>NC_052504.1:46503002-46837289 GCF_014356525.2 Nilaparvata lugens | reverse complement strand
ATATCATTTTGAATCCTATTGAATGATTATTTATTCATCATTCATATAATATTACAATATTTTCAACGTATAAAACAGAATATTTAAAAAGTATTCATATAAAAATATGAAGGTATAGCATTAATAAGAAAGTGTCATAATTGAAAATTACATGTAGATACGAACCATTTGCAAAACATAAGGCACTCTCATATTGAGTCCGGACAGTTCATTGATCAAGTCTCTTATATGGTCGTAGTTTGGTTCTATACTTGTTTTTGGTAGAGGGCACAGAAGTTCAATCATAATCCGAAATGCTTTCACTTGAATTTGTTGTTCTTCTGGTAAGGACTGCATATTCCACGGCTTGTCAGTACTCACTTGCAAAAAATACAGAAATGTCAACAAACATTGCAAATTTCCATACATATGAGAACATTTTACACTGAATAGTTAGAAATTATAAGTGATGTGGTACATTTTTTTTTCATCACAATATTGCGCATCAACTCAACAGTTCAGATATTGTGAAAAACAATACAGTACTTTCCTCAACTCTGGGAATTGTGATAAAAGACCATTGACCAGTGAGATAGGTTCTGGTAACCATTCAAAGGTTTAAAATGTTTCCGAAACAAAATTACATGATAAGCAATCTTACATTAATTTCCACCCTCTTTCTTCAAGCACACCACACCATTTTAGCAATAATGTCTTATTTTTATGTGTTATTTGCATTGTTACTGTTATTGTAATTGTTTTATTGTATATAGCTTTTTCTCATTGTATTTTTTGTGTAATGTGAATAAATAAAATTGAAATTGAAAAAATTCAGTCTCATGCTATTTCAAAGAATTTTGTTTCAAAAATGATCTCTATTATATTTGCATGTATATAATTGCACAAATTAATTTTTTTGATAACTGCATTTACTGATTATTACACAATCAACAATATTTTTAACTATTGAATTGTAAGAATATTAGTATTGTCTTTTCAAGTATCAATAAAAACTTTCTCAAGAACCTACCTTGAACAGATCCTTCTAGCGACTTCACAACCGACCAGAGGGATTTAATGATGACTTGGAAAATATTGTGAGTATACACTTCTTCCGCGACATTTGCTACGGATCTGTTGAAAATCTTCGAAAATTGTTCAATATAATCTAGGAATTCAACAAAGAAAGATTCTTCCCTTTCTTCAGATTCTAGAAATATCATCTTGATTTCCACTTCTAGCCTTTCCAATATCCTTACAATGTCACTTTTTAAACTGAAAATGAGAATGCTTTTGAATTTCAAGACAATATTAAAATACAATAATTTGAGCAACATAGTTCACTCAATACATACTCCTAAAATTTAATTCAAACCAAATTAGTGGACAAAATCCCTACGGCCCAGTTGCAAGTACTACGTACGTCTATTAAATTTAATCGTGATTAGCTGGGAATTATTGGTTCTTGCGGCATTAGTATGGTTACATTAAGTAACTAAGCCATGTTATAATTGAAAAAACTTCCGTGCAACCGGGAATACAAGTTTGAAATTAAATGCAAGTTCACACATGTATCAGGTTGAAAATTGTTTGTGGGTACCGGTTTACATTTCATCTTATTATAAAGAAGATGGTTAGAATATGAGTATTGTGAACTAGTATTATTTTTGTTAAAGAAGATGATAAAGCTGAGTTAGTATTATAGCTAAAAGTTTATGTAACAGAAGTAAGACTCACTCATATCCAGCAGGACATTGATAGATATGCATCAAATTGGCCACTTCCATCAGATACAAGCATTGGTGCACTAAGATGAAGCAAAGTGGCACATTCTCATGTGTTTTAATTTCTAATAAATGGACATTCTCTTTGGAAATTCGTTCCAATAGGTGAGAAATACTGGATTTCGACCAAGTAGGTGCATGATCTGGAATAGGACAATGTAATCTTAAAGAGAGACGAGAAGTTAGTATTGTAAGTGATAAAATAACATATTTAATAAATTAATCTATCATTAGCGCTAATTATTAACACCACAGACAATACATTAAAAGTTCATACAAGTATGAACATCTGTCAAAAGTGTTATCTTTTGCAACAATATAACAATAGTCTTATAAAAACAGCCAAACCTCGCTCTATAAGAGATTTCTCGTTATATTTTTTTATCATTTCAAATAACCTTGAAAGTACTCTTACTTAAAGCTTATGAGTGGAAGTAACCTTTAAGAACACCCAGATGATTTACTACTCAACCTTTGGAGGATATATATATTTTCTTCAATCTGCAGTAAGAATTTTTTAAATTTCTGTAATTAATGAGAAAATAGAAACTATAATGTACAAGAATGAATAATGATAATTTCAATAAGCTTTACTCACGGTTTTGATCAACAATTCTACTATCGATCTTGTTTTTTAACAAACTGTTACACTGAAATGAATTTGTGATGTATATTTGTTCCATGGTAAAGTCAGTCTCGTTTGTTATATTATCACAGTCTTTGGCCAGAAACTTGCTTTTCAGCACAAGAGCAACGGAAGCAGCGGCCAGTCCATCAGCAGGCAGTTGCTTGATCTTGCGCTCCCATTCTCTCACAAAAATATCTTCTTTATCGGCTATAAGCCAATTGAGGACTAACCTACAGTTCTGAAACAAGTGAACGATTATTACTAATAGGAAAATTCAAAAATCATAATAAATAGTTCAATTTTTTTTCTGCAACCAATTTCTATTTCTTATCTAGTTTCTTTAATTCTTAATATTATTTTATTGATATGATCTCCAGGCTTGGATGATGAGAAAGATGATAAGTATGAGTGGACCTACAGCTTCAGGCCCCGACTATAAAGATACAATAGACAGGACGGAATTTTTCACTCGTTAACAAGATGTTCTCTTATGGAATTGCGGAATTCCGCTCGTATAGTGTTCCCCATAAGACGCTATGCGTTCTGTCACGAAAAATAATCACGACGGAAACGCGACCGAAATTCTGTCGCGTCTATTCCGCCCGTATATTTGGAGCATGAAATGGGTTCCGAACCCTCGAGGAGCAAGTTTTCTTCTTTTCATAAATTATATTTAGCAGATCTAGTTGGTACATACATTATAAACCTCATGATCCCTCAGAAATATATATTGACAAAAAATGGGGAGCTTTAAAACCTTATTTTCCTGTAGACAAGTACTAGGACAGTCTGACAAGTACTTACCCTACAAAAGGAAAACGAGAGTTTTGGAAAAGTGGTGATTAATTTCTCAATAAAGTCTCCTCTAGAGAGTATAGAGGATGAGTGTAAATATTGTCTCTGTACCATTAGTGGGGAGAAAAATATGGGTATTTCTATTTCAAATGAACATTACCTTAAAAATTGAATAAAATAGAACATGAAAAGATAATGACAAATGAATACTTACCTCTTCACCTAGGATGTCGTGCATGCCAATGCATCGACATACGTCTACTAGCATATTTACAGTAAGTTTAGTCAGTCGCATTGTTCTCATATTGTACAAGTTTACTAATCGTGTAGCTACATCAATATCCAATTTTACAAATTCGTTGACTAAATTATTTATATTTTCATCATTTCTATTCAACTCAAATGATCTGAAAAGGAATACAGAACAAAATAGAAATTAGAGAAAGAGTCTTCGAAGAATCGACTATACAGTATTCCATACAAAAAAGTATCAAGGTGATCCTAATTAATTTTATAGATAATTTTAAGCAAGCTTTCAATCATTTAAAATCCTACAATGCATTTTGCTATAAAAAATTCTTCACAGAAAACTCATAAACTCTAAGGATGAGTTTTATACATTTTACTTCCAAATCAGTATTTTACTGCTGAGTGATTTGGGATCTTCCAATTACGATCGTTTTCACAGCTTGTACACCTGCGTTGAAAAATCGTGTTTCAATCAATATAAGAATCCTGTAAGGAAGCAATGTAAGCTGCACTTATATTTTAACTATGCGAACGAGTCTAATAAGCTAACGCCGTATCTAGAATCTTTCCAATAACTTGACGACACAAGCGTTAATCTAAGTATGTTGAAAAGACAGCGTTGGAGAGGAATTTATAAATTCACTACCTTAGTGACATTTCCATAATACTCCTCCACAGTAATGACTTTTTGCTGGTCTGATTCTTAAGAAGTTCAACCAAGTTTTCCAATTTCAGCATGGCAATACACAATCTGCAAAATATTTTTTAGGACATTACATAAAGTTGAGCGCTTATCTCTGAATTACTATAGTAACAACCAAAATTGACATTTTTATAAAACAGAAAACAACTCGATATTAATTTATAAGTATTTATTTATGAAGTATAAGGATTTTAAGAAATTAATGAGGATTTTGTTTGCGAATACTTAAGTATTAATACTTTTAGATCGATAATGAGGTTGATAATGGCTATATATTTGAAAATCAAGGCAACAGTCGAAAATTCCAAAGTTATAGACAAAGTTTGAAAATATTTCCAGTTTCAATCAATTATAATGCATACAAAGTTTAGGAGCCTTGAAAAAGAATGATGGTCTTTTGATGTGTGAAGAATGTTGAAAATGGGATTGAGAAAACCCAAAAGCGCTCCACGTGAGTACTAGTTTTTAATAACTTTTATCCAAAAAAATCTGACTCGTCAAAAATAGTTCAAAAACGAATTATTAACTTGCAGTTCATCATGGATAGTGGAATAGATGAGGAGGTCTTTTGATGATTGAAAAATCAAAAAAGAAAATAATATAAAAAATAGAATCAAGCTTAAGAATTTATCATAGCATTAGCATTTGATTTACTTTTTAGAGGTCAAAAAATATGATTCTTAATGTTGGCTTACCTTGATAAAAGACTGAGAATAACAGTATCTTTTTGAGTGCTCATCTGCTTGGATAGAAATTCAAGCACTGATGGCACATCAAATTTGTTTCGAACTACTTCAGGATACTTCAAAGTAAATTCAGTCAAAATAATCAACCTGGATTTAAAAAAAATCATAATTACAATATTTAAAAAAATAATAACTTATTAACAAGCAATAAAAATATATTATTGATTGAATTCAATGATACCAAGCAGGAGCAACTGTGCACTCAAAAAAATTATTAGGCTACATAAGTTTAAAGAAAGATTAACAAATTTATTACTCAAGTCTTTAATATATAGTTACTCCAATTTATTTGATTTTATGACCACATAGGATCACTATAGTCTCTGGTTAGTCCTCTTTCGTTGTTTCTTCGCTTCAATTCTCTTCTTTTCTTCCTAGTACCTTTTCATTCTGTCAGATCTTTCTTTCATCTGAACAAACCTGTTGCCTTCTTTTAATTGTTTTTATTGATAAGATCCTTTTCCTGTCAGTGATGGTTTCCCTATAAATTGTTGTGCAATTTTTGACAAAAAATTTATTTCCGATATGTCTTTTTTTATTTCCACAAGCCAAGGAATTGTGGCCCTGTCTGTTTTCGCACTCATGAATTTTCCAATAAGTCTTCTCAACAATCGATTCGCTGGGGTTCTAAGAATATGTCCAAAGTAAGAAGTTACTCCAATATAATAGAGTAATAGTTACTCCAATACAATATAGAAAGTCATAAATAGCGTAAGACACATAAATAGATATTGGTAGAGTAAGGGGGAATACTACAGTGATATTCGCGATACAGTCAATGGAAATCTTAGGAAGGTATATTTTTGCCACTTTTCCACTGCCTTCTATAGTAAATAGCTGGGATTCAAGTTACCCAGTAAATCTTATCTGATCAATCCTATCTCAAAATAATTTGTTCGTCAAGAAAATTATATCTTCATGAATTGTTGATAATTTCATAATGGAGATGAAATATTTCGGTAGTTCATCATATTTCTACATAGTCTAAAAGCAATTTGGCAACGGTATGGAGTTGAAAAAGAATAGAGCTAATAATTGTTTTGTCTAATGACAGACAAGGATGGCGAAAGTTCAATCATATGCAAACTGAATTTCACTATCGATAGAAACAGTAGTTGACGGAGTGTTAGCTAGGTCACTTTCACTTACCATGGACACATTTCAATAGGCTTCTTATAGGAGGCCAATTCTGCCAGCAGAGCAGTGACATTGGTGTGGACACACTGCCGCTTCGGCTGCCGCTCCAAAGTGTCATTGGCAGATGTGGTGGCCAGGGTTATGTTCAACGTTTCCTCATCACCCAATAGTCCTCCTTCTCCATACACCTGAAATCATAAATAATAGATTATGTTTGACTATTTGTAATCAATCCGTTGATTTTGTAGACCTGAGCCAGTTCATAGAAATCCATGTAGGTGTTCTGTAAAACAGAAAAATCTACCCTTACACTAAAAGCTTATTACCTAGAACACCGTGCTATCCAAGTCTTAGGCCCAGTTTCTGTGACACTTATTAAAACTAATGGACCATTGAATCTATAGGTTAACTTATTAAATCTAAAGGACCATTGAACCTATAGATTTATTAATGGTCAATTAGATTCAATAATTATTGTCATAGAAACCGGGCCTTAGTGTACTATTAGCTTTTAGTTTTTTCCTGAATGAGAGGACTAGCATAAATATTATTTCCAGATGCCTGTTTCAAAAACAGGACGTTTAATATAAATGGAGTATTATAATACTGGTGCTAAGCATTGCATAAACCAGTACATGCTTAGTGTGAGTGCAAGGGCACCTCAATAAACTAGCTGTTATTGAATCACAAGATTCTCAACTTTTATGAAACTGTATTTTTATACCTTAATAAATTCATCCACCAGCAAGTTTCAAATTCCATGCAGTAATAATCTACTATGAATGAAGATTGGTATGCAATCATATCACTAATCTGACAAATTATATTTTCTACTTTTATAGTAGTTGATCGAATAAATGGATAACTACGTGACTAGAATATAATATAAGAACCTTTTTAAGAAATTGAGATTTGCAAGCATTAGGCATTAGAGAGAAGTTTGAAACCATTCTTATCGTATTGTATTAGATGAATTGATATTTAGTTATAATTATCTAGTAAATATTCTTGGGAAATGCCTGATTCTCCTTTTCTAATTATTGTATTTGTTTTTCATCCAATGAATGAGAATAAACTCTTTGATCAACACTACATTCATCGAAACCTGAATCTGAATCCAATTGTTACCTGTTTGAATACATCAACAGCTAAAGAAATGAAAGTTTTCTCGACATTATAATTATTGTTTTGCTGACGACTCCATTTCAGATTTTGCAGTTCCTTCTCAACTAGACAATGTATAGCGCTTAGCCGTTGCTTCCAAACAGCCCAGTCACAAGCGAACGATGAGATATTGCTTTGTTCAGCTCCTTTTGGGTGATGTGCTTTCACCTGCAGGTCGACAACTTCAAACAGCAAACTCTGCAATCAAGTTCAAAATAAATTGGTCAGCAGAATTCTACTTTGAAGAGTAAAATAATTGAACTGGAATGGAAAATAATGATGAAACTTTTTGGAATTACTTAATTCAACATTAAATTTTTTTTTGAACACTCTTGTCTTATCAACAATTGATCACATTGAATATCATCATAACAACATTATGTCATTGAGTGAAAGTAAAGCTTTATCAAGTCCTCCTCTTCAAGTGTATTTTAAAAGAAAAATTATTTTCATTTATTCATTTAGGTAACTCTATTTTGTCTCCTTTACAAATACATTAGTTGATTGAATACAAACATTATGAAAGAAAATAATATAGAAAGATACAGCCTTTGCACTAAACAAGCAGAATATTGAGAAAATAGAAGATAATATTTAGTTAGGCAGCTCCCACATTTGAGCAACAAGCAACATGAGACATCAGTCAGTGTGCGATCGCACTAGCATTATTTGCATTACATTTCCAAAAATCATTGTTACATCAAGAAAAGTCAGCTCTCTCATTTATAAACGTCTTGTGTTCCCCATAAATTTCAAAAATTTCACAGATATAAAAGAAAATGGTTTTGGAGAGAAATAAATACACCTCATAATCAATCAATAAATAAAAATGTTTTACCATGAAAAGTATCTGAACTGTATAATCAAGATTGCTAGAAAAATTATTTCCACAAATTTTTCCTTAGCTGATGGTAAAATTTTATTTGCAATATCACTCCGAGTAATTGCTAATTTTATTTGTCTGGCAAGAATGTTATTGATGGGTTTTTTATTCTTCGAAATGTATTTTTCAATAGCAAAGAGATCAAGAAGACAGAGAAGATATCAAAGAGGCGCTTGAGTGACTTGGACACCATGAGCGACCTTGTTGCCTTGTTGCCTTTCGACAAGCTTGTTATGTCGCGAGAGACGCATGTCTGCTCTGCACAGGTGACATCGAACCCATATTGTTCTTGTGGGCGATTCATGAAAAATCACATTTAGAAGCAAAGTTGCTAGTTGCGTCTTATTGGTTGCTTGTTGCGCTTGTATGCGAGCAGACTATGACCACAAAGCAATTTCATTCACACGTGAAAAACAGCTGCTGTGAGGCAAATTCTCGTGTAGCCGTGCACTGAAATTGCTTGTTTCTTGTTTCAAGCGTAAGTGCCGCCTTGGAGAAATTTAAAAAAAATACAGTTTCGTTTATTCTTATTTCAAGTGATAAAAGTTATGCATTAAAGAAGTAGGTGACATAAGTACAGTAGCCTGCTTTCATCTAGTTCTGAACTGATTTACACTCATATTACAAAAAAGCTATAAAGGCATAACGTAGCAGTTATAACTTTTACTATAAAAACTTTTACTAAAGTTCTTAATCCCCAGTTATAAAAAATCATGATTGTAAGTGTCTTTATTTGAATAATGGTGATCCCTGCACATGTACCCCTTTGAAAGTTACAAATAGCACCCGTTACCTTGGTGTAATCTTGGATGATAAACTAAAATGGGAATTACATATAGATCATATTTCGAAAAAGTTACGTGCAATCAGTGCTCAAATCTTCTTTTCACATAGAAATATACCACCAGATTGTCTTTATCTAATTTATAAATCATTATCAGAATCCTTAATTATGTATGGCATCGAGGCTTGGGGATGTGCTGCAAACTACCTATTAGACAGGGTAGAGCGTATCCAATTCAGAACCCTCAAATGTATAATGTCCGTATGTAACCGATTAAATTTCACAATTCATGATAAACAATCCGATCAACGATTTTTTCACACACTCACTCCAAAAAAATTATATCTATATAAGTTAGTATTGATGTACAGAAATAATTATTCTTACCGACAATTTGCACCTATACCTCAATATAATCTTAGAGCATTCAGTGTGTATTCAATTCCTAGATATAATAATTTGTACGGTAAAAGATCATTGAAATACACTATTCCAAAACTGTTTAATTTGCTCCCTATCATCATCCGAGATTATTCCAAGGAAGATATTTTCCAACTTATCATTGTGAATGATTTTAATTTGTGACACTACTAATCCAACACTTTAATGTGTACTAGATAGTGAAAAATCATCAATCTTTTGCTTTTTTTTATTTTTATAATTACAAAATATTAGTTTGCTGGTAAAATGAATTTTAGTATCTGTGAACAACCGCCGCCTTAGAGTGACTATCTAATTTTTCATAATATATATTAATATATCATTTAATTTTCATATACTATATGGATGGTAATTAAATTTTTTATTTAAAAAAATACCGGAGACTCCCGATCACTTATTGTATTTTTTATTTAGTATTATCCTTAATTCTGAATAAGATTAATATCTTTTGATGTTTACTTACTATAGAGTATCAAGTTTACTTTATTTTAAATGTAATTTAGTTTTATGATTTGAAGGTTTTTAGTTTTCCATTTTTTTCCAATTCCCATTAACCCTATACCACCCTATTAATCATCCTTAGTTCATCTAATACCCCATACTCCTTTTTAAATTCCTAAACTCCCAGTTTCATGAAAAATTTTTTCCTTAGTTTATTTTTTAAGTTAGCATTCATTCTATTTATGTATTTTATTATTTGTAGGCACCTGCTGTAAAATCTTTTAGGTTTAGCGGGACCAATTTTGTAAAGCATTTTACTGAATAAAATGATTGATTGATTGATAAAATGATTGATTGATTGTTACAATAAAAACACAAGTAGCACTGTTAGGCCCGTATATAGGTACTCGTTTTAATTCCGGGACATATATACCGCACCGAGCCCGCGTCGACGTACGACCGATCTAAGCCCGCGACACGGTGATGGTAGTAGAACACACGTATCCGTGCGACATCCGAACGGCAGCAGTGTCTTCAGTTCTGTAGAGCTACTGTGGTCTGACCTATAGTTATTTTTCAACTAATGATTATGTTCGTCAATGTCGAGACATTTCGAGCAGAAAACATGAAATTTTCGATTTGCTGGAAACTTTTTTGTTTTTAAAGATAAGTGGGTGGTGAAAGCGAGAAAGTTTCTCTGAAATAATTGAAATTATTTTTTCAATTGTCAAAAGTAGTCGGAAGATCGTATTTTGGTCTCCAAGAAATTTAAAGTTAGGAGAGCGGCTGCATGGTATGCATTGTGTACCAAATTGTTGACCGAGCGAAGTGAGGTCTAAGATTCAAGTCGACGGTTTGGCATTCTCTTAATGTTTAAATGTTCAAATGTTTAAAATGTTTAATGTTTAAATGTTTAAATGTTTAAATGTTTAAATGTTTAAATGTTTAAATGTTTAAATGTTTAAATGTTTAAATGTTTAAATGTTTAAATGTTTAAATGTTTAAATGTTTAAATGTTTAAATGTTTAAATTTTAAATGTTTAAATGTTAAATGTTTAAATGTTTAATGTTTAAATGTTAAATGTTTAAATGTTTAAATGTTTAAATGTTTAAATGTTTAAATGTTTAAATGTTTAAATGTTTAAATGTTTAAATGTTTAATGTTTAAATGTTTAAATGTTTAAATGTTTAAATGTTTAAATGTTTAAATGTTTAAATGTTTAAATGTTTAAATGTTTAAATGTTTAAATTTTAAATGTTTAAATGTTTAAATGTTAAATGTTTAAATGTTTAAATGTTTAAATGTTTAAATGTTTAAATGTTTAAATGTTTAAATGTTTAAATGTTTAAATGTTTAAATGTTTAAATGTTTGAATGTTTAAATGTTTAGATGTTGCGCATTTACGGCGAAACGCGGTGTTAGATTTTCATGAAATTTGACAAGTATTTTCCTTTTTAAATTGCGCGTCGACGTACATACAAGGTTTTTGGAGAGTTTGCATTTCAAGGATAATATAAAAGGAAAAAGGAGCCTCCTTCATACGCCAATATTAGAGTAAAAATCTGGTGTGGCGCACTCACACAACTTTCCTTGCCGTTATGAAAATTGATCACCTGACGCTAGTGTTCACGCGCATCTCAAGTCTACTATTCAAAGATCCAAGCCAGCTGGTGACAGGACAATAACGCTGGAGACACACGAAGTCTGCTATCTAATCATAGTGAATGATTCAATAGAATCAACAGTGGCCCAAAGGCCTCTCCTGCAGAACTTGCAACTCTCCAGCGCGTGCGAGCTGCTACTGAGACTCAGGCCGCAGTGATAGTATGATCAGCACTGAGTTAGCGTGGCAACTATATACAAGTATCATAGCACCACTCACTGTCCTCGGCCTGTCACCAGCACTGTTTCCAGTACCAGGGGCAGAACGAAATTTTCCGCCTAGTGTTAGTCCTCCTACTTCGGTCTACTGGTGCTACGAGGGCACCACTTCTAAGGGTTACTGTGGCTATTTACGAATAAAAATTTTTATTACGATATCTAGTCTTATTCTTTCCTCAAATCTTTTGTCTCTTTAGCCCCAGATGCCTATGCATCAACAAAACGTCAGTCAGTCAGTCAGTCAATTAGAGATTTTAATTTTTATATGTTTTTCTCACTTTTATTGGTTTTTATTTATTTTTCAGATTTTTATTAGTTTTTATTTGTTTTTCAGAGTTTTGTTAGTTTTTATTGGTTTTCCATTTATTCAATCAATGATGTAATTTTTGTGCCACAGTACCTCATAAATATAAAACAATCCCACGTCAAAGTCTTGTCAGAACCTCCGTCAATACCTAGTTTGGAGGAACCAACCCCAGTCAGTCTTAGTCACGATTACTCCAAGTATTCTCCACAGTACAGCATTCATTATTTATGATATTAGCAGTCAAGTTTCGAGTTTAATTTCGACAAAGTTGGCTTATCAGCCCAGTACAAGCCCAGCACAAGCGAGGGCACGGGGAAACCCTCAGGAAGCCACGGTCGGAAAGAGGCATATGCAAAGCATATCCTAAGGGCGCAGCTCAACCCAACCCGCTCGCTGCCTCTTGACCCTTTCCAGATTCTATCTAGTTGGGATCGTGGGAGAGCTAGATCAGGGAACCACCCACTGCCCACTATTGTAGGTATAAATTTCATCAAAATCGTTGGAGCCGTTTTCGAGAAAATCGCGAAAAACCTTGTTTTTTACGACATTTTCGCCATTTTATCCGCCATCTTGAATTGCATTGGATCGAAATTGTTCGTGTCGGATCCTTATATTGAAAGGACCTTAAGTACCAAATCTCAAGTCATTCCTGAGAGATGAGTTATCGTGTACACAGACACACACACACGCAGACGCACGCACACACACACACACACACACACACACACACACACACCACAACATAAATCAGCTGTCGAGTGGATTATAAATCGCTTGACGCATGCAATTTAATATCTCAATGTAACTTGATAAAAAATCAGCAGCAGTGTAGATAATTATAAGTTAAGTATAAATTGCATGCCTCATTGGATGCAATTGTTATGCACTATTAAAAATAATAGGATGCAAAGAACTTATAACAACTTGTCTTGGCGCCTAGATGTCTTCTGGTTTTCTCGCGCTAAATTCCGGAAAGCGTTATATGATAATTAAATCTTGTGTAAGCATGAACTGATAAAATAGGTAGTTGGTGTATCAGTGTGGATGTGCATATAGTTTGGAACGTCGTTCAGTTATAAATGTTATTTATTCTATTGATAAAAGTTTTGTTCATCATTTTTTATAATATTCTTCAATTTTTATAAGTTTTTGAATTTTGAATTCTCAATTTGTTTTATTTTTACTTCTTTCATAAGCATTTGAAATCTTTGTATTTTTCATTTTTGAATTAGGTGGTATTTTTGTTGTTTGTATTATTTATTATTGCATAAGTTCATATTATTTTTCTTTTTTCATTAGTATCTGTACAATTTTTATTGTTAAGGAGACATATTTGGGGAGACCCGTTATCTCAATTGTGAAAAAATAAATTAATTAACTATTGATTGCGTGCAATAGCAATTAATAACTAAAATAACATAGTATTGTCTCTCGAACTTTCTCTGCTTTGAACTTGGGCTGTCCTGTTGCCAGTATGTCTTGAAGGAGATTAGCTTTTGATGTTAGCATTTTTTATACACCAACCCCAACAGCCATTAGCCGTTTTCACACCGATATCTCGCCGACATGACATACAGACAGGATTTACTCTGATGGACAGTATAAGAGGAGGCTGCGGTTTATAACTGCGCGAGGTCTACTGTTCACAGAACTACTTGTATGCTGAAGGCTGGCAATTTACAAGATATTTGACTGAATTATTTCAAACGCAAACAGCTGATTGCCTCTAGAAAGGCTGTAACACTGCTTGGATTATTTGAGGCGAGGTTGTCATTTTCACTATTTATAATCAGGCTTGCAGTTGCTGAATTTTTCAATCGTTCTGTATTGTGTTTTTGTTGATCCTAGCTATTGATAGCATATTATGGAGGCACACCATTCAGCCGCTATCCTTCACTTTGAAATACGTTCTTCCGAGTACGTTTGAGAATTGGAAAAAATTATTTTTAAATAAGAGAATTATATCTGAAAAACTTTCTCGCTCTCACTACCTACTTATCTTTTGAAACAAAAACATATCTAGCATGTCGAGAATTTCATGTTTTCCGCTCGAAATGTCTCGACATTGACAAACATAATCATCAATTAAAAAATAACTACAAATTAACTACAAAATAACTAAAAATTGACCAGACACCAATAGAAAGGAGACATTCTATCCGTTAATTTGATATAAAATTATTACGCATTACGACGCTCCATGATTCTGAGAGAAGTGATATTCAAAAGAGAAACAAATCTTAGCGATGTTTCCAACTTTATCATATTTTGCAACCCTGTAATTTCTTCGGATGGATAGCCAAGTCTCAACATATTTTACACAGACTAAAGCCGGTGACGGCGCGGGTAACAAACACGACGACGCAAGTTGGCGCGGGCTCGGTGCGGTTATGTGTGTCCCGGCCATAAAACGTAGTGTTAGCATAATATGGATTCCCTTACCTGGATTGCACTTACCTTCTTGTCAGATATATCATTGGGTCGATTCTCATACATATTGAGAAAGTAATCCAGATTCTCTTCTCCAAACCTGCATATGGCTTTTCGACTATCATTGTTCAGCTAAAATTTTAAAAAATGAATTAAACGTTTTCAGAACAAGTATATCTGTCTATGAATTTCTGTAAAATGAATTTTAAAATATTTTAGTATCAAAACAATTAAACGTTTTCAAAACAAATTAAACTATATTATTTTTTATTTGAGCTGAGCTTTTGAACTTTATTTTTTTGCAAAAAAACATTACAAACAAAGAAAACTAAAATAATAAGGGAACTTACTTATTGCATTAGCATGCATATTACAAGTTTATGTTAAATGTAGCTATATATATAATTTATTGAAAAGAAAGTAACATTGCTGCTAGAATAATTACAATGTTCATCATAAATAATTACGTGTAATATTTGAGGGAAAATGATACCTGCATAGGTTTAAAACCTGTGCGCAGGTATTTATTAAGAAAAGATCAAAAGAAAAACACAAAGACAATTACAAACGAGTTGATAATTGTAGCTAACATACTTGAGAAAATAAAAGTGGAAACTTTCCAGATATGAAGAGAAAGAGAGTATATAAATAAGAAAGTAAAATATGAATAAAACGAGCATTCAAGTTCACATAATTATTCAACAAAGTTCACATAATTATTTAATAGTTATGCTTATGGTACCTAATGGTTTTACAATTATCAACGATGACTGTAATTATATTTATTTACACTACGCTACTACTATGATACTATGAGCAAGTTAACTAAAAAAAAACTGTTTATGAAAGTCTGTAAAATGAATTTTAAAAAATTGAAGTAAACTAACGACATTAATCATTCCAATAACCATTCCATTTATTATCACAAATAGATTGTGATATATATCTAATAGACTTCTGAGAATGAAAAAGTACAATGTTACAGATATTATAACTTATAGAAAATTATTGCATAAGTATCTATTGATACTCTTTCAACCAAAATTCGTTCAATTTTAATAATTATTTCATTTATTGGACAACTCACCGTTTTACAAACCGCGAGAGAAAGGCGCAATGAATTCTCATGAGATTTAAAGCTGTCTAAATCACTACTCCTTACTAATGAGACTACTTCCGAAAATCTAGAAACAGACATAATCAAAAAATGAGTAATAAACATTATAAGATGGGTGAATAATTATAAGTAATAAATTATTCAAACATTTATTCATACAAAATAATTATATTTCATATCAAAATTGAATTAAATGGAGAGGGCAGTGCAGTGTCAAATTGATATCTATGAGATCACCACTCTTTTAATATCGCGTCTCAACTGTATTGAGAATTATTTTCTATGTCAGAAAAATTGAAATCGACTTAAAATATTTCAGACGACCTGAAATCTAAAGCATATTCTACTCACAACAACGGACGAGTTGAAGAAACCTACTCCAAATTGACATGATGGGTGAAAAATGTGTCTACTATAATTTAGGAAGTAGCAAACAGTCAATATACTATTTCTAATAATTTACAAGAAGCACTCAAGTATGTTAAGCATTCAGTGATCTACAAGTTGTATCCCCTCTTATCAATAAAATAGGGTGTAACTAGATCATTATTATGACTTTCTAGGTGAAGATTTACTATTATTATGTGAAGAACGTACTTTATCATTATTCTGAGTAAAAGATATTTAATATATACAAGCAATTGGTTCTCAATTAGAGAACTGAAACCTCATTCATTGAAATTTCATAAAACAGGATAATAATGCTGAGAAAAATGCTAATGAATATTTCTACTTGTAATAAAAGATGACTTGCCTCATAGATGACGTTAATTCATAGAAATAGAAGAGCTTGCGGTGTGTGATAAATTTATAGAATTTAATTGTTTTTCAATTTATCTTTTTTATCATTTGAAAAATTAAAATTCTCCAATCTTACAATTTGATACTTACTTATTTTTAACTGATAGAGAAAGATGCGAGTGTCTAGATCCATTCTGTATAATTAAAGCTAGTATACCAATAATCACATCCTTTGTACAGCCAGGGGGTGGCTTATCGTGCAAATGTAGAAACATGTCAAACAACTCTGTAAAAAAACAGGAATATAATAGTACAGTGCATTTATTCTGCTAGATTTATTTTCAAATTTAAAATATAATCAACTTTTATTACTCTATCAATAAAAAGGAAGACCAGATACAGAAAATGATTGACCATTGACAGTACCGTATTGAATGAACTAACATATAATACCCTCACCCGCCATAGGGATATTCCTGTGCTTAGGTACAATGGTGAATTCAGAAGGGGGTATGGGGATGTATCCACCCCCCCCCCACCAGAAATGGGACCTGCATTTTTTTGTGCCCGGATCAGCCACAAAAATTAGCTGTTTGCATCTATTGACATATTTTCTTCATGGTATAAGTCGAAAAAATATGGAGGATATGAGAGAATGACACAATGATATAATAATAAGCTAGACGTTTCCGAAATTCCCCAGTTATGATTCTTACTCGAAAAATTTAAGTTTGATCACTAGAGTAAAAAAATCACGAATACTTGAAAAAAATGTGAATCAAGTTAAAATTAAGCATATGATGTTAAAGTTCGTTTAAATATTGCTTTAGAGCCAAAATTATAGCATTCTAGCATGCTATCTAATAATGAGTAGACCTATTCAGGGCTAGCCTACTACAAAATTATTTTTTGAAACAATTGGATGACTAATAAAATTTCATTTAATCGTTATGTAATCAAAAAATTATAGACCTATAACATTTTCAAGGGAAACCAAAATAATAATGGCCTACAAAAAAAACTTGTATGGAATGTCAGTACCGTATTTAAGTTGAGATTGTATAAAATTGCACCAAATTGAAAGTATATTTTCAAAGTTTTCCGGGGCGGCAGACCTCCTTATTCCAGTCAATTTTATTCCATACCCCCACACCCCTCAGTGTCTCGCAAGAGTATAGGTGCTTACTATGACAATGTTATGATCTCCCCCCCATTCCCGAAATTGCTATAAACTATAATAGTTTACAAACTAGTATACAAATAAAAATAATACTTTAAATAAACAATTCAAAATACCGGTACTGTACAGAAAAAGAGAAAATGATTATATTAAAGAGAAGAAGGGATGAAATATCTTCTTTGTGGTATCATTATTGATTGATAATGCATGTCTGCATGTGCATGAAGAATATTTTTTAATGAATATTCATGCAAATTATTGCTTAAAAATGTAGGCCTATCAAAATAGAATTTTTATATGATAGGTTGAACTTACCAACCCAACTTTCTGGTGCTATCTCACCCCAATAAAGGGGAATTGGTAGAATGAATCTCCGAAGGATTTGAATGTACAAATTTCCAAAAAGGATCCTGGAGTTTTTTATTTCAAGTACCTTCAATACAGTACACAAGACATCACGACTTGAGAGCATCGGAATTTGCCCTGAAAATATAAAAAATATTTAATCATAATTCATAATAAAACTAGCAGGAACCCGAGCTTCACTAGGGTCTATTTTGAAACTTGACGTAATGAAATCTAGGCCTATAAGAATCCTCGGTTGATTAAGAATTTATAAGCAGCATTTCAAGTAAATCAGTACAGTAGTTCAGACGTGATGATGCGTCAAACATAATTTTCCTATCCTCTACACGTGTAAACGTGTTTAAGGCTGTGCAACGGCTAAAAATAAACTTTTTACTCGTGATATTTTCAAAGTTTTTTGATTTGTATATCATCAAGCTATCAAAATGAGAAAGTTTTCTCAGGAAAACATTTTTTTCTGATCATTACTTTTTGAGATATGAGCGCCTAAAGTTTAAATTTTTGGGACAGAACATTTCAAATTCGGTAAGAGATAAATCCATGAGATTTAGAAGATAGATTCTTCATGGTATTGTTGATCTAGTAAAATAAAACTTTTCTGAAAATATAATTTTTTTAGATAGTTATTCAATTTACTAAAAATAACTTTTAGTTGAGTTATTTTTGGTAAATTGAATAACTTTTTCAAAAATAGATATTTTCAGAAAATTTTTGTTTTACTAGATAAACAATACCATGAAGAACCCATCCTCTGAATCTCATAGATTTATATCGTGCCGAATATGAAATGTTCTGTCCCAAAATTCAAACTTCAGTCGCTCATATCTCAAAAAGTAATGATCGGAAAAAATTGTTTTCCTGAGAAAACTTTTTCATTTTGATAGCTTGATGATATTATACAAATCGAAAAACTTAGAAAAAAATCATGAGTAGGAAGTTAATTTTTAGACTTTGCACAGCCTTGATTCAGTTCTTTCCTTTATTATAGTATAGAAGATGATAAATAGATGGATATATCATCCATCTATCTATCATCTTCTATACTATAATAAAGGAAATGAATAAGAATACATTTTGAAAGGTTTGAGATATCGATGTGCGGTTTTCACCATACCTTTTCTCTGGAAATACTGTATCAGAATCATTTTGTACGTCCACCTTTCAATTAAAAAAAGAAGTTGGATTCATAATGGCGGTTACAAAATGGCGGAAAAAATTAGGGTGCGACGGAAAACCTGTTTTTATCATTCGAAAAGGATCCCCAATCATACCTATCTTCTAATTTCCAATCATACCTATCTTCTAATTTCCCTTTTAAGAGAAATGTTCTGCTGCTGCTTCCTTACAACAACTGAAAGCATGACAAATAATTGAAAACTTGACAAACTGAAAACTTGATGTAATCAAATATTGTAGAATTTGAAATAGGTTTATAACCATCCTCGGTTAAGCAAGAATCTATATGCAAAATTTCAAGTTAATCTGTCCAGTAGTTCAGACGTGATGATGTGCCAAACATAATTTTTCTATACTTTACACCTGTATATGTGTATAATCCATTTCTTTCCTTTATTATAGTATAGAAGATAATAGATGGATGGATGATCATTGTTATTTTACTAAAAGATAGAATAAGTTGAATAGTTTACCTTTCAGATGGAGTTTTGACAACCCCAAGAGGGTGATATTGCAAACGAACAAGATCGAAAACTAACCTCAAAAAAAGAATCTAATTTTGAATTCTAATATCAGCTAAATGCTCTTTTCTATTTTATAAACGGATGAAATTCATTCATATATTTAGCTCATACTTTGAATTCTGTCGTTTTTTTTACAAAAACTAATTTCGTAAGACAGCTATCAGCAGGTTAGTTGGATTTAATAAGTTAGTTAGTAATCGGTGTTAGTTGGATTTAATTCCCTGTGAATGGCCATTTAAATAGTATCTTAAGTCACAAGGACGGGAAGGGCCCTTTTGCAGGCAAGAATGATGTTTCTAGTCGAGGCGTTAGCCGAGACTAGAATTTCATTCGAGCACTGCAAAAGACATTCACGTCCAAGTAACTTACACTATTTTTTGTCATAATAATCCAGAAAAGAATAATTAAGAAACAGAAAACATTACCTGCTTGTGCTGACATTACTACATGCATTCTACAAACATAACCTAGTTTACAAGTTTCGAATCAAGAATTTCTTGACTGTAGTTGACAAAATTTCCACCTGGAGCACTAAAAGGCGGTTTTCGTACCAGTTTTGCTGTTCCAAATTCGGAACTAGGAAACATACTCGACTGTAAAGAAAACATATGATTTTATTACAGTACAGTATGCTGTAATGAGAATCATATGTTTATTTGTTCTACAATCAGCTGTTCACCGGCTTGTTTTCATGGATGTAAAACAGCTGGAATTGAATGACTATGACAAAAATATCTTTACATTGACTAGTTTAATCATAGTTCACTAAACATTTTTTTTTGTGCAACCTAAATGCATCAGTTAGCGCTAATCTCAATTGAAGTATAGCATTACGTTAGCAAACGTTATAGCATTTTTAAACATTAACCAATGTACGTGCAACTGGGGGAAAGTTTTTCTAAACAGATGTTTTTGAGATAATTTCTTTGATGCAGCTGTTTCACATTCACCATATTATTATACAGAGTTTGTGAAAATGAGAATATTTATTAATTATCAAAACAATACTATTATTATATTTATAATAAAAATATTATCATTATTATTAAAAATATTTATCAATTGTCAAAACAATATTATTGAGGTTAAGTGGTATCAGGTAGAAAGCAATAATAGAAACAGATGTTCCTTTTTTAATTTCAACCATATGATTTAGTGATTTTTTTATGAAATCGTATGTACCATTAATGAAATTTGAACATTAATTCTGAAAAATATAGAAGGGAAATTGAAATTTGGGCTTCAAGGTGCACGAGATTGATATTTTTAGAATCTATGTGCAAAATTTGGAGATCTAAATCATTCCCATTTTTCTGGTATGCAATCCACAAGTTGACATGTTTTGATGCAAACAAACGGACAAACACAACCCTACTCTCTCTTATTACCTATAGGTGGTTTGAGAGTTTTATTACTGAAAATCATAGGCCTACTAGTAATTCTATCTAATAAACATTTCTAATTAATATTTATTTTATAATGGATCAGAGCTTATTTAACACTAGCAGGTAACCCATGCTTCGCAAGGGTCTATTTTAAAACTTGACAAACTGAAAACTTGACATAATGAAATCTAAAAGAATTGAAAATAGGCCTATCAGAATCCTCGGTTGATTGAGAATTTATATGCAGCATTTCAAGTAAATTAGTCCAGTAGTTTCAGATGTTTGCTTGAACACGTATACACCTGTAAAGGATAGGAAAATTATGTTTTCCTCCACCTACTGTCTAAAGTACTTACTTTACTCCCTGAAACCTAATACTAAAGTGTCACTTTTTCGGTCTCGGTAGTAAAAAACAGAAAAACTCCCTAGGGAGTAAAAGTGACTCAATTTAAATAACATGGGGAGCACCTCTATTTTGAAACTTACATTGTAATAGGTTAGAAGGTCTAAGCTCAGATGAGAAAGCATAATAGAGGTGTCTGTCATTGAGTCAACTGAATTCAATACCACAACCAGAAATTTGATTAACTCATGAAATATATGTTTGTATGATAATTATTATATTCTTAATATTAGTAGACGATAAAAATTTATACAATTTTTAAAATATTTTATTCTATTCAAAATACCAGCCAACAAATATTTTTGATCTGCAATTCAAATCTGAACCGCGTGATCTGGAGTCAGCCATTTTTGGTAGCTGCTCAGCTGATATAATTGTTACAACTTTTGCCGATAGATAGCACAATCGGCAGTGCCAATCAGATGACCGGTTTTTAGGTTTTATGTTGTTAGGAATCATTGTCACCAATAAGTAAGTTATTAGAATGATTTTATTTGCAGTTTCTATAAAAAAATGTAGATGGAGAAGAAATGTTGTGTACATCACGAGCAAAAAATACTTTTTCTCCCTCAGGAAAATTGCTGCCCTCGGCTTCGCCTCGGGCTTCAAACTTTTTCCCACAGGGAGAAAAAGTTGTACTTTTCACTCTAGATATACAAATAACTATTGACACATCATCACGTGTGACAGAAAACCTGTTTTTATCATTCAAGAAGGATTCCCAATCATACCTATCTTCTAATTTCCCTTTTAAGAGAAATGTTCTGCTGCTTCCTTATAACAACTGAAAGCATGACAAATAATTGAAAACTTGACAACTGAAAACTTGATGTAATCAAATATTGAAGAATTAAAAATATAGGTTCATAACCATCCTCAGTTAAGCAAGAATCTATATGCAAAATATCAAGTTAATCAGTCCAGTAGTTCAGACGTGATGATGTGTCAATCATAATTTTCCTATACTTTACACCTGTATATGTGTATAATCCAGTTCTTTCCTTTATTATAGTACTAGTAGGTAACCCGTGCTTCGCGAGGGTCTATTTTAAAACTTTGCAAAATGAAAACTTGATGTAATAAAAAATTCGAAATTTGAAAAAAGACCTATAACCATCCTCGGTTAATGAAGAATCTTTATGCAAAATTTCAAATCAATCAGTCCAGTAGTTCAGATGTGATGATGTAGGCTACTTACTTACTTATCCTGGCGCTACAGCCCTATGTGGGCTTTGGTCTCCTCCACAATCCGCCTCCAAGCTTCTTTATTTCCTGCCTTTTCTTTCCATCCTCTCACTCCAATTACTCTCAAGTATCTTTCCACATCCTGCATCCATCGTGCCCTAGGTCTCCCTCTTCTTCTCACAGCCTCCAACTTCTCATAGAGCATTGTTCTTGGCATTCTTTTCTCTGGCATTCTTTTCACATGTCCAAGCCAATCTATCCTTCTCGCCTTGACAAAACAGAGAATATTTTTACCTTGCAGGATTTTTTTAATTTCAGCATTCTTTCTGATTCTCCATGCACCATTCTCCTGCACTGGACCATATATTCTCCTAACCAGCTTCTTCTCAAAGACCATCAGTGCTTTAGCATCTTCTTGTAGTGCTGTCCATGCTTCGCTACCATATGTGACAACCGGTCTTATGAGAGTCCTGTATATTTTCATTTTAGTGTTCCTGGTTAGTAATTTGGACTTTAGTAATTTATTATTGGCAAAATATGTTTGATTGCCCAGCATTATCCTGCGCTTGATTTCCGAGGATATTCTGTTAATCCTATTGATCTCAGTGCCCAGGTACGTGAAGGTTTTAACTTTTTTGAATACTCTTTCTCCAATTTTGACAGTTTCTTGCTCTCTCACTCCTCTAGGGCTCATTTCCAGGTACTTAGTCTTTCCTTCATTTATTTCCAGACCTGCTACCTTAGCCTCATCTCTAATCTGCAAGAATGCTTCTTCCAGCGAACGCATGCTTCTCGAGATTATGACAACATCATCTGCATATGCTAAAACTTGTGTCATTCTGTTCGTGATGTTGCCTCTCTTGTCGATGCATTCCATTGCTTTCTGGAGGACTATGTTGAAGAGCAAGGCCGATAGTACATCTCCTTGTCTTACGCCGTCATGATGATGTGTCAAACATAATTTCCCTACATCACGTACGTGTATGAGCCAGCTCTTTCCATTATTATAGTAAAGATGATGGATAGATGCATGATTTATCAGTATCTTTGAATGAGAATAACTTTTGAACGGTTTGAGAAATTGGTGCGGTTTTGATGCGACAGAAAATCAGTTATTTTTATTCGAATAGGATCCCCAATCATACCTAACATCTACTGTAATGTCCCTTTTAAAAGAAATGTTCAGCTGCTTCTATACAACAACTGGAAGCATGACAAATTGAAAACTTGACGTGATGAAATCTTGAAGAACTGAAAATAGGCATAAATAACCATCCTCGGTTAGTTAAGAATCTATATGCAAAATTTCAAATTAATCAGTTGAGTATATTTCAGACGTGATGATGCGTCAAACATAATTCCCTATTCCTTACGTGTATAAGTCAGTTCTTTCCTTTATTATAGTATAGAAAACTGAAAGAAGACATAATACTTGAAAACCTCACAGAATCATATCGATTTTTCCAATACATCAATAAATTTTAGTATCGAATAGATCCTCCTCAATTTGAATCAGGCTGCCTTTTGTTTTCCCAATTCCAAACAAAATACCTAAAATACTCGTTTCATTGCGAATTCGTGTCTAATAGTAGGCTACATTATAACTGAAGAATATAAATTATTACTTATCTTATTGTGATCTATTCATGTTTTTCTTATGAAATTCAATGATAAGCCTACAGCATGAAGACTATGTCCATTTTCATTTGTACTGGTGGAAAAATTTTACATTAAAAATAATTATTTGATAAAATCCAAGTTCAATTGTAATCAAAACAAATTCCTTCAAAAATAATTGATAATTTAATACGTTTCTAGGAAAAAATTAAGAACAAAAAAATTGGGAAGAATCGGGAATCGAACCGAGGATCCATCGCTCCCTAAGCTAGCGTTTTACCATTACGCTAGAAAGCCATTCAAAAATATTAGTCTTGTAACAGCATTATAACCTCCTCATAAAAAACACACACTTCTGAGCTGCAACAATGTAGCCTATGGAACTTCATGTACGGTAGCATAGATTTGAACATTAATTCTGAAAAATCTAGAAGGAAAATTGAAATTTGGGCTTCCAGGTGCACGAGATTGATATTTTTAGAATCTAAGTGCAAAATTTGGAGATCTAAATCATTCCCGTTTTTCCGGTATGCAAACCACAAGTTGACATGTTCGAACAAACGAACACACGAACAAACACAACCCTACTCTCTCTTATTATATAGATGGAAGATGATAGATGGATGGATGATCATTGTTATTTTACTAAAAAATAAAATAAGTTGAATAGTTTCCCTTTCAGAGGGAGTTTTGACAACCCACAAAACTCATTTTTCTTTTGAAGGTGCATATGACCTTATCTTTTGCTCAGCTTACCAAAATATCCTCATTCCAATATTAAAATTTTCGACTGACTGTACAGTGAGTCAGTCATTCTCGTGGGGCTTGAATAATTTTGAATATTAATTAAATAAAAATGGAAGAGAATAATTTCTTTATGTAAGTAAATATTAACACCTTTATTCAAAGACTTATTAACTGCATGCGTTTTCATATTGCCGATACAGCATTGATGAAACTGTAAACGTTTATTTAGCACTTTGTCTCAAAAAACTGTTCTAGCTGAAAAATTAATAATCCATGCCACATGTAGGCCTAAACATTGCATCAGGAAAATGAAGTTTCAAAACTATGTTTTTTCTAAACACATGTTTTTGAGATAATTTCTTCGATGCAGCTGTTTCACATTCACCATAATTATTATTATTATACAGAGTTTGTGAAAATGAAAACATTTATTAATTAACAAAACAATACTATTATTATATTATTATAATAAAAATATTATCATTATTATTAAATATATATATATCAATTATCAAAACAATATTATTGAGGTTAATTGCTATCAGGTAGAGAGCAATATAGAAACAGATGTTCCTTTTTTAATTTCAACCATATGGTTTGGTGGTTTTTTATGAAACCGTTAATGAAATTTGAACATTAATTCTGAAAAATCTAGAGAGGAAAATTGAAATTTGGGCTTCCATGTGCACGAGATTGATATTTTTATAATCTAAGTGCAAAATTTGGCGACCTAAATCATTCCCGTTTTTCCGGTATGCAATCCACAAGTTGACATGTTTTGATGCAAACAAACGAACACACAAACAAACAAACACATGAACAAACACAACCCTACTCTCTCTTATTATATAGACTAGCAGGTAACCCGTGCTCCGCAAGGGTCTAATTAGAAACTTGAAAAACTAAACACATGAACTACTGAAATCTTGAAGAATCTAAAATAGTCCTATAACCATCCTTGGTAGATTAAGAATATATATGCAAATTTTTAAGTTAATCAGTTCAGTGGTTCAGACGTGATGTTGCGTTATTCATGTATTTCCATATCCCGTGCGTGTATAAGCCAATTCTTTCCATTATTATATTATAGCTAATTGAAGAAGACATAATACTTGAAAGTCTCAACAGTATCATATTCAATTTTTTAAATCAATCAAATTTAATATCGATTAGATTCTCTTGAATTTGAATCGGGCAGCCTTTTGTTTCACCAATTCAAAACAAAATACGTACAATATTAGTTTCACTCCGAATTTGTGTCCAATAGAAGATTATAACTGAACAATATAAATTATTGCCATCTTTAATGTGATCTATTCATGTTTTTCTTATTAATTCCAATAATAAAGCATGAAATCCATGTCCATTTCATTTGTACTGGTTGCAAATTTTACATTAAATAATTGAATGAAATCCAAGTTCAATCGTGATTAACAAATAAACTTTCTTCAGAAAATAATTTATGATAATACGTTTTGAGGGAAAAAATTAAGAACAAAATAAAAATGGAAGATTCGATATTCCATCCGAGGAACCTTTGCTCCGAAGCTGAATATTCTACCACTACACCACGGCTCTGCTCAAAGTTGGATGTCTTGTAATAACGTTACAGCCTCCTTATAAACAAACACATTTTACAACAATGTAGACTATTTCATATGAAACATCATGTCGCATGAATGAAATTTGAACATTTGAACATTGATTCTGAAAAATCTAGAAGGAAAATTAAAATTTGGGCTTCGAGGTGCACGAGATATTTTTAGAATCTTTGTGCAAAATGTGGAGATCTAAATCATTCCCGTTTTTCTGGTATGCAATCCACAAATTGACATGTTTCGATGTGAACAAACACAACCCTACTCTCTCTTATTATAGTCCAGGCACAAATGTCATGAATAAGGCACTCCGTGGTCATTTTTGAGTAACAGCCGTGGAAGATGCCTCAATTTCTTCGTTAGGTCTAGCATAATAAGGATCGTGATGATAAGTCGAAATCACAGACAAACACCTCGAAAACAATATGACCGCCAAAATGTTTAGGATTTTGCTATATCGCTTGTATTTCAAAAACCGTTCAAGATATTCAACCGTTTTTTGAACGAAAATATTTTTAAGATCTTTCTCTACAATTTTTTTTCTATAAAATTTCCCTCTAAAACGCATATTTAATCAGTTATAACATTCAAAGCTCAAAAACCGTTTTTTCTATTTTTTTCAAATTTCTTCTCATTATAACTTTTTTGTGCAAGAAATACAGATAAATTTTGAATCTATGAAATTTAGATCGTTTCTTTAGCTTTAAAACGATATATCTTCATCTGCTGTACGTCAACAAATAATGTGTTTTCCAGCGCCCTTCAAAGAAAACCCTACATGATTCCTGGTGTGTTTTTCCATAGGCATGAGGTAACAAGCTAGAACTATAAAATCGATTTCTAATTACTACTTCAAGATAGAGACTTGCAGACAGCCTCAATCTCTTCGATACAAGCTGAATATGAATATTGATGATGGAGACAACGAAAATATTCGACATCATTTAAAAATACAAGATGGCGATCATTATTGACAGAAAATTTTTATATCTCTTGCTATTCAGTTATTGTGAGAGATATCGAATTGATTTTACCACCAAAGTGTTTAGATTTAGAATTAACCAATCTATAATATTTGATAGAATCGTCTCATTTGGACTACTTTTTTCGTGATTAATTTAACTTCAAAAACTTGACATACACTTTTCGGGGACAATATTTCACTTTCCATCCTTTATATGTATTCGCAGTAGACATACACTAGTATTATTGCCACAGTTTTGTAGAATATTTCCAAAGCTTCAAAATGACATCTGATTGAAGGCTGTAAGTACATATTTTACGGCTGGAGGGTATTCGGAAAAAGAGTGAAAAGTACTGTTTGCAGTGGAAAACAAACTTTTTCCACCATATGCCAAGCCTAACAATTATTAGAAAACCGTGTAACTCATGGCTCCTTGAAGGTACAGACTTGGAAATAGTATCAATTTCCTTGTATTTGTAAAGATGTGTAGAAAGAGAATATCCATTATGGCAGTCTCAAAAATGTTTGTCATTATGAAAAAACAAGATGGCGGCAAAAATATGTCGATTTTCATGGAATCGTCTGTAGTTCTATTAATTTTGACGAATTTGGATCAATTCAGCCTTCTGGGGGCTCCAAAATAATCATACTAGGTACCCTATTTGAAAGATTTATCGATTTCAATTTATTCCAGACAACTTATTTAACATAAGTATTCTAAGTCTAGTATGAGCTGGATGATAATGATGATGGAGCTAGAGATGAAGAGTGAGTTACATTGCAACACTTATATCACTAATGAAATTTAACATAAGTATTCTAATAAGTCTAACATTCATTCCAACAGCTTATACTATGATAAATATAACTTCAAACTCTTAAAATCTAATTTTTCGGGACAAAATTTCACTCTCATCCAGTGAATGTCTTTACAGTGAACAAACACTGATATTATTGGCACAGTGTTGTAGAAAATCTCTAAAGCTTCACAATGATTTCTGGTTGAACGCTTTACATCCATGTTCTACGGCAGGAGGCGTTCAATTCATTTTAATGAGCAAGACATTATATTTTTCAATAATTTTATAATGAATTTTCATAAAATTAAGATGGAATATTTTGTTAATTGTTGTTAATTCTACATTTTTAAAAAATTATCTGGCAACAAAGCAAAGCTAGAAAGATATAACGCTATCCGCCTTGTTGAATGATAGACAGGATAGCAAATACCATTGCTAAACAAACACTACCATTATAACATGGACCTCATTATAGGGCATTGTTCCTGGGTAAAAAAACATATATATAAATTTAAAATTGTCCGGAAGTCTCCAGTTACTCACACAGCGGCCATTTTCCTTTTTTCACTTATTCTTTTTTCTAAATAATGGTTGAACATACGAAATTGGAACTTCATACAATCATTTATTACAACTAGACAAAACTACAAAAAAATTAATTTAAAAAAAAATTCTCAATTAACTCAGAAACCGTTGGTTTTACAAAAAAAATACAAGAATAACTTTTTTAGTAAATTTAATTGCCTATCGATTGGTTCCAGATTTTTTAAGATTGGAACAATATTAACTAAGATATTACACCCTTAGTGATAGGTGACCACTGAAAGTTTGTTGCAGTGCAAACCAAGGCATGCTGATAGAGTTGCATCAATGATGCAACAATCTCTATTTGCATTGCATGTAATTAGTAAGCGTTTTTAGGTCATTTCAAACAATAAAAAATAACGTTACATAACACTCAGAGTTATTCTTATAAAGTTTTTGTAAAACAAACGGTTTCTGAGTTATTCAAGAAACAAAATTTTAAATGGTCGCCATTTTGTTTATGAATTTCAAAAATAATATTTTTTGTAGCTTTGTCTAGTTGTTAAAAATGACAAAAGTTTCGATTTCGTACTGTATTTTTAACCATTATTTAGAAAAAATAATAAGTGAAAAAAGCTAAATGGCCGCTGTGTAACTGAAGACTTCCGGACACTTTGAATAAAATGATATATGGATATGATTTTTACTCAGGAACAATGCCCTAGAGTATTGCTAAAATATTTTAGGGAGTTCGTAAACACTCTGTATAAAAGAAGCAATTCCACAAAATGTAATATTCACACTCTAATCGAACAATTGCAAAAACTGCTAATCTGAATTCGAGCAATTTCGACTTTTGAAACCTGTATAAACTCGTATAGGATAAACTAGTCAAGTGACTCAGATATTTATTTGAGAGATCTTGATATGTTCAAGAAAATTATAACAATAATTATTTTTCGTCGACAAAAATAATGGATAATTATTTTTCTAGTTCTAAATAGCTTGAACTGAAAATAAAATATTACTAAGAATAATTATTGAAATAATTTGGTAATGTTGGTGTCATTGCTTCGTAAAATTATAAACAGCTGATGAATCAAGAATAAGAATAAGGTTAGCAAACATACCTAACCTCATTGTTCGTATGAGGTATGATAGACTTGTTTACTTGTATTTTAAAAATGAATCCAACGTTTTTATCAAATTTGTATTACAGATTCGGAAGTAGTTTACAAAAAAGTGCGTTTGTTTGTGGACGTTTTGCAACGGTCAAATATTCAACTACAAATAGTAAACCAATAAGACAAGAAAAATGGGACCTCATGAGTGCAGTAAGTTTAGAAAGAAAACCCATTCTCGAACGGGAATTTACAGAATTAGAAAAAAGCGTAGTGGAATTTCTAAAGAAGACAGAATTTGAAATGAGTAGCAAATCTGATCACGAAATTCGATTAATTACAGACAAAATAAAAATTGAACAACTCAAGAAAGGCGATAAGAACATTGAAATTGACACAATAACTCAACAAATCGGACAAGATTTTGAAGACGAATGTCAGAGAGAACTAGAGGCATTCTCTTATCAAGAAAGGATCACCGCCGATGACAAAGCTAATAATACAAAATCAACCTACAGGCTACTAGACCGCAATTTACTTTTAATTGTTCAAGAAAACATAGGAAATGATCGTTTATGGGTTCTACCTCAAGGAATCAGGAAAGAAGGGGAAACACTACGAGCAACGGCTGAGCGAGTTTTAAAGGAGAAATGTGGAAGTGATATTGAAGCATTATTTTACGGAAATGCTCCCGTTGGTTTCTATAAATACAGTTATCCAAAAAATCTTCGAAAAACGGAGGATGATCCAATAGGAGCTAAAATTTTCTTTTTCAAGGCTAAACTGCTAAAAGGAAATGTTAATCCTTACTCAAAAGATATGGACTATCGGTGGTCGACTCGCAAAGAACTTGGTGTTCTTCAGAAGGACTATTTGAAACGAGTTTCTATGTTTCTGATTGATGAAGAACATTGATTTGTGTAAATAATGACATTATGTGTGATTATGAGATAGTGAGTATTCAACATTTTTATATATTATGAAATAAAATAAACTTGAATGCTTTGATCAATTTTGGAAAAGTCACTAAAACAAATACCTTACATTACAGAGCAACATAGCCGTAGATTAAGAGGTCCACTATACAAGCGAAAAAACGCAAGTAATTTTTTTTCTTGGTAACACTTAACAGAATGCATGAATTTTTATGGAAAATTTATTCAAGAGGAATACCGCTCGTATAGTGTTCCCCTTGAGTGGCTATAAATTTTTTAATGGGAAAAATCGCGTTCCCTATCTGAATAAATATTTGTTTTTACACAAACTGATTTCTCTCCAACACGACACCTAGAATGTCCCTCCGATTGGCTGAGAATAAATTGTTGGTGAAAATTATCCAATCTAAAAACTTTCTCTATGTGTCGAGACGGCGAAAAATCTAAGTGTGGAAACAACCATTGCTTGATAAGATCTGCCGACTAGCTTTTCTTGAATCAAATCGTCATGCCCTACGTCGAAATTCATATCGTTGATAACTTTCAAATTATTACTATTGATTTAGTTGTACAATTTGTAACATGACGACCAGGCTGTTTAATTCGTAGAGCGAAAAAATAAATCAATATTTGCGCGGCAGGAGAAAGTTATGACAAAAAATTAGTTTACGCTAGTAAACAGTCTTTGCTAGTAAACGAATTTATATTCATGGTCACTTGGCCAAATGTCAATTTTCCATGACTGCTAGCTGACTGATAAAATATACCCTAGTAAAAGTTTGATTCACTTCAAACTAACCAACTAGATTGACAGCATCAGAGCTTTTAGGGCTGCAACGAATTCTAGAACTATTCCAGTACTGATGGACGAATCAGAATGACTCTAGTAATTATTGGTTTAATGATTCCGATTGGTTTCTAGGTATCAAAGACGCTGAGAGAGCTATTAAAATCTTTCAGAAATAAGATCTCATGTCCCGTTTTACATTAGAACACAAGTAGCGTCCGTATTGTAATACAAGCTGGGATATCAGGAAGACACCCTAAGTTGTCCGAGCTGGTGTTTCTAGGATAATTAGCTCAATAAGGAACTAATGCCCACTCGAGAAGTCAACTCTCTTAAATACTTTACGGACAGCTAAACTATTCCTCATTCAGAGGAATTAATCCCGCATCAGTGTGAGGCTATGAGACTCGTATTACATTGGGACATCGCATGGACGCGAGTCGCGGTGCATAGGGTGACGGTGTCTCACTGGTGTTTCCACTTACTTCACACATAGACACCTTAGGTGTCCTAATGTACTACGGGATTATATTGTCATACAATATATAATCAGCAGTATGAAGGATAGAATGAAAGATACCAGTAAGAGTAAGATCCAGAAAACACGAGAGGTAAGTTATTTGGTAAGAAACTTGGAGTTTGTAGAAAAACTAAAAGTAAATTTAGTCAAAAATATGTTAGGATATTAACAATGTACCTAGAATACATTGTATTATAGATACCTTGGATAATATGTTATAGAGGAAGGTTGCCTAAATCGTACCACTTTTTAAAATTTACTTTTTACTCACTTTAAGATGATCATTTTTTTCAAAGTTTGACTGTTATTCAAAGGATTGGTTGTTGAGGGAAGTAAATGTCACTTCTTTCAACCCAAATGGAGATATTTTGCTATACTGTGACACTTTTAGTGAAGTCATGCAGTCAGTACGATTTGGGAAACTAGTTGCCTAAATCGTACCCCCTGTTTCCTAAATCGTACCACCCTGATTATACCTTGAGATGAAATCAATTGAAAAACAGAAAACAGAAACAATTCACAAAATATTTATTATTAATATCATACAATGACAATTTATGATAGATAAAACAAGTTTTTATTGGAATGCTTTTTCAGGAGAAAAATGATTGTTTATTGTTTTCTAAGAACAACACTTGTAACAAACATATTTCTTGATTCTCTTTTTTGTACCAGCACATTTTTCGTGAACCCAATTTTCACAAATTAAGCATTGTACCATATCCTCAACAGTTTTTTCTTCACATATTGAACAAAACCACTCTCCAGCATCCACTTCAATTATTACATCATTCTGGGTGAAAGATCCAGCTTGGTTTAGGAGTGCTCGATTATTTTCTCCATTCGACAAATCACTTTCCTGTGGTTCACTGGTTTTTGTGGATGTCCTGGTTGTCTTCTTTCTTCCTGTGAACCTTCCTGGAGCCTTCTGATTAGTTTTGTTCAATTTCATTGTCTTAGGCAATGGTTTGATTTTCATCTGAAGCTCCTTTACCTTTTCCCTAGCAAGTTTCAGCTCATGCGCTAGTTCAATTTGATTCTTGTATGGCTGCTTGTTAGGATTACAGCTTTCTGTATCTTTGGAGTAGAGCTACTCCTCCCTCTGTTTGGTATTGGAAGTGGGGAAATAGTTTCAATTGAAACATTGAGTTTCGAAATTGAATCGTTCGAACTGTTGAGAGAGTTTAGATTTTCATTTTTGTTAAAGTTTGAAGTTTCTTTGTCTAAATTATCACCTTTCTCTAGATTTTCTTCTGAAGATTTGTTGAGGCACTCGGCTGGCAGAAAGTCCATCTCGGAAAAGATCGAAGCATCAACAGGCCAAACACCACTACATTTGAAGCCATTGCAGGAGTTTTCGATTGTGGCAGCTTTGCAATATGCTTCATTCACTAACTGTGAAATCTGATATTGGGTGATTCTCAGACCAGGGTTTGTTCGAAGCCATTTATCCACAGCTTGAGTGAAGTAGCCTTTGAAAGGTTTGAAAAAGGACCTGTCCAATGGTTGCAGACGATGAGTTGTATGTCCTGGTAGTTGCAACATTATCACGCCAGCCTCGCGAGCAATTTCCAATGCTTCCAAGTTCTTGGAATGAGTTGTGTGGCCATCAAGAAGGAGAAGAACTTTTCTCTCTTTGGTTGGCTTCACTGTTTCAATAAAGTGTCGAAGCCACTTAACAAACAACTCAGAATTTATCCATCCATTTTCCGAAATATCCACTAGACTTCCAGGTGGTGCACCAACCTTCAAATCATCACACATCCTCATTCTTTTAAATATGATTAAGGGTGGAACATACATCCCTGCTGCACTTGAACAACAAACAACAGTGGTATTAACACCTCTTTCTCCACTAGATATGGACCCAACAGCTCGCTTACCCTTCTCTGCTATCACCTTCTGACATTTGTTCTGTACAGTACTCACGCCTGTCTCATCAATGTTAAAAATACAGGTGGCATCAATTTTATTCTCCTCTACAGTCTTTCTCAAAAGTACAAAAAATTCATTTACATTTTCTTTGGAAAATCCTTGAGCTCTAGCCAAAGATGTTGCCTGAGGCTCACGAAGTGAAATGTCCTTGTGGCGTTTCATAAAATTGTAGTACCATTTTTTCCCAGCGATTCTGCTCTCTTCATTGAATACATGGGGGATACAATTCCTCTCAGCAATTTGAAATGCTAGTCTACGAACGTCAGTTATGGTAAGCCAAAAAAACATGCCTCCAGTTTCTTTATGTGTTCAACAAGCTGGTGTTCCACTTCAGGTGGTAATGTGTTGTGACGTCCCATTGATTTTTTCCCTTCATTAGCAGTAATATTTTTTCCATCTAAATGACGCTTCAGAGTCGGTTTAGGAATTCCATATTGTCTGCAGCATTCGTTGAAGCCGATGTCTCCGTTTCTATATGCAGCCAATGTTCTTTCCATGTCCTCTTCCTTCCAAGCTCCATACTTCCTTTTTGCCATTCTGAAACACAATAGTTAATTGTGTTTGTTTTTTTTACATTTATTTGAATGGAAAACAAAGTAATTTCTATTAGATTTGGATAAGGAATAGTCTACTGTTTGCGCCTACATAACAAAAGTGGCAAGTATGGAGCATAGAATGCAATGGACTCCCAAATCGTACTGGTACGATTTGAGAGACCATTGTAGGTACGATTTAGGCGACTGGGTATCGCGGCAATCATAACTTATTTCTAACCTTAAAAACACATGAAGACACGAGCTAGTCAATCAAAATACTCTACATTATTTCTATTTTATCAAACTAAATCAAACTTGTATGAGTACTCACCTAAAGGGTCATGAAGGTCTTATCAAAAAAAGTCCCAAAACACCACCAGCTAGCTCCAAAACAGTTAAACAATTTAAAAAACTTCGAGACAAATCGCACGTGCTCTGAAATTTATCCCACTGTTTCAATAATGGAGTAGTAACACATACAGCCGCGTGGGCGCTACAATCACTCTAATTCACATAGAAATCAAGGTGGTACGATTTAGGAAGTGGTACGATTTTGGCAACTCTCCTCTACATAATGCTAATACCTCAGCTGTTTTTTTTTTTTGTTTTTTTACAAGAAATTGACTACTTTTTATGGTATCATGAATTTGAACTTATAGCCCAGTCAATGAAGGTCCAAAAAAGCAGTTTCGTACCGAAAATTAAATAGAGGCTGAATTTCCCACCATTGATAGAACCCTCCCAGAGGGTCATTCTCCCAAAAGTCCCAAGAAATCCACTTGGAGCTTTCCGCCCCAGCCCCTTAAAACATGAAAAATGCAGGTAAACACGGGAAATCAATTATCTCTGTAACCATTGATCGGAAACAGTTCTATTATATGCCATTCGATTCGTTACATTATGGACTACAATATTAGTTATATTCATTTTTCCAATAAAATTAGCAGTTTTCTTGATAAAATAATATATATGTAAAAATTTAGGGGGTTTGTGATTTGATTTTTTTGTTTTCTTCGATTAACTTCGAAACAAGTAGTTTTAAAGGAAAATGAGCCAAATAATTAATGTAGCCACTGTCATTGCAAATCCATTGATGTATATTGTTATGTATTTGCGATTCGATTTGACTACGTGGAAGGGGAAACAGTCGACGCGGAACGGCGCGGCTGACTCTCAGCCATAGTAAACAGCAAACTGGAAATCAATTATCTCTGTAACCATTAATCGGAAAAAATCTATCAAATGTCATTCGATTCGTTACATTATGGACTAAAATATTAGTCGTATTCATTTCCTCAATAAATCGAACAGTTTCCTTGATAAAATAATATAATATATTATATGTAAAAATTTAGGGGTTTTTCGATTTGATTTTTGTTTTCTCCGATTAACTTCGAAGCAAATAATCTGAAGAAAATTTGACAAATAATTAATGTAGCCACATTCATTGCGAATCCATTGATTTTATATTGTGATTTATTTGCGATTCGATTTGACGCTGTGGAAGGGGAAACAGTCGACGCGGTACGGCGTGGCTGACTCTCTTCACCATAGTAAACAGTAAAATACAGTAGAAGGCCTACTGCTTTCTAAGTTGCATTTATTCACACTATGGCGCTCGAAACAATAAATTTTTTCTATTGTTTTGACATGTGATGAAACTAATTTTTCACATTTTAATTCTCTAAAATCATTTTGTTGTTATGATGTTGTTATGATGTTTGTTTGTTCTGATGTGCTAAATCATGCATTCTATGACAGACAAAGATATTAATTGCAACCGATTCATACTATTACATAATATAATACATATTTAAAATATGTGTGTATGATCATAATTCTATGCTAAAATTTATCATAAGTTATGAATGTCAAAAACTGAGATAAATCATAGATTACAATAGTGTTAACAGTGGCAATTTCCTGAAAAATCATAGCGTGCAGTGTTTGCTGTTTTCTACAGTTGATATTCTCCAAAGCCAGGTTGATAATATACCTTCAGTTGAGCAAAATATATGACGGCTGGGGCATAAAAAATTTATACATTGGGCTTGTTGAGTTGAAACTTTCTATGATTCTCTCTGTAAAGTAGCTTATCTTCCGTTCTTACTAGTTGAATCTACATTATTTAGACAGTCCAATATGAAAATTCAGTAGATTCTAAAGATGAAAGCCATGCAAACATACAAATTAAGGAAGAGTAAGCATGCATAAAAGGTAGGAAAATCATGAAAGTGTTTCACATTTAACCACAAAGTACCCTACCGTATAAGATTAATTGAAAGATTATTCATCATCCTCTATTATTTTTGTTAACATATCGATTTTTCACCTCCACTCGCATCTTGTCATTCATTACACAAGGTTGGCGGAAGCTTTTCTCTTTGTCGATTAATGTTGATTGAAATTGATTTTGATAAGGGCACCAAAAGAATAGATCATGTTCTATTTGAAGCATTCAAATTAAATATATTGAACATGATTTCTTATGACTTAGCATTCACAGATTCAGTTGGGTGAAGCTATTTGAAAATTGTACCTGATTATCAATTTCATTGTTTTTATACCATTCTAGTTCATTGTGATCATTGAAGGGTTGAAGTGATGAGTTAGTTCAAGTGAATTCTAGTACACAAGTATATTGAGCTTATAATGGGCTCATCGTCCACATTCCACTGTTTTTTTTACAATAATTTTTATGTTGAAGAGTGAGGCAATTCAATCAATTCGAAAGTAAAAGGAAATCACAGTGCGATTTGAACAGTGGATAGTAACTTTGAAATTCAGTTGCTCAATTCATTTCGGCTTGATACTATCATTTGTAATTATAGTTTATCAGAAATATGCATTGTATATAATGTTTATATTTCAGTTTGACTAATCTTCTATCACAGTCTCGCTTTCATTCATAAACATGATAATCCTAAATACGTTGATTACCTTATAAAGATGTAGCTTATCTTACGTCGAACAATGTACAATACAAACAATTTAATTAAATTATTATTATGATGATCATTGGAGTTTCTGCCTGTGATTGAGAAAAAGTCATTTCATGAGCCTTGAAATTCGTACCTAGAAAAAGTTGCATTATTACAAGAATTTTTTTTATTTTTACTATTTATTATAGGTACTGTACATTGATTTTTGTGATTATAGAGATCAACTACTTTATTCTGAATCAGGATAAGGATAAATAGGGAAATTGTGAGATTGGGATAACATCCATAGTTACATAGCATCAATTTGAAAGCTCTGATAATAATGATTTGAACGGAACTGCGATTCTGGCTTGGTATTGCCTCTTCATGTTCAGTGACAATGGAAAGCTTCAGAGTAATTCGTTCTCACTATATGTGATAATATTGGTAATATTTGGTAATATTTGAACCGAATGTGCAACAAATTAATCTACTTTCAGCTTGAAAATTTTCAACTTATCAGGAGTACAGTGTTATCATATAGTATCTCAGGTAGGTCCACCTTTTTATTTTTTTTTGTTCACGTGATCTGATGATAGATATTCTTTCCATTATCAAGTGTTCAAATTATAAAGAGTGATGAAACAAGTTAAAACACAAGAAAAGCTATGAAAAGAAATTTTGAATCTTCATTTTTCACAAAATATGGATAAGATGAAGGAGTCGGACACATAATTTATATCATGAAACTTCGTTGAAAAACATCAATATCTGAAACTAGAGTTATCATATTGTGTTACCTCTGACTCGTATGGAGAAGGCACACTTCAAATTAATATAATAAATTCTGTGACGACATCCTGAAACAACGAAATCCTGATTTTTATCATGAGCATGATTAAATCAAGAAAATTGTAATATTTTTTTAGAGTATTGAAAAGTGAAAATCTATATACAGCGCATGTCAAAACAATAGACAAAATTAATTGTTTCGAGCGTCATAGTGTAAATGAGTTGCAATGTAGACAGCAGTATTATATTCTGTTTACTATGGTTAAGGGAGTCTGCCGCGTCGGCTGTTTCCCCTTCCACAGCGTCAACTTGAATCGCAAATACATAATAATATACATCAATGGATTCGCAATGAATGTGGCTACAATAATTATTCGTCACATTGTTCTTTAAAATTACTTGCTTCGATGTTAATCGGAGAAAACAAAAAAATCAAGTCGAAAAACGCCTGAATTTTTACATTATATTATTTTATCAAGGAAACTGTTCAATTTATTGAGGAAATAAATCCAACTAATATTGTAGTCCTTAATTTAACGAATCGAATGAAATATGATAGATTTTTTTTCCGATTAATGGTTACATAGATAATTGATTTCCAGTTTGCTGTTTACTATGGCTTAGAGAGTCAGCCACGCCTAATTTTCATCCTAAGAGTCATCCGCGTCGACTGTTTCCCCTTCCACGGCGTCAAATCGAATAGCAAATACATAACATACAATACATAAAAGGAAATCAAAGTGCGATTTGAACAGTGGATAGTAACTTTGAAATTCAGTTGCTCAATTCATTTCGGCTTGATACTATCATTTGTAATTATAGTTGATCAGAATATGTATTGTATATAATGTTTATATTTCAGTTTGACCAATCTTCTATCACAGTCCCGCTTTCATTCATAAACATGATATCTAAATACGTTGATTACCTTAAAGATGTAGCTTATCTTACCTCGAACAATGTACAATACAAACAATTTTCATTAAATTACTATTATGATGATCATTGGAATTTCTGCCTGTGAATGAGATAAGTCATTTTATGAGCCTTGAAATTCGTACCTGGAAAAAGTTGCATTATTACTAGAAATTTTGTTATTTTCACTATTTATTATAGGTACTGTACATTGATTTTTGTGATTATAGAGATCAACTACTTTATTCTGAATCAGGATAAGGATAAATAGGGAAATTGTGAGATGGGGATAAAATCCATAGTTACATAGCATCAATTTGAAAGCTCTGATAATAATTATTTGAACGGAACTGCGATTCTGGCTTGGTAATTGCCTCTTCATGTTCAGTGAGAATAGAAAGCTTCAGAGTAATTCGTTCTCACTATATGTGATAATATTGGTAATATTTGTTAATATCTGAACCGAATGTGCAACAAATGAATCTACTTTCAGCTTGAAAATTTTCAACTTATCAGGAGTACAGTGTTATCATATAGTATCTCAGGTAGGCCCACCCTTTTATTTTATTTTTTTGTTCACGTGATCTGATGATATTCATTCCATTATCAAGTGTTTATATTATAAAGAGTCATGAAACAAGATAAAACACAAGAAAAGCTATGAAAAGAAATTTTGAATCTTCATTTTTCACAAAATAAGGATAAGATGAAGGAGTCGGACACATAATATATCATCAAACTTCATTGAAAAACATCAATATCTGAAACTAGAGTTATCAAATTGTGTTACCTCTGACTCGTATGGAGAAGGCACACTTCAAATTAATTTCTAATATAGTGAAATCATCCGGAGCACTCTATCCTCAATAAGTACTGAGTTACAATTTTTGTAAAATGAGTGAAATTTCAAGAAAAAATTAATTTTGATGAATATCAGTTTTTATTTCTATTTATTTATTCATTTAAAAAAATGAATGAGTAAAATGAGATACACGATTTTCACCATTCGAATGTAAAATTCAAAATCCCTCTGGGCTTAATTTTATGCTCATCAACCTAAGACTAGGTAGATCGTTTTATCTCATATAGATTCCCAGGTACACCTGATAACAATAACAATGCAATATTTTTAGAAACCCCTCATTTTTAGCTTTAACCATCATCATTAACTTCATTGTCCTCACATTAAGAGTTTGCACAATTTTATAGGTTCATAAGATCATAATCTATGAGAATCACCCGTAGTCCAGTCAATATAGACATAAAAGAGGGGGTGTGCTTGCAATTTATATTGTAGTTCTGATTTTTTAATATATTATTTGGGTACATAAGAGAAGTCCAGAACCAATTTCTTCATGCAAAATTTCCTTGTGCTAGATACAGAATGGCCCAAAAACCTCGTATTTTCGGCTCATTTTCCAGTTTTCAGCTATTTTTGCCAAATCTCGTAATCGGACAGAAACATTTGCTCTCGCCTTTTTTTTAGATTATTAAATTCTGAATAAAATGAGATCATTCGGAACTATGATGCTTGATTTTGGACCGCCTTAACGAGCCGAGAAGAATGAAGTGTAGTACAATAAAATCTGAGCATTGTGTCAAAAGTTATAAGTGTTTGAAATTTTGATCCTTGAGGTGTCCTTAAGCTCGCCTCTCCATTAGGAAATACTGAAATGAAGTGCATCTAACGGGTGATTCTCATAGAACATGATCTCATGAACCTATGTCATTGTGCGAAATATCAATATGAGGACAATGTAGTTGGTGATGATGGTTGAAGCTGAAAATTAGGTGTTTTTCACAATACAAGGAACATTGTTGTCAGGTGTACCTGGAAATCTATATGAGATAGAGCGCTCTACCTGATCTGAGATTGTAGAGCACAAAAATACGCCCAGAGGAATTTTGAATTATACATCTAAATGGTAACAATCGGAAGATATTGTTGATCAAAAACTAAAATTCATCAAAATTGATTTTTTTCTTCAAATTTCACTCATTTTTGAAAACTCATAAGTCAGTACTCATTGAAGATAGAGAGTTCCGAATATCTCATTTTATTCAGAATTGGATAATCTAAAAAAAAGCAAGAGCAAATGTTTCTGTCCGATTACGAGATTTGGCAGAAATAGCTGAAAACTGGAAAATGAGCCGAAAATACGAGGTTTTTGGGCCACTCTGTATCTAGCACAAGGAAATTTTGCATGAAGAAATTGATTCTGGACTTCTCTTATGTACCCAAATGATATATTAGAAAATCAGAACTACTATATAGATTGCATGCACCAATGTATAAAGTGACTGGACTACCGTTAGATGTACTTAATTTCAGTATTTCCAAGTGAAGAGGGGAGCATAAGTACACTAAGTGTCTTCAAGTATCAATATTTCAAACACTCACAACTTTTGACACAATGATCGGATCTCCTCGTACTATTATAGCTCATTCTTCTCAGCTTGACGAGGCGGTTCAAAATCATGCATTTTAGTTAAATTTGGTCGGAAAGTGGAAATTTATTGAAAAGTGGCAATATTGAAAATTTCACCCCCTACATTAAAATTGCTCTAAAAATAAAACTAAAACTTGGAATAGTGAAATAATACATCATTTCAAAAAAAAAAAAACTTAATGCTCTACAAGTCTACTATAATCATCAATTTTTACGATGCATTGTTGGAGTTGTAAGCCCTGAAAGAGCAAAAAGTTGGATAGAAACCTGTTATTTCAACAATATTAAACACCTTCAAGAGCGAATATATCGGGAACTGTTGGGAATATTAGAAAATCAACTGAGAATTTATCAAGCTTCATTTTTTAATAATTATGTCGGTTGGACGCATTGTTCTCAAGATATGAGCGTGGAAGCAGAAAGCTGGAAAATGCAACTTTTAAACCACCCTCATCCCTTTAGCACATGAGTTAGGAATTGATATGTTCTCCTCCTAACTAGTTTCAACAAAGCTGTAAAGTCAAAAATTGTGTTCAAAACATTCCCTCCGAATTCCTTTGTCAATTGGTCTATTGTTGCAAAACTGGAGGTTTCACACAACACAAAAGCTGCTGCAGTTGTAGGGAAATGCGTAAAAGTGTGAAATTGTACATCAAATTGAAGAGAATTTAATGCTCTATGAGCTCATAATCAGCATGTATTTTTTCCATCGATTTAGAAAGTTATAAGAGCGAAAATAGCAAAAAATTGGTGGCAAATGTGTCTTTTTTTCAAAAATGTCACACCTTCAAGAACGGATATCTCGAAAACTAGAGAAGATATAGGAAAAGTTGTGAGATGGGTATTGTAGGAAATTATGTAAGCTTTAATTTTGTATATGACAGTTACGTTCATAATATATATATTTTTCGATTTATATGCGAGAAACCAAAAAATGGTACCTTTGAACCATCCCCACCCCCTTATCACAAGGGGTAGGGGTGGGGACTTTTGATTTTTACCTCCTTACTACTCTAAACAGAAATGCGGGGTCAAAGATTATCTTCCAAACCTTTACTTTAAAACCTCTTTTGAGCATTCATTGCCTGGACTAGTAGTTCAGATAAAAACTTCAGATCTTTTAAAACTAAAAAAGTTCAGATAAAGGTTGTGGAGAATTTTCACCTCTTTTCACTCCAAAAACGATTCTTCCAATTTCAATATCATTAAAAAGTTACTACAGATTGAAAAAAATTGCAAGAGCTACACCCCATCTATTCAAAGTTTGATTTTAGATTTCCAATTATCAGGCTTCAGATACAATTTAAACTAAAAATTTAAAGAGGAAAAGATTGAACATGAAAACCTCTACAATTAATGTCCAGTAATATTTTTACATAAAATTGAAAATAAGCTCGAAATTCAAGAAAATTTTATTATTAAAATGCAAACTTAATGAAAGAGGCAACTGTTGTGTCTATTAAATCATTCACTGGAAGAGATAGCAGAATTGATCTCGTCAGCTGATCATTTTAATAGTTATTTGTGCAACTAGTGCGCCAAGTGACAGTTTGCTGCACCGAAAGAAACGTTTACAAATGGGCCGTAGGCGAGTGCCGAATAGTTCCTTGAGTGCAGCAAAGAAGCTTTGTGCACATATTTCACATTAAATTTTTCCTACAGTTACCATTGAATGTGAAAAGTGAGTAATCATGGGTGAAATGTCCTGAAATCCATCAAATGTTTGTCTGTGTAATTTTGTTATTAATAAAAACCTTAATTTATCTAAAAACTAATAATTAAATTGAGAATTAATAATCGATAATTAAATTAATCCAATTGACTTGAAAATTTAAATAATTTTGAAAAAAAAATCAATTTCTGAATACTCTATCAAACCATCAATTCAAAAATAAAAAAATATTATTTAAAATAATGAATAATAAATAATATTCAAAGTGAATAATTGAATATATTCAAATATTTCAATATTAATTCATTCATTATTTCATCATTAATTTTATTTCAATATTTAATATTTTTATAAATAAATTATTTTAAATATAAGTATTTATTATTAATTAATCAATATTAATAATTAAACCAATTTAAATTTCAAAAATCTATCAATTAATTTTAAATATTCATTTTGTCAAAATTACATGAATAATATTTTCATTGAAGTTGAAAATTCTCAGCAGAAGTTCTCATTTTTATTCATACTAAAAATCAGAAAAAAATACAGGAAGAACAAATTCGCATTCAAAATACACGCCAATAATGTCAACAGCTGATTGGGATGGCTGCAAGGTCTATTAATACCTTGCATTATATTGTATACTAGCCGTCAGGCTCGCTTCGCTCGCCATATCCGTCTAGCCAGGGGACTCCGCCCCCTGGACCCCCGACTGGATTGTCCAAGAATGAGATTAGCAGGCTCGCTTCGCTCGCCTGCATTTTTATCATGTTAGGACAATCCAGTCGGGGGTCCAGACTAAACGTCTGGCTAAACGGATATGGCGAGCGAAGCGAGCCTGACGGCTAGTAATATATATTCCCAGGATTGAAGTAGCAGTGCCCAATCAATTTTTCCTCGATAAATGCATTTAAATCTTCAACTTGGTGCCAACCTAACAAAGTCAACTCAACTTAATGCCAACCTGACAAAATTATTAATTTAGTTGCCAGTTAACAACTGTTTCGAAGAGGTACTCTATCTAGATTATAGTTCTATAGTAACATATGATATGGAAATTTCAATTATAATTAAGAGATTGGGAGAAGAAGAATATACATGCTAAAAGACGAACTTTAAACCCTTAAAAACAACCCTTAGAGTTAAAATATTGCCAAAAGATTTCTTAGTGCGCCTCTAAAGGGTCAACTGAACATACCTACCAAATTTGAACGTTTTTGGTCCGGTAGATTTTTAGTTATGCGAGTGAGTGAGTGAGTGAGTGAGTGAGTGAGTGAGTGAGTGAGTGAGTGAGTCAGTCAGTGAGTGAGTGCCATTTCGCTTTTATATATATAGATTGCATTGTATTTATAGACCTTAGATTGCTGAACCGACAAGCGCGCGACCTAGTGGAAAGAATCGTACCCAAGTTCGTTTCATCCGGCCAAAAACAGGATTCAGAAAGTTGGACTTATTGGTTAACTCAAAATTACCAAAAAATGCTCAAAGTAAACTGAAAAATATTTATAAAAATAACATAGACAACAGAGAATATTTATTGTAATATTCTAATGTGTTTTTTATTATTTTTATTTACATGGATATCAAACGTAACCTCAAAATTCGAATTTCATAATGTGTATTTGCTACATTTCTCATTGCTTGGAGTAGAAATAATAATTATCAATCAAAAAGAAACATTATTAAACTTATTATTAAATGATGAGAAGTAATTATTTAATTATGATTCAGATAAACATTATTCTTGTTTTGGATTTCTAGATTGGATATCATAAATTTAGCCATTGAAATGCTTCTTATCTAACCACAGTCATTGTTCCCAACTTAATTTTGGTTTTCGCGAACTAATCCTCCGTATATAACCCACCAACTATTTTGTGCTTCCATGTTGCAAATCTGGAGTACGCATAGTGATCACTTTGCGCACTAGTGCGGAAAAGTGATTCTTTGCGTTCAGGAATGGTCTCATTTCAAGTAACTGTAGGAAAAATTATATTTCATAACGGCAAGAAAAGTTAAGTGAGTGAGCCACACCAGATATTTTTAGTATGGAAATATAGGCTTAAAATGAACTCAAGAATAAATTTTCAATTTTTTTATCAAATTTGACTTATGATAAATGATTTTGAACCACCTTGACTAGCTGAAAAGAATGAGCTATAGTAAGAGGGAATCCGATTATTGTGTTAAAAGTTATTATTTGGAAAAATACGAGAGGGAATTTTTGTCCGATTACAGAATCAAGCGGAAACAGCTGAAAACTGGAAAATGAACCAAAAATACGGGGTTTTTTGGCCACTCTGTATTTAGCACAAGGAAATTTTGGCAAGGAGAAATTGGTTCTGGATTGGACTAATTATTGATCATTCATGAATATATCTGAATAACATTCATATTTCACTCAGAAAATTAACTATTGATAATATTGATTTAAAATAGAATTGACACTAGACTTCTCAATCGTATTTTTTCCTAAGCCATTATTCAATTTTAAATAAGGTTGGCATTCCCGTTGCACGATTGTACCTCCAGAACACCCTGTCCTCATCACTCCCTCCTCCAGACCCAAACCTGTTGCTCCCCCTCCTTCTACTTAGTCTTCTCTCACATCATCCAAAACTGAATCCTGCTCCCTCCGTCCCACTTTTCATCCTCAAGTCTCTCCACATTACCTAACCAACCATCCATCCTTTTGCATCTTCTTAGCCAATCGACCATATTATTTTAATGTGACTCAAATTCTAATTGATTTCTCCATACATATGGTCTCGTCTTAGCCCAGCACAACAATCTCAATATTCTTATTTGTGTCACTTTCATATTCTGTTCATGTATCTTTGGAATTAGCTAGTTTTCTACCCCGAGCAATATAATCGCTAACTTACCTATTTTGCAATTCACTCTCCTTCCACGAAGCAAAGCACTCGTAACTTTTCATTTTAGCAATGCACAATTTATCCTATGCTGTAAATTTCCAAATGCACACGACCATCCTTTTGAAAATTCGAACTGAGATACTTGAGCTTGGAACTGATAAGTCATCATTTCAGTGCCATTTTTTTAGGTAATTTCATTATTTTATAGTACATCTCCAAGCTTACATCCAGCTTATAAACAACAAGAACAATTTCCATATTGAGAACTTACAGGTACATCACACGCTTAATTTTATTCTCATAATCCTTCTCTCTAAATTCAATTGGCTTAATATATCAGCACATTAGCGAATAAGAGTGATAGTACTATCACCAAATTTTACCAATATGAGATTGGGTATCACTGATAACGAAATTTATCTAAACAAACAAGCAATCTTAAATAAAAATGTACATAATATTTAAAAATACAATACATAAATTTACTACAAATGTGAAGAAAATTATTTTTCGGAAATTAACCTACTGAACTATGGGAAACCCATGTTCTAGAGCAGTTGTAGTAGTAATGCATTTAGAGTGGGGTGCAAATACATTGGGTAAGTGAGCTCACATATTGTTCGAAATTACGTTTTCTATATAATGTATTCCAGTTGTTGTAATCCAGTTTTCAACGACGCTTTTAAATTTTATTGAGTTTCCTATTATCTTGATGTGTGCAAGAAGTAAATTGTAGAGTTTTGTAGCTGGGTGGTTGAAGTGTCGTTGGTAAGTTGCCTTCCTAGCCAAGTTCGTGATCAGAATGTTTATATTTCTTGTGTAGTCTGCTAAAAATTTCTAGGGAGTAGAGCTGTCTTGCGTCCATCACATCGAATTCATTGTAGAGCTGATCAGACTGATAACGAGGTGGGCTCTGCTTGATTATTTTATTGCACTTTTATAAGGGGGTCGAGGTGCACGTAGTTTGTTCTTCCCCATCCTACAATTGCATAGGTAAGCAAAGACTGAACTAAGGAATAGTAGACCATCTTCATGCACTTCTCGTCTATAAATGTTCTCAGCATTTTGATCTTGAATATGATATTTTTTAGCTTCGTGCAGAGGTTATTTATATGGTGGTCCCAGAGTAGAAAAGAAACCAGTATCATTCCGAGGTATTTTATTGTTGGTTTTCTGTGGATAGTGAATGCAGTGGTGTTGGAAATTAGAAGAAAATACATAACAATCCTAGTCATAGGTTTTAAGGTATCATATTTTCTTTCTACGTAATAAACTATTTTCTCGTTCAGTGTTTGCTTACCTGCAGATTTGTTTGGAATGGAGTCACTGCTAGATGAGCAACTATTATAGCAACGGTGAATGTAAGTATAGCCTACATAATGCAAATTACAACTAGAATGATACAGATAGATTAAATAATTATAGTACCTGAATTGGCTTTCGTAGCAACAGCAAGAACAAGTGATGTAAAACTTAGACTATCGTTCCCCATTGCACCGGTTATTTTGTTTCCTTTCTTGCGTTGATCCAGCACAATCCGTTCCGTTTCCTATTTAAAAAAACACATAAAATCATCCAAAATATGTTTTAATGCTTTTCTTTTGGCAAACTTCTAAAATTAATATAAAAATGGTCAAGCCTTTTTTGAGGTTTGAATAATTGCCTTGCTTTGCATTTTGCAATGATATTTCTGCTCAGCTGGGCAGAAAGAGAATAGTATTGCTTTTATAAGTAAGTGTCGAGTGTTCTAATGCGGATTAATGCGAGTGTTCAGTTCACATATTATATTTACATTCCGCCAATGTGTGAACACTCCTATAAGAACCAATGGTTTTCTTATTCTGGAAAGTGGGGTATAAAACAATCTTCATAGAAAGTAGGATGCTTTAATAATACATAATTGTTTCTGCTGGTTGAATTCAAGACAAATACATAACTTTTGTCATAGACCATAGCTTATTTCGAACAATCACACGCATCCGATACCTCACTCCCATGCGAAACGATTTTGGATATTATCTCTTCTTGAAAGTTTCATACATTTACTATTTGCATTTAATATTATTACACTGTATTAGAATTCAGTCATGCATTTATCTACAACAAACTTACCAGTTTCAAAGCTTTATGACTAGCAAGAAATAATGTATTCCAGGTTACATTCCTCTTTTCCAACAGGCTGTTTTTATTCAGTAATTCAATGGCGCTGTCATCTTGCAACTGTTCACGTAATTGTGTTACTCTTTTCTGAAATGAAAAAAACATTCATTATTTTATAGAGAATATTAAAAAATAAAATGTTTGTAATACATTTGCGGAAAATAAATCAACACGGAAGATTAGTATTGTAATAGTTTTGCACGACCATGGATATATTTTGCAGTATTATTATTTGAAAAGTATTATTCATATAATTCATTATTAATTTCCAAAATTACGTCACATTCATAATTTTGTCACTGTAACTTTCTGATTGAATGTATGAGTGTCATCAAAAAGTATATAAAGAAAAATTTTGTACCTTCAATATTCAGATAACGTATTTAATTAGAAGTCTGTTTTAAATTAAAATGCACGAAATCGACAAATGCACTTGCTAATAAAATACTACACATTTACAGAGAGTGGAGCAGATTACTGGTTGTACTAATTTAGTGATGGTATCACCTTCAATACTACAAACGAGTCTATTTAGGTGGTATGGAATGGATTTTTTGTTATTTCACAAGAAAAAACTATAAAATACAATAGTAGTACTTTTTCATAAAAACCAGAAACACTCCAAAACAAGTTCAATAAAAAAGTAGTTAATTAAAATAAAACAAGTACAATAATTTCCATAAAATCCCTTATTATGAAATAGAGAAAATAAACTGATTAAACTTTTAGAACTTCCTTATTTTCCTATCTCAACTTACTTTTGAAACCTAATAACTTTAAATGAAATAAAATGATTAGATTAGAATTTTGATAAAAACATAATACTGTACTCATGGAAAATAACAAACAAAAGTTTTGAACCTACTGCAATTGCAATATTCCAGTGAAAAAAATCTAACTTGCAAAGTGACGAATTATTCACTTGAATGCAATCAGGAGTAATGATTATTGAAAAAAAAACATTCCCACATGTTACTTCATTCTTCATTGATATCTGTATTTTGTAATATGTAAGAAGACACCTTAAGATCTCCATCAATCTCCTTTTCTATATTTCTTTCATTCTCAAAGATTCTTGTAATCAATATGCTAAAACTTCAAATGAATTCAACTTTCACATATTATCGTAGTTTCTTGAAATTAATTTCTGTGGATTGTCGGAACAATAACACCACTAGCCAAGATTAACTTTCAAACATAAATACCGTCTGCATCAACTGAATAAATTCATGGAGAAGCTTCAGTAAAAGCATTAAATTATTTTGAAAAAAGCAGGAATTAATGTCTACTTGTTGAATTTTACAAGTAGCATGATAGGTACCTTTCTTTCCAATACTTTTGAAGAGTCTATGTTGTTGATGAAGTCCTCCAAATTTCTTTCTATCATCTCCATGATGGTTCACCTAGAACAATGACAAACAACCCAATGATAATGTTTATGATTCAAATTGAACTGGAATTTAATGAATAAAATTGAACTATTAATTAGTTGATAATGAAAAAATTGAGGAATACTTTTGGAATCTTTATTTGACTAATCTACAGTATTTTTGATAAATCAATCATCTATTAGTGAGTTAAGTACCTAATCAACAATAGACAACAAAACATGACGTATAAAAACTAATTGAATAAAAACCACAAATAATTTTAATAAATAAATAACTTTTGTATAAAAACAAAACACCTTAAAACAAATTAAAAAAATACAAATACACTTTCATTTAGGAAAGATTATTTCCGGAATAAATAAATCAAAAATAAATATATGATAAAGGATTATGAATGCGAATATGTTTTACTAAGAAGAAAATTGAGTAACCCTAGAAGAAATTTTCATCTGAACCCTAGAAGAAACGTATTCAAAAGTCAATTTACTACTCTTATTATATTAATAAATATAATCGAGAATGTATAATTATCATACACAGTAGTTTCGTTTATATTAGATCCCTTTTCAATTTCAAAAGCCTATCTAAGCCAGAGTTGAACCAGGTTTCAATCACCAAAGGCTATCTAAACCAGAGATGAAGTAAAATTCCATTATAATAATGTAATTTTCCATAAATACTCTATTATCTTTGTCTAGAACAAATAACTGATCAATGGAGATTCTTTTTCAATTGACCAAGTAAAATATACACATAATACCCTGATGATCTCCAAACTAGAGTCTAAACCTGTTCCAAACTGAATTCAAAAAAGAAAGCCAATTTCTTATACTTTGATTTATAAGTAAAATATAAGAACTTTTGAAAGATCTCAATAAAAAATGGGCAATTAAGTTGTCCAAGAATATTGATATTTCTTCAATGCAACAGCAAGTAATCAAATTTTAAATTGTACTGAGATAGCTTTGTCACAAATGTGAATATTAGTTTAGTGAATAGAAAGAATGCTTATAGTTAATATATCAATAACGCATTTTTAGATTCCTACAGTAATACGGAATAATAATGAAAAATAAGGTGATAAATTGAGAATAAAATGTGCGCAGAGTTCGTTTTTCTGAAATGTTTGTCTACACGCGAAAAACATTTAATACAAGTAGCGAGTGGAGTGCAATAAATCATTTCAAGTGGTAGAAAGCAAGCAAACTCATCAAAACAGAAATGATTTAACTGTATGAGAAGATAAAAAGCGGCTCATGTTGCATAACATCTAGGAGCATAGTAACAGCTTATAGAAAAAAAGGCATCAGACAACATAGAAGTTTGAAGAGTAAATGCAAAGAGAGCGTTTGGAGCTAAAACTAATGATTAGAAATCATTGACCACGAGAACATAACTATAGCACAGCATTTTTTAACTTGTTATATGCATTTTCTTACATGTACCGTACTCGATGTTTGGAGACAACACTATTATTGTTATTATTCTGAATACTAGAAGCCCTGTGACTCAGTTCGTGTCGGTCTTTAGTAATTTTCACTTTTTGTCGTTAAATTGGATAGAAAGTTTTGATAACATTTTGCTGATATTCAGCAGAGATAATAAATCTGTTCAAAGTGCGGTAATCAGTAAACGCTAGAAACCAGAGCATGATTCTATAATTTGAATTCACTTTTGGACTCTTGACAGGGCAATGATAATGTTGAACGATCATGACAATTATGGCATTGCCATAATTATTTTATTCATAAAATCAGAACATGGATATTACCAGTACGGTACCTAGTAATTTTACCATTGAAGCTTCAATATAATAAAGATTATAAGGTAAAATACATTTGTATTAAAATACTGCTGCTTCAACTTCGAAGGTAGAAAGTATGTAACATAAATGTGTTGAAAATTAGTTTTTAAGCTCGTATTGTAAGAAGTGTCATCCTGCGAGCTGTGACTCACTATCACCAACACACAACGACACAATAACAAGGTTCCCTTATGTTAGCAGTCCATAAAGAAAATCAATTAGCAGATCTATACCTATGTGCATTTTTCTTTTCAACAGTATTTCGTACTACATATATATTTTATATTATGCTTATTTATTTTCAATAAATAAATTTCAAGAGCTGAGGACCGTTAGATTCTTAGAGCTATTGGAATCTTGAAAAACTTCATTTTCATGATGACCAAATTTCAATCAATTTTTTTAGGTGCATATTATAATATCACTTTACAGAAAATTCATCTCCATGGAGCTTCACCAAAAGTGATCAAATTTATAGTGTTGTCCTAAGAGATTGCACAATTAGCAATACTTTTCATGCAAAGCATCATATAACTTACACTTTTTATTTAATTATTGACTAACCATGGTTGAGTAACCATTTCACCTGATTCCTTTGATTTGCCATCATATAAGAGCCTACAGAAAACCTTTCAACCCGCATATTCTCTTTAAAGGTGAGTTTTCGTTTGTAATATTTTTGGATATAATATATGCGTTAAATCAATAGCAACTATCCAAAACAATAGATTGAATCTATTTGTATCATATCCATTCAGTTGGTTTCGTATTTAGTATTAAAATCACTTACTTACTTACTTACTTACTTACTCCTCAACTTTACAGGACGCTACAACACTTGGCCTCCCTCACAAAGCCTTTCCATCTCACCCGATCGACTGCCTGCTTTTTCCAGTTTCGAACTCCAAGCGTTCTCAAATCCTGCTCTACTCTACAAATCCATCTATTCCTTGGCCTTCCTTTTCTTCTTCTATTGTATATTCTTTCTCTCCATATACATTTGGCAATCCTTTCATCACCCATTCTCACCTAATCCTGCTAGCTTTAATAAATCGGACGATGTCTTCACTCCCCAGGAAGCGCTCGATTTCACTATTTTTTCTCCTTCTCCAAATTCTATCTTCGTGAATAGGGCCCACTATCCTCCTAATAACATTTATTTCTAAGATTCGATGCCTTTCTATGTCCCCAGCAGTGAGTACCCAAGTCTTAGAGCCATAGCATACTACAGGCCTGATTAATGCCTTATATAATTTCATTTTTGTTGCTCTGGTCAATAGTCGAGACTTGAATGATTTCAAACTAGCATAGAACGACCTGTTACCTGCCATGATTCGATTACTTATAGAGTCAGCTGTGACTCTCCCACTACTCGCCACAAGCGTTCCTAGGTATACAAAGTCGTCCACCTGCTGAAATGTGTAGTGCCCAATTTTCATGTTCCTAGCACACCCTCTTACCACTGCTGGTGACACTCGTAGATACTTTGTTTTGGCCTCATTTTCTTCAGCCCCATTGGCTCACCATTATTTACCAATTACGTGAAAATTACGATTTACCTATTATGACCAGATCATCTGCGTATCCACATACCTGCCAAAATCGATTCACGATAGTTCTTTCATGAGTAATATCCTTGACAGCCTCGTGTAGAGCCAAATTGAACAATAATGCCGACAGAGCATCTCCCTGCCTTACCCCATACTTCACATGGAAACGTCTTCCAACAGTGTTGCCTATCCTTACCCTAGAGTATGTCTCATCCAGGGTAGCTGCCACGAGCTTAATCATTTTGGATGGCAATCCATTATTGTTTAGGGCTTCAAGAAGCTGCCTCCTGCATAAACTATCAAATGCTCTTTTATAATCCACAAATAGCATGTGAAGAGCTATGTTGTGCTCAATGCACTTACTTCTCTATCGCCTGCCTCAATGTGAAGATCAGGTCAACTGTGCTTCTGCTTCTTCTAAATTCACCCTGGTAATCCCCCAGTATTGCCTCAGCAAAAGGGATGAACCTTTGAAGAAGGATATTTGTAAATATCTTGTATACAATACTCAGTAGAGAGATGCCTCTATAGTTATCACACATCACTTTATCCCCCTATATGAAATTGGGCAGATTATACTTGCGTTCCAATCATCTGGCATCCTTTCCTCTCTCCAGACCATCAAAATCAATTCATAGAACTCTCTTTTCAATCTTTCACCTCCATTCTTGATCATCTCACTCACTATTCCATCTTCTCCGGGAGCTTTATTATTCTTAAGGGTCGCTATTGCCTTCTCTAGTTCATCGAAGGAGGTTCAGCAGTTCCATCCTCTTCTTTCACCAGAGTTTCAAACCTCTGACCTGGTTGCTCCTCTTCTCCATCATTCAGCACTCCATCGAAATGCTCAGTCCACCTCTCCAAAACCTCTCATTATCAACAACACATCCATTTTTATCCTTACATCCATTCAACCTGGCCTAAAACCCCTTCCTGAACCAATTCACTTCCCTGTATAATTTTCTGCTCTCGTTCATATCACTCAAAGAGTCAAGTGCGAGATCTTTTGTTTCATTGCTTCACGCTTTTTAGATCTCGTAATAAAATCACTGTTATATTAAATGGGATGACGAACGATATCAACTGAGTGAATACGATACAAATAGATACGATTTAATGTTTAGGAAAGTTGTTATTTTGGCTAATCGCTTACGCAGCCGAACGCGGATACGCACAAACGAAAACCCACCTTCAAGCATTTTCTAAGAACTGAAGGTTATTTCAAGAAAATTTAGGAAATAACAAACTAATATTCCACATATTCTTCGTGGTAATATTCTTGACCATGGTTCAAATACAGTTTCCCAATAAAGAGCCACCTCTTCCTTCTTGTTTGTTTTCTACTGACCTTTGATTAGTTTTTGGTTTCTGACTTTCTTCTATTTTCTAAATAGTTTTGTTGTTCAATTTTAATTAGCAGAAACTTTTTCCTCAAACATTATAAACACATTTATTTCAAGATATTGCAGAATTTCCTCATTGATTCATCTACTTTCATGAAGTAAATGGTGGTGTTTTCCACCCAATGCAATATGTTGGCTTCATTCTAAATACTATTTTTCTAAGAACTGTAAAAGAAAAAAATCCATGGAATATCTTTTGTTATTGTTACATCATGTTATTTTTCTTAAGCTGATTACTATTCTATTCTGGCTGAAGCATCCATTTCTACTGACCATTACTTATGTATTCGAGTGGTTATAATGGAATCACATTCTCAACAGCTTAAACATTCACTCTCACATTCTCTTGATTCTTTCCGAGAATTTCTCATTAATATTCAGATCTCTCATATTGTCTTGTCCTTGAGACAACTACATCGGTTCAGTTTTCCTGTTGAGGAAGAAATCTTTTAGAAACCTGTTTCAATGTAAGTAGTTTTTCTAAGAAATCGTCCACCTTTTTCTCTATGCAAAGTCAATCCTATTTCAAAGAAAACGTTCTGAAATGAAACTCAATTTTGAATAAATATTCATTCGAAATTTGAAATCCCAAAACTTTCATTTTCTACAAAAAACTGAACAATTTAGAGTAAAAAATACGTCGGGAAGTTGAGTAGTTCAAAGCTCAAAGTGATAATTGAGAATTCTGTGATTACGTACGAAGAATGAGAATTGTTTGTATCTCAGCTTCATTCAATTTCTAGATAACAGTACTGTGAAAGTCTATATAGACAAAATGAGTACACTGCAAAACAATGACCTAGAATAATCTGAAGGGGCAAATATTAAATAACATTCTGCGATTTGAAAGTTGGAATATGCTCAATATCTACATTTTAAACCGTAATTTACAGATAGCGCAATGGGAAAACGTCACTGTCGGAAATAAAATAACAGAATTTCTTTCCTTGACTTGAACAGCTCAGTTGGATATCAATAACATAATTATACAGCTATAGAATATTTGAAACAATTTTCAGGATAGTTCAATAGAAAACCTAAACATATTTTTGTGGAAAAACGAGTTGTCATGAATTATATGAATTTCAAGTTTAATTGAAATCATTTGGAAATTACTGATTAGCACCTGAGTGAAACTATAATTTACGAACTCATGAATGAAGGACACTTGACAGAAGTTCAGAGCCGAAACACACAAGGCGTTTTTCAGACGAGTCGGCACGGCACGACAGAGCAGGAAGCTCTACGATTAGCTGATTCTCAATACACCAACCCAATCAGCCAATCGGAGAACTTCCTGTCCTGTCGTGCCATTCTGACTCGTCTAAAAAAACGCCTCGTGTGTTTCGACCCTAATAAGAGTCAGCTCATCATAGATGTTAACACAACATCAACCAAAAACTACAAATAACCGTACAATATTCTAATTTGTTTATAAAGGGTTGGGCAATGAAATATGGAGGATTTTGAATAGCTGTTATATACTTATTGTTGAACGGAACTCACTTTTTTTCAGTATGTAGGTGGACGTTGCCATTTTGATGATAGTGTTGAAAAAATTGAAACATTTATTAAGCACGGAAAATAGCATCTGTAAGGTGGCGTCCGTTTTTGTCCATACACTCATTTAGACGTTATAAGAAGTTATCCCTACTCCTCAAAAGCGTTGCGCGTGCTATTCCTGAATTAATTGTGTTATTGTCTCACTCAGGGCTTCAAGGTACACTACCTGTGGTTTGTTGATGTATTTACAAGTTTTGAGGTAGCCCCATAAAAATAAACGCAATGTGACAGGCCACTTCACATCTTCACGTCGCCAACGAATTGAGGCATCCAGAGGAGTTCTGCTTTGGAAACTTTATAGTTTCTCGATGTATGGAATGTTGGAGCCATACATACAGTCTTGAGGTTGATAAAAAAATATTTAATTACAGTGTCTAAAAAAGTAAGGGCTGATAATGAAGTTTCGACTAATGCCACAACAAACAGTCAATTATTCACCATTGATACAAAAACAGCAATTTACAAACAAAAACCTCAATCTTTATCCACCAACGTTTCTTTCACGGCAGATAAGGCAAGGTTATCTCTTGAACGGCACTCTGTCATCAACTTTTGAGCTTTTGAGTTCAAAAAATAAGTTATTCCAAAGGCTATTCCAAACCCTTCATGCTTCATTAGTTTATTATAATATTTCTATTTACATAAAGTTGAAAATAAAAAAAAAACAACGAAAACCCTTTAAAAATAATCAAAATAAATGCAAATCAAATTTTTTTTGCACTATCAATAGATGACAACCTTGGGTGTTCGTAGTGAGCTGCTGAATGATGAAAATATGAATATTTGAACATTTATTCACCGATGGTGTACAACTTTGTAACAGATTATTTTACAAAGCACAAAATATAAGAGAAGGAAATTCATCCATTAGTACCCTAAAGGTTGCATCTAAATATTAATATTAGAAATATAGGTAAATATTAATAATGATATTAATATTATAAATATTAGGTTGCATCCAAATATCATGTAAATATTTAAATTCAAATTTATTACATCAAATTGAAAACAATACAACAGATGAAAAATGTAAGTGATAAAGATAAGTAATAATATAATAATAATAATAATAATAAATAATGTGATAATCATAAAACATGATTATTTTATGATCTATTGTTAATCTGAATAAGTTTTGTAATGCTTCTGACTTGTTATTTGGAGGCTTTATTCATCGAATAAAATGTTTGACGTTAGGCTATAGAAGCCTGGATTTTTCAAGAAGCTCAAAAGTAGTAAAAACTAGCTTTTTACAAAAAAAAATTGTTGGTCATCGCTGTCTCAAGTGTATGCTCATGCTCATGCTCATAATTCAGCACATGTAACTGCCTCGTGATAGGGTACTTGCGTTAGCGAGTGATAAAAATGAATTGATTGATAAGTACTTGAAAATTCTCCCCATTTGGGAGCCTAAAACCATAAGGAGTCACAAGTTCTCTTGTGAGTAGCTAGCTGTTTTTCACTTTCTAGCATGTTATTCGACATATTATTTTTCAATGCAAAATTTATGACAAAATTTAATCTGATTATTTGGAATGCGTCATTGCAACTAATGACTATGAAAGTAATTTAAATTTACAATTTTATTGAACAATGGATTTTTTTGCTCAGGGTGATGCACTCACTCATAAGCTCTGGTCTAGCGCGTGGGCAATGGAGAGAATGATGATGAGAGATTAAAGAACCTTCAACATTAGGTGGTTTCCGAATGACCGAGAAGCGGTTTTTGATACGACACTCACGAATTATAATATTTAGAGGAGTGAGCTGTTCAAGTGGTTGACCGCGAGCAGGAGTAGCAGGCGCATGCTTCTCAACTTATTTGAGCAATGAAATAGCGATACTAGAAAGGAGACCACTAATTCCCTGAATATTCAGAGTGTAGAGCATATTTTACTCTTATTTCTTACTCAATGATGCCAAATTGCATCCACTACTTTACATGGTGAAATAAAATATTTCACATACTGGAGCGCTTTCGACTAATTGGCATAATACTAGCTGCATTTGAAATAAAAAGTGACTAATTTTACAAAATATTTTCATTTTTGAGATAATTTTGATTGAATAAGGGAAACAGCAAATCCGTAACTTCAACATGAACATCTAAGTTGGTCATTGATCAAGAGATTCAAGACATGATCAATCATTTTTTCTTCTTGTCATCAAAATTATATTCTATTTAATACTATTTTTTATCTTGTTGCTTATCAAAGCCTAATATGTTTAATATGTATTGGTTATTTATTCCGCTTATCAAACTAAATACCAACAATCATTAGTTTAGTTCTCTCATAATTGTTCGTAAAATATTCGAAATGCGTATCGCCCAATTTATGTAGTTATCTTGTTTATGGTAGTTTTGTTTACATCTGCGGTATTTACAGCATAAACATGTCTAGAGTACTTGGGAAGTGGGTACCTTTCACAGCTCTCTCATTTACTTGGCGGAACAGTGATTCACTCAATTGAGTGTAAGGTGGCATGACAATTTTTACGAAATCTTGAAGGTTGAACAATTGCGTCTACGAGTGTTTTCGCAGAAACTGTTTTCAAATAGCAATTTTCCTAATTGATGTCGTTCTTTATTAGCTGATACTGTCGTCACATATTTTTTCTAATCTCCGTTAACAGGAAAACTTGCTAGGCCTACTGAGCTTTATATTTGCTAGATGCGTTGGAATTTATCCCAAATCCTGTCAATACTGGTTCAAAATGTTGTTTACATGCCAATTGAATTTGAACTTGATAAATATTGTTAATGAAAATAAGAAATGTACACAAACAATTTTCACTCTCAGCCTAATTCGTGTAGTTGTGGGATACAGAAATGATGAAAATTCTAATGGAACTCACGACTTTTATTCTGTTACTAAATTGGACCAACTTAATTTTGTAGCTTTTAGAATATTATTACTGTTCATTGATTGCAGTTGAAAGTATTTATGGCAAAAATGTCCTATGAATCGATTTCGAACCATTGATATTAACAATCGGACGGTGCAATATTCAGATTTGATTAGTGAGAATGTTCTGATTGGGTTTTTTATTAAAATTAATGAGATAGATTAACGTACCGATAATAGTGGAATAAAGTTTGACCTGATTCTATATCTAAGAACATCTACTAAGAGTTTTTTCACGACATTTTTTTTATTTAAAACATCTTTTAAAAATAATTGAAAATTATTTACTAGCGAGGTCAAAGATTTTGATCATTATGAATGGATAGAATTTGCAATATATGGTACCATTTAGTGACCTAAAAACACAGTTACGCGCTACTTCACAATAGTTGTTCATACTTGCTTTGTATAAATGAAAGAAATTTTCTTCTCTAATGAAGAAACAGCATATGTAACAGAGAATATATAGGCAAAGAAATGGTTTTTCTAACGGATATGGGAGACATAAGCACTCCTACTCCTATCAAAAATATATTCAAAGATTAGAATAATATCTTCTAAATTGGTGTTAAATTTCTACAGTAAAAGAACTTTTCGCTCAACAATAATGTTGAAATTCTCTTCAAGCCTTGTTGTGCTCCGAGCCTTCTTATAATTAAAACTTTAGTTATAAACAAAAAATCCAACTTATTAAATTGTTTCAAGCTATGAAAAAAAACAAAAAATGATAAATGTCTTTTGAGATGAATGCAGGTACGGAAACAATGCGGCATATTTAACAGGAGCAACAAAAATTTCTTAGAAGATACACATTAGAGTTAGAAGATTTGCTCCAGTGTCCAGTTTAAAAAATCTGGTGTGGCGCACTCACACAACTTTCCTTGCCGTTATGAAAATTGATCAACTGAGGTTAGTGTTCTTGCGCATCTCAAGTCTACTATTCTAAGATCTGAGTCAGCTGGTGACAGGACAATAACGCTGCAGACACACGAAGTCTGCTATCTCTTCATAGTGAATGATTTAATAGAATCAACAGTTGCCAACAGTTTGCAATTGAATAATCTTATTTTCTCGAATTTCGAGCTTATTTTCAATTTTATGTGAGAATGTTACTGAACATTAATTGTAGAGATTTTTATGCTAAATATTTTCCACTTGAATTTTTTTGTTTAAATTGTATCTGAAGTCTGATAATTGAGAATCTAAAATCAAACTTTGCATAGATCGGGCGGTACTCCTGAAATTTTTACCGATATGGGACTTGTGGCAGTTGATGGAGCTTATCAATGACTTTTTTAAGTATGAATTTGATCAAAATCGTTGAAGCCTTTTTCGAGAAAATCGCGAAAAACTCTGTTTTTGACAACATTTTCGCCATTTTAGCCACCATCTTGAATTGCATTTGATCGAAATTGTTCGTGTCGGATCCTTATAGTGTAAGGACCTTAAGTTCTAAATTTCAAGTCATTCCGTTAATTGGGAGATGAGATATCGTGTACACACGCACACACACACACACACACACACACACTTTTTTGGACTCAGGGGGATCTTGAAACGTATAGAAATTTGGAAATTGGGGTACCTTGATTTTTTCGGAAAGCAAAACATTCTTTACCTAAGGTAATAGGGCTAGGAAAGTAAAAATTGAGAAAAATGTTATGATTTCTTTAAAATAGCACATCTGAAGCTGAGTTTTTCTTTTTAGTCTTAAACAATTTGTTTCATCAAATAAAAATGAAATGAATATAATACATTTTTAGAAATGATATTGGACATGGGTTATATTTCCAGTTTACACAATTTTTCTTGTTTAAAAACCGAGGTAACTGAGATTGGATGACTGTGATGGAATATTCATCAAGCAAGAAAAAATACAGTTGATTCGTCAATTGATAGAAAGACACAAAGCTTTGAATTGAGAAAGTAAGCAAGTTATTTTCAATAATGACTGATTGGTATAAAACGTCTTGATTGAAATTGTGAAGGAATGTGAGTTCTACCTCTTAAGAAGCCAGAAAAAACCCTACGAAACATTCTAAGAGGAGATTTACTAGAGCACTGCAGTCCATTATTCATTGAATACAAGTTGCTTACAGTGATTTCAATCTACATACTTGAATATGTAGTCTTCGTAATAGATTCAGACCCAAATTTGAGAAATAGTCAACATAGATACAATACAAGGACCAAGATACATATTGACCTTCCGCGGCACAGGTTCCACTAATTTTAACAAACCAATTTATGCAGGCTCATAATGTCTTCAATATTCTGCCAGATAGTCTAAAAGACTCAGTTCCTCTGAAGGAACTGAAAAAGTATTTCACTGCAAAACAATATTATACAGTGACGGAATTTATTGAGGACCACAAATACAATTACCTTAGAGGATAGCGGTACAAGTTGCACCCATTGCTAACCTGTCTACTCGACTATTCACGATCCTAATAAATTCGGAGATCGATAGAAAACATGGACAATTCCTCGATCCTCGGACCGAGGTGAAGACATCGGAAGTGAATAATAAAAACAGGCTTAAGAAGGTTAGAATCTATTCAAATTAATTATGTAATTGTAAAACCCTGTTTTTTTTTTTAATGAACACTAGATAACTAATCTTATTTTTCCAACGTTATTACTAAACATGCGTGAAATTTACGCATTACTCTTAATAGCATCAATTTCTCAATTCCTGTATTTACAAAGCTCTTATAAATTAATTGTATGTTCTTGTAGCTTGTATGTAACTTATTCATTCCAACACTGACATCTTTACAATTCTATTAGTGTGAGAAATACTTTTTTGGAAAAGGAAACTAAAATGGCAAATGCGTGGAATTATTATGTACAGTTCTAGACATTAAAATAATAGGCCTACAATACTGTATATGAAAAATTATGCTATAAGTATTGTAGTATAATATTAGTAATAGGTATGTGAAGTATGTAATTAGTCCATATAATTGTTTATTGATGATATCCTGGGCACATTTTATTTGACGTTTACCACAAATCGGTTGCAGTTTCCAATAGACAATATATTTGGATACTCATTTGATGCATAGGCCTATTCCATTATGAATGAGTCCTTGAAGCACTGCTAGACGCCTGATTAGATTATCAATGCCTTAAGGATGTGAAGGGATTTTTGATTCAATGGAGTCATGCGTAAAATTTATGCATGATTAGTATTCTAGGGAATTTCGTAATAGAAATTATGAATTGACTAATGTAACAGGTAATTCTCAACAAGTTGGAGACACAAATTAGACTGCATAGGTAGTCTAAAAGATCTTGCATATGGTAACTTTAAAATTCTTATGTAAACCTTATTCCAGTTACATAGAAAAATTTAGTTTAAAATGTATTCAATCAATACTTTATATTAATTCGGAGCTTATAAACCTATGGTAGGAATTATAGTTAATAATAGCAATCTTTCAAGAGATGAAACCAAATACTTGTTATAATAATAAATAGCTTACCTATATCAATTATTAGTTTATTTATTTAATCAGAAATTATATATTTCATTGTAAAGGAAGTGTAATTCAAAAATTTGATCAAAAAGTAAGTCAATGTATTTGTACAGCATTTAAAATTTCAATGAAGGCAATGCACATTGTAATACTAAATCAAAACTAATTGTTAGGTTATGACATAACCTCTGATATTCAAGAAAATTTAATTTTGTTACAAATTAATAATAGCTTTATGTTAAATATACTTTTATAAGTGATTCATACCAAATTTTCACCTAGGACACGAAAAATTAACACTCCATTCCAGAATCATTTATAACATTATTAAATATAACTTGAAACTTATAGCGCGAAATGTTAATCAAGGCAGTACACAATACACAATACTCAATACACATTTTTATCAAACAGCTGAGAGACTTGAAAGTGAGCGCCATTGTAGAAGTGCTACCAACGTAAAAGTTTCAAAAGTTAATAATGTCTCTTTTAGTGCTTGGAGTTGGAAAATATAAGTGTAACTGAAAAAATATATATAATATCATCATCTATGTTCTAGAAGTAATTTATTTCAGCAGTGAATTTGAAGCTAGTTGATATTCCCAAGTAAAAATAAATTATTTTTCAAGTATTCATAGCGCGGCAAAAGCTTTGGTCTTTGAACTTAAATTTTGTGATTCATATGTAAAACGAATCTATCATCCCAAGTTTATTTTAAATACACGGTCCATTCAAGTATCAATTTACACTTCATTTCAAAGAAGTTGGAAGTTCATCCATCTCATGGTTGAAATTGAAAATTGATGAAGAAAACATTGAATAGTTTGCTATTGAAATGTAAGCGAATTCATAAGATTCAAATCGAAAGAACTTGACATGTTTGGTGATTTTTTAGAATTAATGAATTAAAACAAAATATCTTATTAGACTAGGGCTAGCTATACCTATAATTTGTTACATCACTCTAAGCTGAGATAAAGAATAATTCATTGAAATCACTATCAAAATATCTTATCAGTAATTTCCACCAATCAGCATGTTTGGACTTTTCGATGTGGAAGGGGAAGATAAGAAGGATTGTTACAAGCATTGAGGAGGAAAATTCTCCCTCATTGCTCTTGGCTATAAAATGCTTGTTGTTATCAGTTGTGTCTAGTAGTGATCGAAATTCGGTTGTGACGTTCATTTAGTCATTACTGTTTGTTCCGTTCCATAATCTTCAGCGATGGCTCCGACGCTGTATGTTGACAGCCCCAACGTCAAGTACACCAACGACTACATTGAGTCTGTCTTCGATTATCAAACAACCACTGTGGAAAAATCGAACAACAAATATGTGGTATGTACTTGAGAAATTTTAATATACTAAATGATTATATGCATAGAGGTTTATTATGTAACTTGTGATCACAAAATACGTCAACTTCCGTATATTGAAATAATAAGTTTATGGACTTGCTTTTTAATTATGTGGAGGTGCTGGTGGCTTTTGTAGTGGTTCAATTTTATTACAGTGTCTAATTTTAAATTGTTGTGCAGTGACTAAACTAATTGATAATAGCCTATTTCATTACAAAGTGAATGCATTAAATTTAGTTTAAGCATTGAATGTGAATTAAAATTAATAAATCAATTAAAATCTGGAAATGATTTAAGATTAAATCAATTGAAACTTGAGAGTGTTTTGAATGAATGGAGATTATTCTCTATGAGGTAGCTCATAATAAACAGTGAAAAAAAATGTTTGAAAAATAATTGTACTTAATCAGTGGAATCTTGTGATGAATTGCAAAATATCCACATAGATGATTATAATACCAAATACCTTTTTGGAACCAAAATGGTTATCTTATCTAATCAGTCCATTCATTACTATAACTTACTCCTGTGTAGCTAAATTTTTCAAAAAAGTACAGTAGGCTATTAAATTCCACAAGCAGCTATAAAACTGAAATCCATCCTCAAACTGAACTAACAAATTAAATTCAAATTCATTTATTGTTTTAACATTACAAAAATAGCTGCTTGTGGAATTTAATACTGTACTTTAAGAAAACTTCAAGCTACATAAGAGTGTAGTAAACTCAAATACAAAACAAGAAAATCAACTGTTTTAAACATAATAATAATAAGAATATAAATTTATCGCCAGTGAAATTTTTCTGTAATAGAGGTCTCAAAGAATAATAATTATATCAGCCACTGAAAATTTCCCATAGTAAAATGGAGAAGTAAGTTGATATTAAGATTGAAAGTTTATCTTTTAGTTTAAAAATAAAACAGATGAAGGTTTAGTGTAATAAAATATAATATTAAAATTTTTGAGGTACAGTGGTAAAAGAATCCTTAACAAAAGGAAAAAAGAGAAACCTGATTTTTTTCATATTAATAAAAAAAATTAATAAAAAATATAGTTAATTAATAAATTAAGTAAATGATCTATTTTTAAAATGGACAAATTATGATGGATTTACTTTCATCTTATTAATTTCAATTAATCTTAGATGGAAATTTTGTTGAATCACATGCAGTCAGATATCTTATTCGAATAACTAAGGAATGTCTTCAGAAATCATCAACTGCAGGCTTCTAGGTCTAAAGGCGCAGCAACACTACAGATTAACCGGTATCATTTATAAACCTTACAAGTAGCCTATTCAGTTGTTGTTTTTGTTGTGCTAATGCAAATCGTACACCCACTTTAATAGCCAATTAAATTGATGCGAAAACCTGTTATATAGAGTTGTTTATTCGAGTGTTGACATACTTAGTTGAGTGTCAGTGTTGATTGTTCTCGGACAACTAATCATAATGAAAAGGCAATTAGAGATGTTTACTCACATCGAAAATGAATCACGTTATAATAACAATAATATTAATTACTGAGGGTGATAATAATATTATCAACAATAAAATTACTGAAGGTGAGAATGGACAGTATAAATCATTGAAAATACCATGCGATTAAATAGCTTGACAAATGTCAATTATCATATTGAAGTCTAGGATGTTGAAAATAAATGTGAGAGCTCCATTTCAATGTTTCAAAATGTGAGAACATAATTATCTATTTTCTGAAAACATTTTATGTGTGTAATAATTCTGAATATATTATTTTTTTAAAAATCCAACACATTATTGATAGCGAACTATGCTAGCAATGACATTAAAAGATTTAAAATTTTGAAGAATTCTATCACATTATTTCTGCACAGTAAAAAAAATATTTGTATTATTTTATAGAATGACAGTTAAATTGAATAGAAGTGAAACTGGAAATTTTCCTACTCACTATTCACGGTACACCGTACGCACGTTGATTGGTAGAAATTGTATTTCGATTCAATCCAATTATTAAAGAATGCCTATTGGCACCACAATAATTAAAGGATCAATGAATAATTGTAGAAGATAAAAAATATAATTCTAATATTATTGAAAATTTCAATTGTAGGCTACTGTATAGATTTTTAAACTGATCATCGGAAATTATTTCAGAATTATTAACATGAAAGTGAATCATTTTATTTGAATTATTGATTAAATTCTTTCATGTTTTTTCCAATTTTATTTTATTGCCTTAAAGCAACAACTATTCACATTTCGATATAGTTTTTTCACATTCTTTTTTTATAAGATGTTTTTTACATTCATCCAATATGGGATGATAAGAAAAAGTGTAGTCGGAATTCTTAGATTTTAGTATAGAATCTTCGTTAAAAGGTAGCCTACCCTTTCAAGTTTTAAAAAAATGTTTTGAATTGAATTATAATAATTTTTTGTAAGATTATAAATATAGAGGGTGACTTTTAGTATGTTATAAAATAAAACTAATATATTGGGTAGTACCCATTTATTACTTCAAAAAATCCTTTTCACGTTTTAAAAACTTCTTCAAAGTATAAAAACTACTTATAATAATAATTATACCTACGCTTTTACATTATACTGATGTGGAATCTCAGCTCATGGTTTAATAGTGGGTAGCATTTCTTCGATGATTTTTTCCAATAGGTTATTATAGAGCTATAGGTATTAAGATTTGAAATAAAAATATTGCAGTGATGAAATCAGTATATCCATATCCTAACTGTATGAACTGAGGGGTTGTTTAACACAATATTTTCCCATTATTTTCACTTGTATGTATTGTGATCAATGTATTTTTATGGAAGAATAAATTTCAATTTCAAATTTATCATTTATTAAAACTGTATTTGGTATTAAGTACAGGCCTACTATAAGTGCAAATGAATCATAAATTTATTCAATTGATTGATTATAATGTGTACGAATTGAATACATTTGATGAATAACGTTTCTTGTACACTGGGAGTAGGCCTATATTAGGTGGATAATTATTATGAAATTATAAAATCAATTAATAATCCTTGCTTCAATTATGCTAAGGTTAACAATTGTATGATTTTGTGAAAATAACAGATTCAATATTGATGAATTACCTGAATCTGAATTGACTATACAATAAATGTTTGTATTATAAACATGGAATTCGTTTCAGGTTCATCCTCAAACATCAAGACTTCATCTGAAGACAAAGAGAGTTGTACCCAGAGTTGGACTTATGCTGGTGGGATGGGGCGGAAACAATGGTTCTACTATTACTGGGGCGATTCTTGCCAACAAACTTGGAATGTCATGGAGCACCAAAGAAGGAGTGAAAAAAGCTAATTGGTAAATATTATTACATTATTACTCAACTATACATCTTTAATTTCTTGTTCCATTAGAAACGGATATGTTAAAAATGTCAAAACTTTCTATGTGGAGCACACTATAGTATGATAGCACTCACAAAGTTTCAACACTATAATCTCAATTTTCAGACAAAAACAAAAGTGTTCAATTTTTATTTTACCTCTCATACTTAATCATACCTCATAATATTAATTCTCACTAATTCTCTAAAAGCAATTGTAATAAATCTAACAATTCTTCATAATTTATTCATCTCAACAACTTTGAATATTCTGATATTTTTCTATCTATTGCTTTGGATATTTTGCAGTTGAACTTTGAATATTCTGATATTTTTCTATCTATTGTTTTGGATATTTTGCAGTTGAACGATTTTAAGATGCTAAAAAATCTCCAAGTGTAAATATTGTATTTTATAAGACTATTAGTGAAATGAACATCTATTCTATTCTTAGATTCATAATTCGAACTTACAATAGCATCAAATTAATTTTTCTGAAAAATATTACAAATAATTAATTTGTAAATAGGCTACGTCTGCAATAGAAAATTCTACAATAATCCTTCTATATTCTGTAACAGTATTAATATTGTTCAGAATATTTAAAGTAAATGGTATTCAACTTTTCAACATTTTTACGTGAATTGGAGATGCTTATTATTATTGTTATATAATATTATTAATAGTTGAATTTTATTTTTTCATAGTTTTCATACTTGGATTCCAAAATCAATTTTTTTTTCAAGTTAATACAATGCTACAGTCAGATTTCCTTTAAACTGTCAGAGCATTCCTTTCAAATAAGGGGACATCAATTCTTCCCAATCAATCAATCCGATAGTTTGAAGAGAAAATCACTTTAGAAGATGATAAGTTCGCTTCAAATTTAGTGTATTACTTTCAAATAGTGTGTGTTTTTTACTAGGTTTGGTTCATTGACACAAGCATCCACTGTGCGCCTTGGTCCTGGCTCAGATGGCAAGGATGTGTGCATTCCTATGGCAGACATGCTTCCCATGTTGCGCCCCGAAGACATTGTTCTCGATGGATGGGATATTTCCGGGCTGAATTTGGCTGAATCTATGGAGCGAGCTCAGGTAACATATAAACAGAACACATCACAGTAATAATGAATATTCAAATTATCACCAATTATGTTACACCGGAGCCCATGTTATGAAGACGAGCGTAACAGTACTCCAAGATTTAACAAGAATATTACATAAATATTTAGTTCCACAACACAGAAACACGTAATGATTCAGTTTGAGGAAACAATTTTTTTTCATAATTAGTCGTATACACAAGATCTTTGAACTCTTGACTTGAGAGCCGCTTCATGATTCATTGCACTCGGCGATTGTTTATAAATGAGAGATTAATTGATATTGATACACTCACTCCAAAGGTCGCTGGTCGCTGTCGCTCTCTTATCATCTGCAGTCAACTCAACTCAACTCAACATCTTCCTTTTCAAGTTCATGATAACAATGCTCTACTTACAACATTGTGTGTGTTAACAATAAATGATGAAGATTTTATGAGTCATTCGAATTTGACTATGATCATTTTGATGAGTGAAGTGTGCTTTAACCCTACATTAAAAATTTCTATCTCTTCAAAATAAACAAGAAAACAGCTCACTCAATTACCGTATATCTAGATCTCATAACAGAGTTAAAATCAATTATTTCGCTATAAATTACGGTACATTTATATTTTATTTATTCATATGATATTTCTCATTAATCGCTGCTTGTAACTATTTGATTAATCAGTAAGCTTGAGGGATTAGAGAGTGGTATATAATAATTTTGTATATCACATAAATACGGTAGGATGTGACTTGACTACTTTCCTTATTTGTCTTGGTAAATGAGTGAGATATTCCATCTTGCTTTAAGGGTTGTACATTTATTACTTGATACATTTTTTCAGGTATTGGACTACAATCTGCAAGTTCAATTAGCTCCTTTGATGAAAGACATGAAGCCAAGACCATCAATCTATTTCCCTGACTTCATTGCTGCAAACCAGGTATGTTGGATAAAGAGTTAAAAAAATTACTTAGTTTTTATTAAAAAATTCAATGTAGGTTCATTCAAGAATTATAAAAAAAACAACTTATGTATCTAATAACTCTTATTTTAAAGAAAGTCAAGTTATTGAACAATTTGAGTTTTAAATCAAATGTCGAATAGGAACAAATAGTAAGTGCAGTAGCAATAGTAATTGAATTAGTTGAATGAGCCCTTGTGAAAATAGCATCAATATTATTATGCCTACTTATCACTATCTGTATGACTGTATTTCACCTCAGTACTTTACTAGATCTTTTGGCCATAATACTGTATCATGAATCAAGCTTGTTGTATTGCAGTGAGCGTGCACATTCGCATGCGAAAGAAATCGTGGAATAAAATGAACTTCATAATAGATGATCAGTTCAATTGTGATGGATAATCCTCATGTAAGAAAGTTTCATTAAATGTGTCTTCTAACTGATGATTAAATTATGACATGATGCAATTTGACAATTTTTATTGCAGTCCGAGAGAGCAGACAACGTTCTGACGGGCACCAAATGGGAGCAACTTGAGGCCATCAGGAAAGACATCAGAGACATGAAGGAGAAGCAGAACGTGGACCAAGTGATCGTTTTGTGGACAGCCAACACTGAGCGCTTTGCTGAAATCATTGAGGGCGTCAATGACACCGCTGACAACCTCATTGCGGCTATCAAGAGGAATGAGGCCGAAATTTCACCTTCAACCATTTTCGCGGTCGCATCTATCTTGGAAGGGGTGAGTTCAGTATCAATGAATAAAACAAATATTATCTCAAAATATGTAAATTCATATTTATTCTTATTAAGAGGGAACTTTGCACGCATCTCTCAACGATCGACTCAAACAGTGATCGTATATTCGCTACAAAAGTTCACTAGACTTATATTAACATTGTCATCACGGCATTTGTCTTACGCATGTTTACATTTCGGTTGCAAGGTACCTAAACAGAGAGTACACTATAGTAAACTATTTTTATAACTATATCGTCAACAGAGAAACAATCGTTTCCAGATTTTCATCTCGTTTCCAAGGATTAGAGTTTCAACAAGGTACTGTAGAATATGGAAGTACACTTGTTTATAATCACTAGAAGAATGTTCACTGAATGTATATCATGCCACATATACAGTATAGGCTATCCTTTAAAAATGTATATTCTAAAGCATCGCGCACATCGGTGCGGGAAGCGGGACGACTACGGAAGCGGTACATTTTTACACTTAACAAAGGATAGATATAATTGTCGCTGCACCGGTGTACGCAAGGTCTCATGCTGAGTAGAATTTCTTTAATTATTAAATTTGTTTGATTCTCATCAGGCTTGCATGAAATCTAAAAAAAAAATCAAAATACATCTAGTAATACATCATGATTTTCAAAGGAGAAAATTAAGGTAGCCTAATATTAACACCAACACTTTTTATGCTTTGATTGCAGTCAACATACATCAACGGGTCACCGCAGAACACATTTGTGCCAGGATGCATGGAGCTCGCCGAGCGTTACCGAGTGTTCATCGCAGGAGATGACTTCAAGTCAGGCCAGACCAAACTGAAGTCGGTGCTGGTCGACTTCCTGGTGAACGCCGGCATCAAGCCGGTCTCCATCGTCAGCTACAACCACCTCGGCAACAATGACGGCCGCAACCTGTCAGCTCCAAGTCAATTCAGATCAAAAGAGGTCACAAAATTATAATTTTCAAATTTTAGTGTTATTTGAAAATTGAGAGGAAAAATGAGATGTTATCAGTTAATGAGCTTATAGAGCATGTAATACAGGTTCATGGAATTGATCCACTCAGTAAATGCAAATTTGCAACCGTTTTAGCTCTCAAAGATGCTTGAGTTTATAGCCAGTTCAAGTTCTAAAAACGCCTACTACGGTATTAGGAGGATTAAAAATTGATGCTAAATCAGAATTGTTTTAGTTACTATGCAAAGATTAACCACTCTCAATGAGTGTCTATCATGTATAAAAATCAATAATATTGATGAGATAACATTATGACATCTTTGACTATTAGTTGGCTCTTACATTTTCGATTATGACATACTTTCCTATTTGCTATGATAATATATTATTTCTTAAGTGGACTGATCAATGTTCTTTTTCAGATGCACCTAAACTGCCCTATTATATTTTTTTGGCCTTTGACTTGATTGACTTATTATTTTTACTTGATTGAATTTTTTTTACTTAATTCCAGATCTCCAAGAGTAACGTTGTTGACGATATGGTAGACTCAAACAGTATTCTTTACAAGCCTGGAGAGAAGCCAGACCATTGTGTTGTCATCAAATACGTACCTTATGTTGGTAAGTAAATAATCATATCATTCATAAAAAATAGGTACTACCTAACTGAAATAAAAAAATATTGTAATAGATTATAGAATGGTTTCTATCCAATAGTGTATCCTTCGATTTATTCATGTTGTTTGCATTCAACTTGTTACCGTACCATAACAGATCATTAGATTAACAAACTTTCAAAATATATTGAACCATGGAATATCAGCTTGAATAGTATTAGGAGCGCCATAACCATACCATCGATGAATATTACAATAATAAATAACGTCCTAGTTATATATATACAGCATGACAAATAATTCTATTATTCCAGTAGCTACAGTGGAACACTTCAGCTTCACACCTAGAGCCGGGGACTGTCTTTTAATTTTCTAAATATCTAATATTATGTGATGTAAGTTATTGAAAGCTAAGCGATAAAGCTAAAATACCATTTCCAATCTTTCCAAGGGTTTTAATTAAGTAATATTCTACTAAGGATTTCTTTGATTGAAAAATGTCCCTGAATATACATACCCCTAAAACAATAGTTTGAGGTCTATCCAAAATCTGTGACAACCGATACTGAAGCTTTCTAGCTGGAAATGCTTGGCACATATTATACGATTGTTGATGTTGAACAGGCGACAGTAAGCGAGCATTGGACGAGTACACCTCGGAGCTGATGCTTGGCGGCCACAACACCATTTCCATCCACAACACGTGCGAGGACTCACTTCTGGCCGCACCCATTATTCTCGACTTGGTGATTCTGGCCGAACTCTGCTCCAGAATCCAGTTCAAGGCCGAGAACCAGCAGACCTACCACCAGTTCCACCCTGTGCTGTCTGTGCTCAGCTACCTCTGCAAGGCTCCATTGGTGCCGTCTGGTAAGTCAACCGCTATCACATATACATTCAACTGTCACCATTGCTGAGATTCGCTTATTATGGTGTCAATTACAATTGACAGACATTTTTGTAGAATACGCTCTTTTTATACATCATATATTCAATAATGATTGAAATAAAACCCGAATTAATGATATCAACCACCCTGAAGACTTCTGCTACTGCAAAAAATTGACAACAGCTATAAGGAATTTCGATTATAGCTACTACCCAAAAATTATTTCCCGTTTGAGAATGCAATATATAAACCAGAAGATTTTCTCATAAAGAATCTTTTGGAACCTATTACTCATTCACTCGCTATTATTTATCCGGAGTCCGCAAAATGATCGATAATACTGAAATGCGTCTCCCATTTATTAAAATGTATTGGTAGTTGTATCTTGTTGATTCATTAGGCTTACAGACGATCATAGGAGGAAGAAAATTGTAATCACCAGAATATTAGGAATTAATCAACATAGTTGTAGAGAATAAAGTTTCTTTGATTGTGGCAAAGAAAATATTTTTCAGAGTAAAACTTGAAATCCCTCAAATTTTCAATTGCTCCAAATAGTATTTTTGTTCGCCATGGAATTTCCCGCCAAACAAATAGTTACGTAACTTTTTTTCATTCTGAGGAATATGAGTTTCAGAAAATATTATTGAAAAGCAAATTTTAAAAGCTAAACAAGTGATAAGAGTAAACAAAAGATCGTTTAATGAAGGGAACGTCATATTAGTTGCATGCCGGCTAGTACAAAACAGATCGCATGAGAAGTATTCAATTTCACCTCATGCTATTGTAATTGAACCCTTATTAGAGTTACTTAACCATCTACACAGTATAGTATGCCTTTTTTATAGGAATTCCTATAACCAGTTTTGAAATAATCTATTCTGAACAATAAATTATATGAGGAATTATCATTATTCTATTGGAAAATGTTCAAAGTGGAATTTTTATATTAATTTACTAATTGGAAGGTATTGAAAAGGATCTAATTTGATTGAAATTTGCAGGAACTCCAGTGGTGAACGCTCTATTCAAGCAGAGAGCATGCATCGAGAACATAATGAGGGCCTGCCTGAGTCTGCCACCCGACAACCACATGACATTGGAGCACAAACTACCCAAGTCCTTGTTCAGCACAAATGTAAACACTGACAAGATCGTCGACAAAATTTCCAACACTTGTTTTATCACAAAACCAGAAAAGCCTCAGCAGAAAGTCGTCGCCTAGTATTATACGTTAAAATTATTCAATGAACTAATGCTAACGAGCACATGCTCAGGAAAACATTTCTGTACTTAATTTCTCAGAGAAGATAGTCTCCTTATGAGACTATTGTTGAAATGCACCGTATTGGATATTGGATATTCACTGGAAATGAAAATGAACTTCGTATGTTTAAAAAACTACAACAACTGAAATATCTCGTATAGAAGCAAAGTGGTACAATAATATATTCCACTAACAACCTACTCTCAATATTTTAAATTATTTTTTAACAAAGCTTAATGTATTTTTAAATGATGTTTTAATCGTTATTGACTACTTGAAAGCAATGCAATTCTACAATAATGTCATTTATGCGAGTGAGTAAAACTGACACAAAACAGTTGTAAATGTAATATTAGTGGAACTATTTGTTGAAACCACGTGATCAATTACCTCCTACTCAAATATATTTAGCTGAAAATTGTTTAACTTGACTAAATCGCAAGAGCAGTAAAGTCTCCTCTTGAAGCATTTATTTGTACATCTGACTGGCGGTGTATAAAAGAATGTAAATTAAATTTAGTGATAATTTAACATAAGTTTAGATTAAATTATTAATTATGGAAAAATGAAAAAATAAAGAATTTTTATAGAAATTGACTTTTTTTGAAGTTTGATAGAACCTCTTCAATGTTGTTTTCCATCACGAACTGCTTATTATTATTAAATCACTCTTTTGCTATCAAAAAGAACGACTAGCAGTCAGATTTTTCAATAAATGAATTTATTCACTTACTGTGACAACGAGTACTTTCGGCAGGTCCGCCATCTTCCTGGTAAAAGTAAATTCGTATGGCTTTACTTATTTATATTCCTGATAGTACTCGTTGTGACAGTAAATGAATAAATTCATTTATTGGAAAATCTGACTGCAAGTCGTTTTTTTATAGCAAAAAAGTTATTTAAAATATACCGTATATAATTAGATGAATAGAAACTTCTTGATACTTGTCTCATTTTCAAGAGCTTGAGTTTTAGTATTGGAAGTGGGTGATCTTCTCACCTAACTTTAATGATGACTAGCAGGTAACCCGTGCTCCGCAAGGGTTTAATTGGAAACTTGATCTACTGGAATCTTGAAGAATTAAAAATAGTCCTATAACCAGTGCGGGTCCGACTAAAAGAATCAAGTGGGGCACTACCTATTTTTGATTGAAATAGTGGCCACATAAGTTAACACTTTTTTGTGGTCACTAGGAAGTCAATCGGGTTCCAGTATTAAGGATACGGTACTTACTTGAATCATGTTGTGACATATACACAGAACATTTTATTAACATATTTAAATAAAATCATTGAGAAAAGTTAGCATAAATGCTATTATGATGAAATAAAGCAGATCTACGCTTTCCACTCACCATTTACAAAGTACCATTTACCTGTTCATATAATGAAAATTTTGCATTCAATAATTTTATGCAGGTTCTGTCTGATAATTTCAAAAGATGTCCTCTTAAAACTAGAAAAATCAGCCTAAAAAAATGATCTTGAAAATAGCAGTGCAAAGAACTGGTACACTCCTCTATTGAATAATATTAAAACACTGCTATTAAATTTTAGCCATATGAAATGCAAGACCAATCCTGAACTATTAGAAAATCATAGAAGATTGAAACAGCTCTATAGTGATAAAATATATTCAGCTAAGAGAAATGCAAATGATGATTTTATATTGAAATCTAATACCGTAATAAGTGCAAAGCATCCTGGAGGGCTATAAATAATGACACAAGGCGACTGCCAAAGAATAAGTCACAATCTGAACCAACAAGTGGGGGCCACCACTATATATGAATATGTGTTGGGATGCCACTTATTTTGCTATTGTTTACGATTTTATGCCAAAAGTAAAAAATTCTAATTAAAATACATCTTGCGAGTCAATAGAAGTTCATTAAAACCACATTTATACACACATAATTGATAGCCTATGATGTAGAAATTTTATATAAATTTAACAATGAAAACATTTTTATAATACTCATGGGAAAAAATCATAAAAATGAAGAAAATAAGAATGAAACAGTATGCGATTTTTTCATAGAACTAATTGTTCTCCATGATTGATTCTATTATCCAGGAGCCACTTTTTTGTTTTCGATTTGAATGAATTAAAATTGGGCAGAGCTTATGCGTCTCAACTTCAGGCGGAATTTCCAATACAACATTTTTATAGGCCTACCTCATCTAAGCCTGGGTACCAAGTTTGAACATTTTTTGCCAATTAGTTCTTGAAAAAAAGCTGTGAAAACGCAGATTTTGGGCGAATCTTTGGACATTTTTTTCAAATCCGTTCTTAGTGCACCTCTAGATGGCCAACTGAACAAACCTGCCAAATTTTAACGTATTTGGTCCAGTAGGTTTTTAGTTCTGTTGATTATGAATGAATTAGCGAGTGAGTGAGAGAGTGAATGAATCAGTGTCATTTCGCTTTTATATGTACCGTATAGAAGATTATCTCCGTTTAATTTTCTCAAATTTTCATATTACATTGTTGTAAGGTTTCATTCAATAACTTATTTTTAATTAATTTCTATGACGATGTTCAACTGTTTATTGTATTGTATTACATGTATGATGTAATTACTGTGTTGAATAACACAGTGCATTCGCACCCCTATCCAAAGTATATTACTGCTACTAACACCTGCTCTAGACATGGGCTTCCCATAGTTGATTAGGTTTATTTCCGAAAAAAAAATTTTTATCTATGTCTGCAGTATTTTTGTATTGTATTGATTAGGTTTATTTCCGAAAAAAATTAATTTTATCTATGTCTGCAGTATTTTTGTATTGTATCTTAAATATTATGTGCATTTTATTAATTTGATTGCTGGTTTGTATTTTAAAGAAAATAACATTTATTTTATTAATATTATTATTATTATAGAATGTCTCAACAACAGCACTATGACTTGCAGGATTACAATTTTCGTAACACCTAACTAATGAATAAATAGGTTATTCCTCGAGTACCGGTATGCTTGTTTGTTATTTTCGGTGTAGAGCCAAAAATATCATTTTTGCAAACTCCAACATAGGTACTTCATCAGAAAAAAATTTTGTTTTTCTATGACTGATCTGCACTAAGCATTTCTTGGTAGTGCAAAAACGTCTCGGTAGTGGCAGCCAATAGGGAACAAAAATGCACTCATTTTGGTATCATTGTAATGAAGATTTAATCTTGAATGGTTCAGAAAATTGGAATCAAAATACCAACCTTTATAAAATTAGCTTTAAAAAAATCATTCTGGTTCGCCATGGTCCATATAGTGATGAATCTCCCTCAACTATCTTGGGTACGGTTTTTTGAACTGCATCAAATATCTTTTATCGAGAAAATTACGATCTTGAAACCAATGATAATAACGTATTAAAAAAAACATTATTATAAATCGTGGAATTGATTCCTTTATTAAACTTATACTTCATGACTCTGATCTAGATTAATTTCATGAAAGGTAGATATATAATCTCAATTTATTCAAATTTTTTTCTGAAGCTAATTGGATTATTTTTTACTGACTGAGTGATGTTGGGGTTTTTCATCAGAAAAACTACTGTACTGATAAATTATTCTCTAGCATTGGTTATGATCCAATCTTATGTTGATAACCATTCTTCTGTTTCACTGAACAGAATACGGTTACCTATAATTTTATTTTATTGTAAAAAATATCAACACTTCAGGCTCTAGGCTTAAAAATGTGCACGAAGCATGTCGTCACTATGAAGCGTGTTGATATAAGTATTTTTATTATAACGTATATTATGATTGAATAATTATTCAGAGTTGATACAGGTACAGGTGAAAAATATTGAATAAATTAAATATTATATAAGTTTTGTAGTAACCGTTTTTGTCTTTAATTTATTTAACGAGTTGTGACTTTGAAAATCATTTGCAAAACATGTAAATAACACGTGTACAGAAGCATGATGTGCACTATTCTTCAATCTAATGTTGAGGAATTCAAAAGATTTTAGCATAGCTCGTAAAGTCGAGATAACATTACAGGTGATAATTAGCAATTACAGTACAAATTATCAAACTCATGCGCGCACTTTTCAAGGCCAACATAATTTATCACTCACTTGAGACATGATAAAAATATCCTGAATGGAAGTTAGTATCTTAGCAATACATCCAGAAATCCTAGCATCAATGAATCCTGAATAAAGTCATGTAAAAATGAGATAAGGCATAATAATTTGAATCCCGTATATACGATTTGAGTACCTCATATTATATCTGCATTATTTTGACACAAATAACTAGATATTGCACTATATTGTCAAACTATATTGACACAAATGCAATCAAGGACGTACTGCAGCTTTAATAGAATGAAAATTAAGTAATACGTCTATATAACAACAAACCCATTAATTGGATGTATTAATCTGCTTGTTTTAGAGGAAACCCGTTTTTCTTGCGCGAAGCGAGTACCCACATCAGTTTCATAATTCAATCAGTTTTGTAATTGAAGATGAATATTTTCCAAACTAATGTATTGTATTTTTTCTGCTATTTTGTTATATAATCAAGATTTATCAATAGCATAAAAATATTCAAGTTATAGCAATATTTTCTGCACTAGGGACACTTTTGTCTATTAATTCCATTACTGGACATGGGTAATGCCAATTTCTCAACGGTCTTTTTTCAAGTTATATATGAACATTTTCTGGGATTAATCAGTCGGTTGTTCTCATATTATTAATTTTACTATTAAGACAGACATTTCGAGACTTTCTTCTTGTTACCCGACTTATATGTGACAGTCGGTAACGAGTTCAAACATAAAAACAATGTTCTGACTGTACCAACTTTTAATGACAAAATAAATCCATTTATTGATTTCAATTATTAATAACTTGGAGATTTTATTTCGAATGAAGTAGCTTGGAATTATGTTGACTAATTTATTTACCGTAAAATTTAGTTGGCTGTCGCAAACCGTCAGTCTTGATCTGATTGCTGTATGCGTTACTGAAGTTGAAACTTTTCTTTATTTTTGATTATGCATAGAATGACATTTTTTAAGTACAACTGTCTAATGTTTAGTACGACAAATTCACAGAAAAGCGCATTACTGGGTTAACGTCTGGGTTTGCCCAATATTGCTTTAATGAGATATTTCTTTATCACGAATAGTTTATTATGATGAGTGTTTAAAGCTCGGAGCTCCAACCCATGCCTTGATGCCATACTGTAATGCACTTTGTGTATAGGCGTTATACTGTAAATTATTTTTGCAAGCTTTATATTCTTCAGGTTGCTTACACTATGGAACTTGTAAATTAGGAACTTCAATCTATTACATATATCATTTATTTGCGCAATCTTAAGTAAGGGTCTAATATAATGCCCAGGAACTTACTTACTTACTTGATATAAATTTGTTAAGCATGATATTGAGTGGATAAATATATTATTTTAATTATCATCATTACTGTATCAGCCGATTTTGGAGAGTCATGAAAATACTCTTTTCTGTGTTAAGTGTTAGAGTGTAGGATATCAAGATATGATTTTATTTTGTTCAGACCTAGCTCACTATTTCTCATTATAATATAAATAATATTATAATATGAATAATTATAATATTATGCTATTACTGTTTTATCCTGCAAATAAAACAAATTAACTTTTTGAAACACGAGTTTTGCGATTTAGTTCTAAAGAGTACAAACTCATCACGAATATTAATTTATTATGTATCTTGCCTTGAATCATTAAATCAACCTCAAGTATCAAACCGATAATTTGATTATATTCAATAATATAAAGATCTTCAATAAAATCAAATTGGCAACTCACTGTCTACTACTATATCGATAATGCCGATCTTATAGGCATTTGGCTGTTACATAATAAATTGAACATTGCTTTTACAAATTTTATCAATAATATTATGGAAGTTTCGAGAGCTTGATGTTATGCAGTTATATCATATCCGACAGAAAAAACTTCTGAAGAGTTAAATTATCTCACTACACTATTATCTTACACTACGTTCATTGAACTTGAAAGTTCACTTACAAACAACGTGGTTTACAACGTGACTACTGGTGTTTGGTGGTCCGTCAAATAGCCTAGGCCTAATCATTCCAAGAAACATAAAAATGTCTGGTAGGCTTACTATTATATAACTGTATATACTTGAGATAAAAACAGTAAAAACACTATACGGTACTGCATTCTAGATAACAGTTTCTATAATTTTTGAGGAAAATAATCTAAATACCAAGAATGTCCAATGTCAATGTTAGGCGTTTCACTGAACTTTATTCAATTGTTAGTTCAATCTAATTGAGAAAAAAAGCAATTAATAATCAAAACAATACGTAAGCAAGTACCATATTATGGTATAATAATGTTAGTATTGATACTAGACTCTTCTCTCAACTGAGAAAGCATTAAGAAAGGATTAGATAGATTTTTTCAGAAATTAAAGTCATCCATTGACCTACAATAGAAACGGTGTTTTGATTTGCATTGATCATTGATTTTGTTGGTACATTTTGCTACAGTGATAATGAACGTAAACTATAATGAACAAAAACAACGCCTTCTTTCCTCTTCACAAATCAATTGAAATTAGTGTTTTCCTCTTAGTGTTTTTATGACTTATTCTGTCAGAACTTATGCGATAGGAGGCTATAATTATTGAATCAAACTTTGCAACGATTAAATTGAAATACAAAAATAAACATGCTTTTATTTTTGGATGATAATTTTGTCTTATTTTTTCACCAAACATCACTGTTATATCCCCCGAATTATTTTGCAACCCAAATAATGTTTGTACAAGTTATTAATCTATAAATGTTGGAATAGTTAGTTGTAAACCCAATCAATCATCCATGCAAAGTAGAGGCTTTCCATTAAAAATTCTTTATGATTTCAGAAGGTCAAGTTTTCAGTTTGTCGTTTGTCAATTTTTCAAGTAGTAGAACCTTGCGGAGCACGGGTTATCTGCTCGTTAATGAAAAAAACAATGATTTTAGTGTTGGTCGCAAGAATCTCCACGTTATTGGTTACAATACAGGGATTTTTCAACATAACGTATACTCATAGTTAAGAGATAGAAAGTTTTATTATATTTTTGTTGTTCATATAAGATTCTTTATTCCTCGTATTCAATGGAAATATTCAGCTCAAGTCTCTATTAGTAGTAGATTTTTTCTAAAAACAGAGTGATAACGCTGTAAGTTTAGGATATTTTCAAATTATTGAAAAGCGAAAGAAGGTCTAACTTTAAATGCAAGAATTATAATTTATTTAAAAATTACATCACTAAAACTGAAAAAAGTGGAATAATAAACCTATGAATGTCCATCTTTCATTCACAAGAATTGATCTTCATCAAAATAACAAACAATATTATTATCCAGACTGCACAACATAATTAATCGACAGAAATGATTTATGAAAAAATATTATATAATAGATTTCCTCGTCAACTAAAAGATGTTAAGCTTTATTGAGTTGAATAAACCTAATATAGTCATTCTTAAACCAACTCTACAATTTTCCACTTTGAACGAGGTGTAACGAGAAAATAACCCAGAGTGTTTTTCGTCTTTACAACTGGATATTATTATAGATTAATGCACGAAGAGAACAGTAGCACCATAAGCATTACGGAAGTCTATATTCATGCAAAATATCCAAACTTATTAAAAACTAGAAGGTAACCTGTGCTCTGCAAGCACAAATAGGTTAGATTTAGTAAATAATTATTATTTTTATTTTTAGATTTAGTTTTATAGTTCCATGCTGATATTGAAAATATTAACAACTGTAATAATTTACAATAGAAAAACGATTTGATTGTACTTATAAAGATTATTTATAATAATTCCTTACATGTAATAATAATTATTATTATTGTATAAGCAGATTCTTTCCTTTATTAGATTATAGATAAGAAGTTCACTGGCCTCTAAAATAAAGTTTGAAGTTTTCGAACCTAGAAAGTAAGGTGAGAAAAAAATGAGTTTGAAGTAAAGAAGTCTGTAAAATTCGTTTTCACACGGGAAATCGCCTTTGATGCTCAATTTTACATGATAAAAACTGGGTCAAGGTAGAAAGCTTGCTAAAATTTGGAACTAGCACAAACGACAATGAGTAAAAGATAAAAATAAGTAAATTTGGCCATTCCCCAATTTTTTATGTGGAAGATGAGAAAAAAATTTAGGTCAAGTATGTTGATCGCATTATTAAAAAATACGATAATTGTATCTTGATGGCTCTTGAGAAACTACGCAATCAGTTCGACAACAAAATTTCGCAATAGAACTAGGTTATCAAGAATAGAATTACCTATCATAATTTTTCCAACAGACATAAACAATTGACATATTATCGTTTTTGCACGAATATGTTGTAATGGAAGTCCTACCGATAAGACAAGTTACATAGACAAATGTTTTACCGAAAATAATTTTGATACATTTGTGGTAATTTTTACATTTTAATCGTATTTCATTTTTATCCTCCAACAAATAGCGCATATTCAACCTAATTAAATACAGTATCATAAATCATAAAATATATTTTAGAATTTAACGATTTTTCTCTTTTTTTGTAGAGGCATCTTTCCTACTGACGAATTATTAGCAACTTGTTCGTCCAGAGCTTCGAGCACAGAAGATTGATCGAAAGTAGCCACAGTGACTGCATTCTGCTCCTTGCCGATCACCAGATCGGGACAGTCTTTCTTGAGATGGGTGACACTGCCACACACCTTGCAGGCGCCGCCTTTGGGGTAGAGTCCCCTGGGGTTGTCGGGGCACTGGCGCGAGATGTGACCCTGCTCTTTGCAAATGAAACACTCGGCGAACCGGAACGCGTCCTTCTCAGGCACCACCCGACACTCACTGTACTTGTGTTCTGTTGAGCCGCACTTGAAGCACACTTTGCCCACTTCAGTTTGGTCACCGAGTTCAGGACAATCAGCCACATTGTGCCCGAACTTACGACAGTTGAAACACGCCAGCTTTTTCTCTCTCGCCAACGCTTTTTCAGCTCTCCGCCGTTCACCCTTCAACACAAACTCAATCTCTTTGCGCGGGATTCCCTTTGCTTGTAGGTCTTTTCTCAGCTTCTTCAACCTGATTTCATCTTCCTTTTTTACGGGAAATCCCTGGAACGCGCCGATTTCCACTATATTCCCACCAATCATAATTGTGTCTGGATAGTCATCGAAATTATTCCTTCGACCGTTACCTGAACAATTATTGCCTTTAAAAGGTACAAAATAATCCTTCCGATCATTACCAGAGGAATCGCTGCTTTGAAACGGTATGAAATAATCCTTTCGACCATCACCAGAAGAGTTGCTGCTTTGTACTGGTTTAAAATTACTCTTTTTACTATTAATAGATGGTGAAGGTTCGAAATTACTCTTTTTACTATTAATAGATGGTGAAGGTTCGAAATTACTCTTTTGGCCATTACCAGAGAACTTGGTCTTAGTTTTCTCTAATTGTGTTACTGTAACCTTCTTCTCATTTTTCTGTTTCTTCTTTCCTGAATGGTCTCTAATCTGTGGGGATGAGATGGCCGTTGCAGCTACATCATCACTAACATCAATAATAGCTGACACATCCTTCGCCTTCTTCATTTTTTTCAATCCTTTGGAACTTTTTGAAACCTTTCTTAAAGCATTGTTATTATTGGTATTCTTACTTGTAACTGCACCGAAATCCTCCCATACTGTATCACCTTGCTTATCATTGCCAGTCCAGTCATTTCCAGCTGTCGCTGTTACCCTTTCACAACTCGATGATTTCCCTAGAAAAATAAATTGTAATACTGTAATTATTGAGTATATTCATAGTTATGAAAAACATGATGAATTTCTAAATCAACTGCACGAATACATTTAGTAATTAGTTGTTGGTCAATAAAATAATTTATAGTAGTATAAGTAGTAGTATATTCAACTACAAGTAAAAATTTTTACTTGTTATCTTTTATGAAGTCTGAACATGATGAATAAACATATATAAATAAACATGATTCAAGAAAACGGAACATAAAGTACACTAAGGGCCGGTTTCCGAGCTCGGGATTTAGCCAAGTTCTAGACTTTAAACAGCTGAAGTTAGAAAATTGGCTTTTGAAACGGGTAGTCGCAGTATAACAACTAACGATTTTTAAATTAAATTTAGAAAAACTAAAAAATTGAACATAAAATAAAGAGAAAATAGTGTATATTTTCAGCTATTCTAATTATTTAGGAATGTTTTATTCCGTCAAGGAAAAACGTTTCCAATTAGGTATAGAAATGAGAAAATAAAGATTATCATAAAAACTGCGACTACAAACCAATGCTAGTGTTTCGGACAGTCAAATTTTCTGACTCCAGCAGTTTATTAGGTCTAGAACTTAGCTAAATCCCGAGCTCGGAAACCGGCCCTAAAAGTATAGTGACCCAAAAAATTGAACAAAACATAATGACCCATATGAATAAAACCAAAGCAAATACTCATGAGCAAGAGCATGGAGCATAAGGTTTTGCTTATGAGCAAAAGGTAGAAGCAAAAGCATTTGCTCATTTTTATATGAATAAGCTTTACCTTATGCTCCTGAACTCTGGATCAAATGCTCACCTATTTTAAAGATTGTTCATCAGCTGATTCGCTTTTATAGCCTTACTTTGTTTTTATAGCTCACGGAAGCGCTAAATATGCAAGTAGGGGACACCGCTTGTGTTTGCGTCGTCTGCTCTGTTTTCTATTTATGAATAGAGTTTTAGGCTAGTTGAGTTTAGAATTTTGAAATAATAGCGTGAAAAAATGTCATCTCTATAATAATCTTCAGCATATTCTTATAATATCAATAGCTTCTTATAATCGTCTACACTCTCATCTTCTTAAATGCCTATTTCCTATTTTGTGATGGCTATCTTTATATCAGGTAGCTAGCTATCTTTTGTATTTATCCTTATGTAGGAATAATGGTGATATATATCATGGTTGAATCTAAAAAGAGTTTTATAGTTCTCAACTATTGGTTGTGATCGTATCTGGTATAGTTTCCTCTTCCTCATACGAATTAGTTGAGCCATTTTACTATGAGCAAAAGGTGATAAGCTGCTCTAGACTACAGTAACTATATTACCCACAGTATGGCCATTGACTGTCACGCTTCTGATTGGTTAGATCAGTCACATGGTACAAATCCGCCATTAAGATTCCAAACAAACTTTCAAGTCCTATCTTATAGCATTAGAAATTTGGAACTTATCACTTCTTTTACCGATTGTAAACATATTTTGAACTCACGATGAGTTTTATATAACATTTTCGAAAGGAAATTGATTATACTTTAATATAGGCAAATAGGAAAATTTTAAAAACACTAATAAAGCTTGAAACATTAATTTTCCTTCCTTTGGACTCATCGCAGACCACTTCTAGAGCTTTCGCGGACAACTTATTGGGAACCAGTGATCTAGATAAATATGCAGAAAGATAAATTTCAATTTTATTGTATTTCCTCATCCAATTTATTGGATCGATTTTCGAATAATCCAATTTCAAAATACTTTTTGCGGCTCAATTAAATATAACATTTTATGAAATTTTTAACCGTGATTAAGTGCTGATTAAGTAGTACGTCTTGACTTCTATTATTGATTCTCTTCAGTACTGAGTACCCTATCCATAACATGTTCAATAATTGGTCAATAGTTATTGATATAATATGGATTTAGAGTTGCATTACCACGAGCTTAAGATTTGAAATATTACTAAATATGAATAATAATGCGATGGTACCTAATGTGTTTTCTTCTTCAATTGCTTACATGTTTATTAAAATCATTAAGTAGAACTATGGCTAGAACAATTGGCTTTTCCACAGTTTATATCAAATGTTGTGTTTAAAATATTTTCGTCAGACTTATTGGCTGTCAACTAATAAAACAAAATATTTGAATGTTATGGAATCTATTGTGATGAGAATTCCATCATATTTCCCACAAATAGATATGAGAACTTCATTATTCTTTGTCAATGGAACAACATTTATTACAATATCATGACATATTCCAAAAGCTGTTTGGAGATTCAGCTTTCAGGTTACGTTACCTACCTTTCATTTTTACTCGCTATTATCTACGAATTACTATTTCAAGTTCAAAAACTATATTGGGAATATAGAAAAAACATTAAAGAAATTATATCAAAGTTCACAAAAATATGCTTCAATAAGTAAAGGCAAGCGATTTTAATTCTAATCGCCTATAAGCTCCATTGTAAAATTTAAATATTTGGAATCTTCATGGCGGCGGCGGGAAAAAAATATTCCAATGGCCATACTGTGGGTAATATAGTTACTGTACTCTAGACTAGACTCACCTTTTTTAAAGAATTTGCTTCAAAAATTGAGCAAATGCTCTAGTTTGTTTATTCATACAATTTTGAGTATAAGCTTTTACTTTTGAGCAAATTCTCAAACTATTTTTTTGATGAGCTTGAGCAAAAGGTTCTGCTCACGTTTATTCATAGAAAATGAAGCAAATGCTCCATATTTTAGAAGTATAAGCAAATGCTCAACTTTATTCATATGGCCCAATAACTGCATGAGTTCGTGATCTGATGATATGACGAACTGCTAAGATAAAATGACTGTATAGCCTATGTTCAGAATTATTCATGTCTATTTGATAATTTTTAGACGAGATAAAAGTGAGACGTTTGAGTTTGATTGGGATACGTTGAGAGGATGAGTGCCTAAAAACGGTCTTCAGAAAAAACCCAGAAGAGAGAAGGATGAGAGGACGTCCGCGAAAGCGTTGGCTTGAGGATGTGGAGGACGATATAAGGAAGCTGGGTATCAGGGGATGGAAACGTAATGCTGCCGATAGAGATGAATGGAAAGGCTTTTTGAAGGAGTTCAAGGCTCTGAATGAGCTTTAGCGCCAAGGAATAAGTAGTAAGTGAATTCGACTGGAAGTTCTGTGAACAGTAGACCTCACGCAGTTATAAACCACAGTTTCTTCTAATACTATCCATCAGAGAAAATTCTGTCTTGTCCTGTAGTGTCGGCGAGATGTTAGTGCAGTGTAAAACGACTGTTAGGGTTGGTGTATCGACAATCTTTATCATCTGTTGAAAACAAATAATATCATCAAAGCTGACCGAGTTGAAAGCAGAGAAAGGATGGGAGAAAAACTATGTTACTTTGAGTTATCAATTGCATGCGTCATGCAATTGATAATCCACTCGACAGCTGATTAATCATGAATAATTCTTCAGTCTAATTTTTACGGTAATATTGGCTAATAAAGGAGGCTCTTTCTCCTCTTATATTATCCTTAAAATTCAAAAAAGCTTTATATACTCGGTGGGTGAAAAGTCCGAGAACGGCTTAATATATCATACACAAAGGTAATTATTTGACGGTGGGTGTGATTGGGGATCCTACTCAAAATGAAAAAAAAAAACACTTTATTATGACTTTAAAAATCTTGGATCCGCCATTTTGAATGCAACTTTATTTTTTTAAATAGGAAGATGGTCATGCGATACATGATTCCGATACGGAATTTCGAGAAAAATGAATGGCGAGAACCGCATATCGATATCTCAAACCGTTTTGAAGATATTCACATTATTAATCAATAATATTCAAAGCAGAAAGTAGAGAAAAACGTATGAGAACGGCTTAGTATCTCATAAAACAATGTGATTTCAAGATGGTTGTGATTGAGGATCCTACTCAAATTGAAAATACTACTTTACTATGACTTTATAATCTGGTCCGCCATAGTGGATACGCCATTTTGAATGCAACTTTATTTTTTTAAATAGGAAGGTGGTCATGCGATACATGAATTCGATACGGGATTTCAAGAAAAAATGAATGGCGAAAACCGCACATCGATATCTCAAACCGTTTAGAAGATATTCACATTATTAATCAATACCACTCATGTATTTCATTTCTGATTCACTTGGTATTCATTAATAATGTGAATATCTTCAAAAAAGGTATGAGATATCGATATGCGGTTTTCGTCATTAATTTTGTCTTGAAATTCCAAATCCAGCTATGTATCGCATGACCACGTTCCTATTTAAAAAAAAAAGTTGCACTCAAAATGGCGGATCCAAGATGGCGGACCAGATTTTTAAAAGTCATTGTAAAGTAGTATTTTCAATTTGAGTAGGTTCCCTGATCACACTCACCTTGGAATCACTTTTTTATGAGATACTGTGGTAATATCTTAGAAACGGTTTGAGATATCGATATGCGGTTTTCGCCATTCATTTTTTCTTGAAATTCCGTATCAAAATCGTTATCGCATGACCACCTTCCTATTTAAAAAAAATAAATTTGCATTCAAAATGGCGGATCCAAGATGGCGGACCAGATTTTCAAAGTCATAGTAAATTAGTTTTTTAAATTTGAGTAGGATCCCCAATCACACCCACCATCAAATTACCTCCGAGATATTAAGCCCTTCTCGGAATTTTCACCCACTCTGTATATATAAATGTCGACGCGGAATTCAAAAAGGAACATACCTGTCACATTCCATGAAAATCTATTAACGCGTTTTTCCGTAAATGCGGAACATACAAAAATAAATACATTTGACCACCTGGGTTGGAGAACTCGTTCAAGAACTGTTGTATTGTAATCTTTGAATCCTGCAACTTCAAATCATACAATATTGATGAAAATTATGGATACAGCTAAATATTTATTTTACAAGAATAATTTGACAGTAGGTTTCATTGGGGATCCTACTTGAAATGAAAAATTACTCTGTCGCTTCAACATCGATTCAACATCTTGTTGTCCTTCATATGAATCCAAATTCATTTTTTCGAATGAGAAGGTGATCATGTGATACATTTCGATATAGAGTTCCAAGAAAAAAATGAATGGCGAAAACCGCACATTGATATCTCAACCCGTATCAGTTTGTTGGTGTAAAAGTTGTAAATATTAAATTAACCATCTGAAATCATGTGTCAGCGCATGAAGGTCTGTCTGTGTGATAGCTTCCAAATAGCCTCAGCTGATATTATGAATGAATGAATAAATGGAAAAACTGTTTTAACTGCAGCAATGAATTCTTCAGCTCACTAAATGATGAATCAAAACTAATTTTTTTCTTATGCACTTTCGATGTCATTTGTTATATCCTGAAAAAGGACGAAGGAGTGATCAATTTTGTTGTCTAACGAACTTGACCTGTAAAAAGGTTCGAAGAATAGGGTAAACCAGCCCACGTTGGGACACTTAAGTTGTGGGAAATAGGTGAGTGTTAGGTTGGCAATGACTGTTTTATCAGCTGTTTATAGCCTTAATTATTACAGACATAATAATTTCAGATGTAGCACCAGTCATTATTAAGAAAAAATTAAAAACATGTTTTTTAACCTCAGAGTTTTTTTTTGAGAAGAGGAATTTTAATTTTTACTTTAAACATTTACCATTTAAGGTAGGTCTCACAGCTAATATGCATTCTGTATCATTTTATGAATATTTTGACATATAGAACATTATTGTTCTCTTATATCCAGTTATTCTACCTATAACAAAGCCATGACCATCTGCCCACCTTGAGACAGCCCACATTGGGACACTGCAATCATGATATATGCTCATATTATAACAATGAGCATTGCTTCTGAATCTTATTTTACTCAATGTAGGCTACATATCTATGAAATAAATTATAAATAAAAATATGACATATGATTATAGCCTCTAATGTAGCTTCAGAGGTAGCCATTTCAAACACACTGTGCACATGACTTTTGGTAATAGTTTTAACTAAAAAAAATCAAAAAATGTATTTATACTATCAATAATTATAATAAAATGTTATAAATTAACAAAAATAATGAATTGCTCACTTTTAATTCAATATCCCAACCTGGGCAAGGGATGTCCCATCGTGGGCCGATCTTAAGCCCAGGTTGGGACACTCCCCAAAAATTTGTTTTTGCAATAAAAAATCAATTGACGATCAATGCAGTTGCCATCCTCAAGGATGAAAGTGTAAGCAAATACAATAAATATACAATTAAAAAATGTGGATTTTTTATTTTTGTCCAAGTTATAGCTGTTTGAATTTTGGTGTCCCAACGAGGGCTGGTTTACCCTACGTGTTGTAAAATTTGAAGCTGATTGATCAATACTTTCTAAACTTATTGTGGAACATACAAACAGACGGACAACGACTTTGGCCTTCAGTAGGTCAAAAGTGAGAACTCGCAAGCTCGTTCAATAAAGAGAAACGCAAAACCGTCGACTTGAATCTTAGATCTCAATTCGCTCGGTCAATAATTTTTACAATTAATTGCTTCCACACAAAGTTATCTATATAAATACTAGTAGTTCTGTGAACAGTAGACCTCACGCAGTATTCTCATCCACACGTACCCGATTAAAACTATAGACCTTATGGTCTATACATGCATATTGCTGTATTTTATAAAGCAATACTGGCTTCTCCACACATCTGTGTAATCACTTGTCAGCTGATTTATGATGAATAATTCTATAGTCTGATTTTTACTCTAATATTGGGGTATGAAGGAGGCTCCTTTTTTCTTTTATACTAGTAGTTCTGTGAACAGTAGACCTCACGCAGTATTCTCTTCCACAAGTACCTGATTGAAACTATAGACCTTATGGAAATACAGCAATAGACTGGCTTCTCCATACATCTGTGTAATCACTTGTCAGCTGATTTTTTATGAATAATTCTATAGTCTGATTTTTACTCTAATATTGGCGTATGAAGGAGGCTCCTTTTTCCTTTTATATTATCCTTGAAATGCAAAATTTCCAAAAACCTTGTATATACGTCGACGCGCAATTAAAAAAGGAACATTTCTGTCAAATTTCATGAAAATCTATTACCGCGTTTCGCCGTAAATGCGCAACATATAGACATATAAACATTCAAACATTTAAGCATTTAAACATTAAGAGAAATGCCAAACCGTCGACTTGTATCTTAGACCTCACTTCGCTCGGTCAAAAAATCGAGCCTCAAATTTTGACATTCAATAACTTTTTCATGTTTGCACAGAATTTCATAATCAACAACTATGAACGCATTAAATTCAACTCTGAAACACTGATTTAACCTATCTATTTTTTTCAATTCAACACGGTACTGATATATTACTACCAATTGATTGAGAAGATGATGAATATGTCTTCGGAATAATAAATGCTGCAAGACTAAGCACATACGAAGTCCGTATTGAGATGTAAATGAAAAAATTGATTGTCAGATAAATTTCATGATTCACCAAATAAAGTCAAGTATGACATGAGATACGTTGATTTTTGGTGGTATGAAGTTCGCCGAGCCAGCTAGTAAATAAATAAAATAATAACAATATAAGATATCTTCTAGGGTTCATGTTAACACTTGATAATTTCCTTGCAGCCGATATGTCTTAAAAAGACAAGATGAAGTAAGGGTAGTATAGTGAGATTTACTATAAGTTCCAAAGTCGGCATCTGATAAACAGTGCTTTGCTATCGTTCGTTGTCTGTCATTAGTCAAAGCAGATAGCTCTATCCTTTTCCAACTCCCGCACCTTTGCCAAATTGCCAGGAATCTTTGTAGGCTACAGATTCTTGAATTTAATTGAATAAGAAGTTTTGATTTCAGAGAGAATCGTTTCGAAATCAGTATGAGACAATAACTCGATTATTACGGATTACAATCCGTTCATTTGAGCATCACAAAAGTAAGGCAAGTAATGATTTTATTTTGCAATGTAGTATCTATATGACTGCTGGATCCTGGATGTCCTCTGTTGAGTATGGTCGGTAGTAGTTTATGAAATCAATTACTCATATACAAAAAAAGTTTTGAATATTAAATTGTGCAGACTTTAATATTTTTCTAACAAAACCATTTATGAGTTTAGAATCGCTTCTCGGTGGCTCGGATCCCACCTCAAGTTGAAGGTTCACTCATCGCTCAATCATCGTCTCAATACCCACGCACAAGCCTGAAGCTCATGTGAGCATCATCTTCAGCAAAAAAAAAACACGTTCTTACATTTAGGTGTAGCATCTTATAGGCCAGACATTAATTAGGAGCCAACAATTAATTTAAGAGAATTATCATTTAAATTAATTTTAAATTTTCATTGATAGCCCTTATGGAAAAAAATCCATACTCGTAAAATGAGAGCAACTCAACTTCAACCTTATAAGTAACACTGGACGTTATGAATGATCTGAAACTGTTTACAAGACTCAATCCAAACTTGCAATAATTAACACAAATTATATATTTCCAACTAACGTATTATTTCAGTTCTTCCTTAGTTTAGAGATAAAGTATTATATGAAGTAGGCTGTGGCTCTTCCCAATTTACAATGCAAGAAGAACTCAAACCATCCGAGCTCCGATTATTCGAATCACCAATTATCCAAATTTAACTCGAAATACCAAAAAAAGAAAACGTTTGAGCTTACGCAAACAGTTATGTTCCAAAAGCAGTAGTAACACTCTTTTGTAAGCAAAGTTTAACTTAGACTGTTGAGTATTTAACAGGTTAATTCAAGTGAAGTAAATGATACGATATAATTTATGAATTTTTTCCAAGTTGAAAGTTTTTTCAAACTCTAGAAATCTAAATATTTGATTAACCGAATGATGTCCGATCCCAATTAATCCGGATAATTTAACTGTATTAGATATATTCGCTTCAATTTATTTGAAGAAACTGTGAAAAAACACCTTGATCAATTAACTTTTATAGATGATATTCCATAAATAATGTTCAATATTTTATTTGCAGGGATAATTTCCCTTCACTGTTGTAATACAAAATAGTAATTACACATAACTGCTTGCTCAATTACACATGCAACATTATGATTCAATTTTTAAATCTAGTATGTTGATATAACTTTTTGTAATGTATTTCCTTTGTACTTTTCTTGGTAAAATAAATGATTTTAATTTGATTATAGTATTTCAATACTTTTATAGTATTTCAATATTATTATAGCATTTCAATACTATGTCAAGAAAGAATTGATAGTTTAATGGAGGTTATCACGAATGTTTCATTGTACCTTCAAGTGAGAAATTGTCACGTCTCTGACTGAGGAACTGCTGCTTCATGACCGACCACGGTGTCGCTGCTTCTGGAACTCGTTCATTGGATGCTTTCGATCCTCTGGCTCTAGCAAAACGGGTCATATTTGCTCAGGTTCCTGAAAACGAGCATCATTAATTTTGAAACGTAAAATGTAGATATTATCGTATTGAATTTAACTCAGAAAAATTTTGCATCTTCAGCATTATTAACCATAACAGGCGGCGGAACCTGAAAGGGGGGGGGTTATGACTGAAAACCTGAAAATAGTTGAAAGTAAAGGAGAATAAGGGCCGGTTTCCGAGCTCGGGATTAGCTAAGTTCTAGACTTTAAACAGCTGGAGTCAGAAAATTGGCTTTTCGAAACGGGGCGTAGTCGTAGTAAAAGTTTAAATTGAATTTCGAAAAACTAGAAAATTGAACACAAAATAAAATAAAGAGAAAATGGTGTAAAGTTACAACTATTTTAAATTATTTACGAATGTTCAATTTCATCAAGGATAAACGTTAGAAATGAGAAAATAAAGATTATCATAAAAACTTTGACTATGCACCGTTTCGGAAAACAAATTTTCTGAATCCAGCTGTTTAAAGTCTAGAACTTAGCTAAATCCCGAGCTCGGAAACCGGCCCTAAAAGGAAGCAGACTAAGTGATTAGCCAAGTATTAAGGATTGAGGTCTGAGAGGGGTCAAAAACTACTCCCAAGGAAGGTGAACAGCGCTTGCTGTCTAATATTTCCTTTTACTGTAACGACTTCTCAAGTAAACATAATTATCTATATAAATAATGTGTTAATAATATACGTGTGATAACTGTCATATACCAGAGGATTATAAAACATATGATTCGAGGTAATTATAATGTTAATAACAAGATATTCTGGAAAAAATTTTAATACAAGATGGCTAAGAATATTTCATCGTTTCACGATCCTTGACAGTTTTAACATATAATCTTTTGTTCTGATATAGATGATATCATGGTAGATGTTCTTCTTCTTCTTCTTCTTCTTCTCTGTCTCTCCCCACTATGCCTTTACAGCGTTGGGGTAGCCTCGACCCAGTTCTTCCATACCCGTCTGTCCATCGCCATTCTTCTCATCTCCGGAACAGTCTTCCCTCTTCTCCTTCCAATCTCCTCAATTCTTTCCTCATATGAGTACCTCGGTCGTCCTACAGTTCTCCTTCCCTGCACTCTCACATTCACAAACTGTTTCGCTTTTCTACTGTCATCCATCCGCTGTATATGTCCATACTACCATTAAGCTGCCTCATTTCTATCCTCAAACTTACATCTCTCATGCCAACTTCCTCTCTTATTCTGGTGTTTCGGATTCTATCCCTTTTTGTCTTCCCCAATGTTTTTCTATGACATTTCATTTCCACCGTTCTTATTTTATTTTCATGGCATGATCTCATGGGCCAGCTTTCACTCCCGTACAGTAAGATTGGCTCAATTATTGATCTGTATACCTGGTTCTTTATCCTCTTACTGATCTCTTTCTTACCAAATATACAGTCTTTGACGGAATAGTAAGTCAGTGAACCTTTCCTTACCCTGTTCAGCACCTCAATATCTATTTTTCCATCCTTAGAGAACCACGCACCCAAATACTCATATTTTGACACCTGGTCAAGCACCTCTCCGTCAACCCTAATTTCCACATTCTCTCCTCCTACCTTTGAGACCACCATCACTTTGCTCTTCCTTACATTGACAACCATTCCTTTATCTTTCAGTTCTTCTGACCATTCCGTCACAGCTTGCTGGAGTTTTTCTGAAGACTCAGAGATCAAAACAATATCGTCAGCATATAGGAGGGCTCTTGTACCAATTGGCCTCATATTCCAATATCCTACTACCATGTTCTGTGTCCTCCTGCATATCTTGTGTATATCATCCATCACTAAGATGAATAGGAGAGGACTGAGGCTGTCTCCCTGTTTCACACCCTTCTCCATTTGAAATGCTATTGATACATCTCCTCCAATTCGTACTTTGGCTGACATTCCTTCATTTACACTTCTGATGGCTTTCACAAGTTTGGAAGGTACTCTTCTATTACTCAACACCTTCCATATCCACTTCCTTGGAATTGTGTCGAATGCAGCCCTCAGATCCAGAAAAGCCGAGTAAACATTCTCTCAATGAATTTCGAGCATATATTTCGGAGAGATGAAATATGCTCCTGGGTCTGCCTACCTGGTCTGAACGCCGCTTGTTCCTCTTCCATATCCTGTTCCACCACCCTGCGTAAGCGTTTCTGCAGAATGACTGTGTAAAGCTTCATACCCAGCTGGGACAAACATACAGCTCTATAGTTTTCACAGTCTGAAGTGCAGCCTTTTTTGTGGAGAGGAATGATAATGTTTTCCTTCCATTGTGAAGGAACTCTTTCTTGATGCCATATTAAATTCAACAAAATCAGCAGTTTCCCTGTCAGTATATCCCCTCCCCATTTCATCAATTCTGGAGCAATCCCATCGCCCCCTGCTGCCTTACCAACCTTCATTTTCTTCAACCTCATCTCTGGTAATATCCGATGTAATCCCCTCAATTTCGTCTAGCATAGGCATATCTTCATTCTGATCATTTTCTTCATCCATATGCTCATTATTATCCCGGAATTTAACTTCATAGAATCTTCTCCATCTCTCCAATACTTCATCCATCTGTGACACCAATCTTCCATCTTCATTCACTATTGTTCTAACATTCTTTCCAAACTTCCCTCTCAGGTGTTTTACTGTTTCCCAGAAGGCTCGGCCATTATCCTGTCCATGTTGGTCATGTAGATCTCTACCAAAATCTTCCCATGCCTGTATCTTTGCCAATTTTACACTTCTTTTAGCATCATTCCGTTTCTCCACATACTTTCTGAAATCTTCCTGCCTCTTAGAGATCATATATTTCTTATATGCTTTTTTCTTCTCTTTAACCTTTCTCTTCACTTCTTCTGACCACCACCTTGTCCTCTTTTTAAACTTTCCAACTTTCCTCTCACCACATACCTCCTTGGCAGCTCCAGTCACGGCTTCTTTCAAGTCACTCCAGAATTTATCCACATCGGTGTATCTTTCTTCCTGGGTTTGCCAGTTCTCTATACGGGCTGAGAGCTCTGTCTGGTACCTTTCTCTATTCTCCCTGGATCTTAATTCTTCGTGCTTGATTCTCATGTATGCCTTCTGCCTGCCGTCCTTTCTCTCTACAAAGCCAGTGTCTGCCACTAGAAGCCTATGATCAGTATCCAGCTCAGCTCCTCTGATCACCTTCACATCCCTCACAGCATACCTAAGATCTCCTTGATACAATATATAATCAATCATACTTTCTGCTTCTCGACCTTCTCCTACAAATGTGATTTTATGATTTTTTTGTGTATGAGCCAAGTATTTCCAATGAGAAGATTATGTTGTGATGAATACTCAATCAGATGCTGTCCATTATCATTTTTTACTGTCTCACAGCCATATTTCCCCAAACTCCCATGTCTATCTAGTTCATCCTTTCCAATTCTTCCATTGAAATCTCCCATCACTATGAGTTTACTTGATTCTTCAGCTTCACATGTTTCTCTTTCCAGCTGCAACCAAAATTCATCTTTATCTGCCACACTTGCATCCTCAGTAGGTCCATAAACTTGAATGATGCTATTTTTTTCTTCCAGGTCTAGATCCACTCTAATTATTCTAGGACTTATTGCTTTCCAGCTTCTGACTCTTGTGTTGGTATCTCCATCCACTACAATCGCCACTCCACCACATGCCCTTCTTCCTTCTGCCATTCCTGAGTATCTCATGACAAAACCATTATCCAAATCACTCTCACCCACTCCCCTTCTTCTCGTCTCACAAACCCCCAAGACCTTCATCTTATATCTCTTCATTTCTTCCACCATCTCCACCTCCTTTCCTGTAAGCGTTCTTACGTTCCATGTCCCGAATCTGATAAAGTGGCTTGTCCGTCTATTAATCCGTAAATTACTGTCCCGTCAATGGCTAGTTGTAGTACTTTGAATCCGATGTAAACCGACGTGTGGGATTAGCCCAATGACGTCTTCTTTGGAGCACTTCTTCGTCTGACTCCTACCCTTTGACCTGTCCGGCTTGGGTGGCCCTACTGGTAGTTACACTACCGCCGGTATAGCTCTCCGGGTCACGGGAGTACACAAGCCCCTCCACCACGAGCAGGTGTTGTGCTCCCCAGGAGGGGTGGTAGATGTTATCAATAAATATAAATGTTAACGAGCTTCGCTCGTTTGTTTATTAACTATTGATAAACAGAACACAATTCTTTAAAATGATTGGGGAAGGACTAACAGGCACAGCCCAAAACTGTTTCTTCCACGAATTTTGATTTATACACTATAAATAGTCCAGAAAGTAGGTTATGTTCCATACACTTAAATTCAAGTTCAATTTTCAGTCCAAACATTTAAAAACAAAAAAGTTCTAATTTAGATTATTTACAAACCAAATTGAATAACAAAATAACACTCACTAATCACGTAAAATTGTCAAATAATGATTAACTTTGAAAATTATGATATACTCTAGTTTAGAATGATTATCATGTCATGTCAACAAATCAGATTATTTTGATCAAGTCGATTAAAATTTCTAGATATTTCTCGCTGATTGATTACACAGCTGGAAATAATTCGGTTTCTCTCCCACACAAGCATCTTCTTTTACGACAGACGACGTAATTATCATCTGTTTTTCCAAGGATGAATAATTGTTATCCTTTTCATGTCCTTCAGCGAGTTTTCCCAGGGATGAGACGTAGTGCAATCGAATTTTTATATCATAACCCTACTATGTTCCAAATTTCGTGAAAATCGTTAGAGCCGTTTTAGAGATCCGTTGGACATAAATAAATATAAACAGATATACAGAACTTGCTCGCTTAATATAATAGGATTATAGATTCAAGATTCATTTATCATATACGAATTCAAAAGCATTAAATATTTTGTCATTATTAATGATTTAGCTTACTTTTTGCTAAAACATAGCGTGTATGTTTTGGCATGACAACACTTAGACTATTTCATGTTTCAACTTTTTCAAGTCAGCTTAGGCAAAGAGACGAACACAAATTGAATTGAGACAAAAAAACATTTTTCCAACATTGCATTAAAATTGTAGCAAGTCAAATCAATTTTCATTGAGGTTTTTAGCAGCCAATATTTCAACATTTTCAGAGGGAAGAACCCTAGAACACTCGGAACGTCTTGGACCCCACGGAGCTTCAGAGGAACCTAATCAGCACGCTGATGTACCATGAAATATAGTCTAATATAAACACTAATATTGAACTCAAAATATGACAAATTACAGATTATGCAGCCAGACATTCAAGCTTCCAACTGTCCAGAATATCAAGCTGTGTATAAGGCTATGATGCCCTGAATACCACCTCCCAGTAGGTAGAAAATCAAACCACATCTTCAAATATATTACCAAAATATAACCGACTTAATATACCAAGAGTATAATAATAATTCAACTTATTGCTGCAAAAAATGTCGATATAAGTGCTCATCTGAAAATATGAGTGTGGGAAATAAAACAATAAAACAACCGAAAGAAGGGTTGGATTACTGTCTACTCCCGTTGTATAGAAGCGTGCATGGTTTCAACGGGAAAAATTGAGAGTTGTGCCACAAATTAATGATTTCAAAACATTTTTGACCAGGAAATTTCCAAATTGCAGTTTTACTATCAAAATACTTCTGAGTAGAAGCTAGAAATACTGTAGCTATGACACATGACATGAAATGGACAGCACCAAAATATGAGACTCTTAGAAGTTTTTATTCAGAAAGGCTCAAGGGATTTCTAAGATGGACTCAACATACGTAACAATGTAAAGAGACACCCTGATACTCTCAAGATCAAATTTCAAATGTACAGTGTTCTAGATAAAGAAATTATCTTGAAATTTTTGCGGGCAATTAGAGCCCTTCATTGGGTGTGTAACTGGACACTGGCTGAAGGGAGGGGGAGATTGACATGTATAGTAGCATCAACTCACTGAATCTGGATAGTATATTCAACTTACGAGGAATTTGCAGAGGAATGAAGAAGCAGCTATTTATTTGAAAGAAACTCAAAGTCAGTAAGATTGATGCTGAATAGTTTTGTGTTGGATTGACTTTTGAGATTTCTGCAATTCAGTTGGTGAATTATGCTATAATTGTTGTGACGTTTATCGCTCTCCAGATGGAAACTTTCATCATTTTTGGAAGCTGTTTGAGGAGTTTCTGATAATTTTCATGAAAACCCATAGAAGAAGAGTAATAGTTGGTGGTGATTTCAACACCCTCCGAGATATGTCAATAGATTCAATTCAATCAGTTGTTGGCCAGCCTCATGCTGGATAGATTTCGACAGTAAAAAGGACAATAATGATCACACAAAACACAAAGTTCATCAAGATTAGACGATCAAGACAATTAAAAGAAACTGGCCATCCCACCATCACCAAAACCATACAATGGCACCCTAAAAAATTCCTCGTATAACAATTTTTTAAAACCACTCAACTGAAATTTGCGGACATTCTGTGGTAGTCTATTATAGATTTTTAAAGCTTGAATAGGATAGTTGCTATGCAAACGGAAAAGTCTGGAGTAGGGCTGGTTGATATCAGTGCGCCTCCTGGTGTTGTACTGATGCAATTGACCTCTCACCTGAAACCTGTGGAGTTCCCTTCTCACTTGCAGCAATGTAGCTGTAGATGTATTGGCTGAAGAGAGTCAGCACTTGCAGTCTTCTAAAGATAAACCTACAGGGTTCAAGGCGAAGTGCACCACTGATAATCCAAATAACTGATTTCTGCAGCAGGAGAATCCTTTCACATACTCCTTCATGGCCCCAGATCACAATACCATAGTTGAAGTGACAATAGAAGAGACCGTGATAGGCTGTTAGATTGTGCTTCACATTGGTAGCAGGTTGCCTACCAGAGCTGTGGCCTGTCTCGACACATTGATAACCAACATGAATGTGTGGGACTATGTGGTTGAGGTTGTGGATGCACTGGTGGCTGAACCCTGAGCATTATGCTGTGGTGTGTAATTTGAGATTAAACTCTGACAAGAGAGACCATAACAAATCATTTAAGAGAAGCTCTATCTGAAATAGATTGGGATAGTTTGTTCACATGTTGAATTGTTGAGACCAGAGGGGGCATTTTCAATGTTTTTGAGGATTTTCCAGAATACTTTTGATAACATATTTCCTGTGAAAAGCTACACAAGTAAAATCGACATGAAGAATAAGTGCAGTTCAGTTGCATCATGCAAGGATTGGTACACTGATGAATTGTTCCAGATCAAAGCATATGTGGTTTTGTTGAAGGATCGGATGGAGTCAGCAGATGAAGAATATCAAGTACTTTACTCAAAATATGGAGAGCTGAACAGGCTGTACAGGAAGAAAGTCGACTTGGCTCGTAGGATGTTCAATGTCAGATTTGTTGAGACAGCCAAAAATTCGCAGAAGGCAGCATGGTCCTTGATAAATGAAATGAGGAAAGCAACAACTATGCCTCACGCAAATGCTAGCCCAGATGATTTTAATAAATTCTCCATTGCCAAGGTGAATGAGATAGTGGATAGGATGCCACATCCAGAGGCAGGTGATGATGAATATAGGGAGCTGACAAGAGTGCAAAATCAACCTCCTGGCCTGGTTTCATGGAAGAGGACAAGTCCTGAAGATGTGGTGAAAATAGTAAGGGTCTACCAGATTTCCCACAGTCACGATATATTTGGCATTTCTAGTTAAATTTTAAAAGCCATTGTGGATATTGTGGCAGCTCCTTTGTCCGATCGCATCAATGCCTGTCTCATCGCGGGAGTTTTTCCTGACGAGTTAACAGTCAAGGACCCAATATACAAAAAAGAGGACCTAATCTTTTGGCAAATTTCAGACCAGTTTCCATTGTACCTACATTTGGTAAAGTCATGGAGTCTGTAATGAAAGAGCAACTGGTTAAGCACTTTGAGAGGAATGAGTTATTTGTGGAGAGTCAGCATGGTTTACGCGGGGGCAAATCTACCACTGTGAGAAGGGCCTCATCTGTTCTAATTGCTATCGCACTATTTTCGTGCGGTTGACTATAGCCAAATAGGCTACCAATCTAACTTTGATTTGTAAAACGTGATAGGCCTACTGTCTATCTCGTAACCCTATCAGTGTTCGACAGCGACATCAACAGTATCAAAATACTCTTTTGAGAATTATAAAGGATATTTAACTAATTTATTCATTTACTGTACAAAACACTATTATAGCCTACTCATAATTTATACTAATTAACTATTATTCATTATTAATTATGACTAAGGAATTTTATATAGGAAAAAACTAGGCTTGGACTCTACCATTTATCTTCTTATATTTTGGCTAATATACTTCATTTTATATAAATTCAGTCAAAAAATATTAAATTATACTCAATAAATAAACCTTTGTTCACTTTATTCGGTTTACTTGATAATTATGTTTATTTAGGCAACAAATCATCAGCACCAAGCCTGCTCATAATCAAACTTACCTATGGACTAACACTAAACTAGAAGCTTTGTCTCAACGGAATACGGATGCTTACAATACAGTTTAAAATATTAAAAACATGATTGATTTAGACAATAAAATAGAATGTTTTTATAATATTCTATCTTGATTTTGAGGTTAACTTCATTTATATCACGAATTCACGGATTTATATCACGAATACCCACCCACCCCACGTGGACGTGTTCAATATTTTTTACGGCCACGGCCATCTTCATAGTAACTTCATAATAGCTTATACAAAGTGGTTGTGTGCGATTTTACGTCGAGGAAGTAATGGAATCAATGTAAACGAATACTTCCTTAATACAGAGTCACACATTGGCGTTGTGTCAACTAAATACATTTTATACCTTTTTTCATACTTCATTATGTGGGAGGATAGAAACTGTGTGAGTCAACGTTAAAATTATTAAATTCCTAGAGTCTAATTGTAATCCAGCATATTTTTAAGGTTATTTTCAACCACCATAGTGGTCATGTTAAGACCACTTATGGTAATAAAAGTGGAAAACTGAATGTTAAAGAAGAATTTCATATTTATAAAGCGGCAAAATTAAACAGAGATAAAATAATAAACTTAATCCAATTAGACACCAATAACCCCATTTTTGATAGAATCATGCGAATTTAAATCCAAAATTTTTAGTTTTAGTTCATAAAATCGTATGAATACACTAACATTATGATCAAGATAAGAATCTTCCAGCAGTATTTATTTATTTACTTCATATCACTTGAAAATAGCATCAATGTCCGAAACATGTTGTGATTAAATAATTCAAAAAGGGTACTGAGATTTTTTATTTTTCTTTCTATTTTTATTACAAGTAGCCCTATACAGAAAAGAGATAAGTCAGCTATAGTCAGGTCCTTGTTTATCATTCAACAAACCAGATAGTGCTTTCTTTTTCTCGCTTTGCTCTGTTGCCAGATCGTCTATTAACAATGTAGAATATTGATAATTAATCAACAGAATATTTCATCTCAATTATTATAAAAATTCATTATGAATTTATTGAAAAATAGTTGATTATTTTAAATGAGAATGAACAGTTAATATTACATCAATAAACCTGTATCAGCTGCCGTCTATAGAAGGCATTGAAAAGAAAGACAGGTTCAGCAACATTGTTTTCCTATCTTTCTCCATTTCCATTATAACGTGGACCTCAATATACACCATTATGAGATACATATTTTAAGCTACACTACAGCGGTGTGGAGTAGCCAAAAACATCATGCTTATACCGGGTGCTTCAAAAAAATGTATACACACTTTGAGCTTTCATAGAAAATTTATTTAGCGTTCTACAAAGTTAAATATCAGGAAAATATAAAGCTGAAAGTTCAATGTAAATGAAACATAAATAACAAATGTTAATACTGTTCAAATTGGTGACCTGCAGCATCAATACAATTCTGAGTACGAGTCACCACTGATTCTGTACATCGTATCAAAACGTCCATTGAGATTTCTTCACACACTGCTTGAATCTCATTCCAAAGAATGACTAGGTTACATGGTTTACGTTTGTACACCTCATCTTTTACTGTGCCCCACAAGAAGAAATCCAGTGGTGTAAGGTCTAGAGAGCGTGCTGGAAACTCGATTGGCCCCCTGCGTCCTATCCACTGGCCCGGCAAATTTTGATCCAGGTAAGCTCGTACGTCCCTGTGATAGTGCGGCGGAGCACCATCTTATTGAAAATAAAAATCATCATTACCGTATAATGCACGAATGGCAGGAAATATGGAATCAGCAAGCATTGTTAGGTAATTAATACCAGTTACAGTGCCTTCAAATCGAAAAGGTCCAATGACTCCCCTTGAAGACAAACCGCACCACACATTTACACCAGGCAAATTTACAGCTTTTTCAATTGTAATATGAGGATTTTCTTCACCCCAGTAAACACAATTGTGCCTATTAACAGTTCCATTAAGTTTGAATTGGCCTTCATCCGACCAAATGATGCTACCCATAAATCCTGGTTCACGTATCACCATCTCCTGAATCCATTCACAAAATTGCAATAACCTTCAATCTGGTTTGTCGTCATTTAGCTGTTGCACCAGCCTTGGAATGTTAACACAATACTTGCCTCTCTTCAGAATGCGTAGCATGCTGCTAGCACTTACATCACTTTCACGTGCCCCTTGCCTTGAAGATTTGTTAGGAGACCGTTCAATCAGTTCCAAGACTGCCGTTGATGACTCATCACTTGTAGCTTTTCGAGGCCGACCTGAATGACCTTTATGCACATCATACACTGTTCCATGAACTTCGAATTTGTCTCGTATGCATGTAATTGTTAATCTTGTAGGTGGTTCTGTATCATACTCCCTTGTCCACTGTCTTTGAACTTCATTTACATTCTCAAACTTCCAGTACCACTTAATAACCTGCTTATGTTCTTCAAAACTCAAACGTACGTCCGCCATGTTGATATTGCAAATTCCAACTAACATAGAGGGACGATTATGCTGCCACCTGGCGAAGAAATATAACATTAGCCTTGTAGAGCAGTAAAACTACGATTGTTTAAAGTGTGTATACATTTTTTTGAAGCACTCGGTATAGGTCTAGTTGGGTATAATATTAGTCAAGGATAAGGCCCTCCACAAAGTAGACCCACGCTAATCCACGAAAAGCAGATGAAAAAGTGAGATGTTTTGTAAACCAGTGCTAGGCTTCTCTAGACATCTGTGTAATACATGCAATGAATAATCCACTTGTCAGCTGATTGATTATGAATAATTCTATAGCAATGGTTTACAAAACATCCCACGGCATGGGTTGCTTTCCATGGATTAACGTGGGCTTAATTCTACACCGTGGTCACAGAATACATAAATACAGAGTGTTCTGTAAAAAAGGTGCCCATAAGTCAGGGCCTGATTCCTCACATCAAAAGAAGAAAAAAGTTCTAATTAACATAGGTCCGAAAATGCTTAGTTACTAAGTTATACAGAGTGGAAGATTTCAGTTCCCCTGTCAAAACCCAAGCCCTACTGGTATTTGTTGGCTGTTAAGATGTACAATTTAGCGTACTTTGTGTAAAATGAGCTGAAAAATTGGATAAAACCGTTTCCAGACCTGTAGCTACAGTCATTTTTAAGATATATGACGAAATATGCAAAACTTGGTTCCGAAAAACAAGTTTCTTCAAGGTTTGAAGCAGATTTACTATGTTAAATGTACAATAAACACAAAATATTTTTCTATAGAAATTGTAGAAAATTCAATTTCGAAGAGAAAGATGTAGAATAAATCTATAATAGACAAACGCAACCTTGTTTTGATGAGAGGAATCACGCCCTGACGTATGGGAACCTTTTTTCAGAACACTCTGTATATTCTGTGCCGTGTTAGTGTAGCTTGAAAGATGCTTAATTATCAAACTGTCAATTTCATAGATTAACATTGGAAGACTCATTCAAGCTACTATAAAGCAGTGTAAAATAAGGGATTCTTCATGTCGCGCAATTACACCATATACCAAACCCACAAAAAGTTATTGGTTGATTTTTAAATTATTGTAGACTAGACCTATCTATAAATGTATTCAACTGATAATTTTGATCTGAACATGATTATTTTTGTAAGATAGGTTTGAAAGGACCATTCAAATATTTAATGGACCTAGAATCAGCAATTCCAGTAACTACTGGGAGTAATAGGCTACTGGAAGGTTGGTTTTGGAAAAATCATTCAACTTTCCAGTGTAAACCCACTAGCCTACACATTTTATTCAATTATATTTAAAACTCGTCTATTATTATTCTAGTTCCTTTCAAATACGTTACAAATTCAAACCTATCCTGAAAACAAAACTTTTCCAGTATGACCCCAGTATTTATTCTAATTAAGGTGAAATGAGAAAGATGTTGTGATAATTTATTTGAGCCAAACTATAGTTTTAATGCATACCTAAGGCACCATAATCAGCTTCAATGATGATCCCTCATCAATAATTTCCTAGTATTGACACACTGATTGATTGAAGTCAAATAATTATAGAAAATTATTAATAATCTCCAATTATTTGTTTGTTCATAGGGTGGGCCACGTTGAGGTCTCTCACAAAACACTTCCTCTCATAGGTGCCAAATTCAGATAAATTGCATTTTGCCAGAGGTGTGTGACCATACAGCTGCACTAGCCCCTTACATTGATATGATTATACACAAAGATGCTCATTAAAAGTCTATTTTGTTTGTTGTAATGGTAATGTGTGTTTGTGCAGCGCGCGGCGCCGTGCGACGCAGATATGATATCAGTATCAGAGTTGATTTAATTTTCCAATGAAATCCCTTTCATTTCACCTTAATTTATGCAGAGATTCCACATCTCTGCTTAGAGTGTAAATTTTATTCTAATCAGTCAATAGTCAGAATCGATTTCAAATCTGTAAATTTAATCTACTTGCATGGTTGTAATTTCAAAGCCCTGCTAACCCCGACGAGTGTATTTGGTGCTATTGGGTGAGTATTGAGTAGACTAATAACCTTACTGACTACTCATTTTGAGAATACCTTCTGAAAATGTTGTATACCATAACAAAAGCATCTACATTTAAATTATTCAGAAAGTTGAATATGACTCAAAGTTATTGATTCAGAGACGATAGAATGGATTATTAAAACTCAATTGCAAAGTGACCTTACATTTATTCATATGTATTACATACATTCTCATAAATTAATATAGATTTCGCTAGTCAAGTGTAATATCAAGCACATACATATACGAAGAAAATTCTTGTGTAAATAATGACATTGTATCACTAGAACAGTTAGATTCAAAACTACAAAACACAGATGCTAATATCAATCAACCCAATACAGTAATCCATTCAGGATTTTCAACGTTATCACCCACACTTTGGAGATTAAAATAACACAGATTATAAAATATTTTAAAGATACTTTATACATAATATACTATGTATTAGTTCACAGTTGAAATTATATTGAGAAGCTTTTGCTTTGTTCCTGTTAAATTTTCATAAAATTACATTGGGTTGGCAACAGAAGCCAAGATTATAGTAGACTTCTATCTCAAAAAGAAATATAAATTTTTCAGACATGTTAATGCACAAAACTGGTTATTTGGAGAGTATTAGATTTAAAAACTTGGAATGATTTGAAAAACTGTCTGAATTTAGCAAAGATCAATAATGGCACAGACTATTGCAGCACATACGAAATACATAATGTGGAAAATTTGAAAAACACTTCAATCTTTTATACAATAACCAAATAAAGCTTTTAAATTATTTCGATATGCAGAAACAAATAAATTTATTGTCAAAGACAATCAAATCATAAACATAAATATATTAATTTACAAACTTCAGGCAAGAAATACACTCTATCAAGATTGGTTCGCCCGGCAAAATAGTGTGTGGTAAGCGATCATAGCAAAAGTATTGAAAAAAAATTATGCTAGAAGAAAATGATACTTGTGTGATGCAAAACATTAGTAAAACATCAGTTTACTTTCAGTAAAACATGCACTCAATTGTAAAAAGACAGTATACTATCCTAAAGTGGTTTTGGCCGTAAATAATAATTAATATCATTGATGTTTGGCAACCCCTCAAGATTCACGATTACGTAGATTAGACATTTCAGTATAATACAATATAATTCATTGCCAATTTCCAAATACGAAAATATTCAAGTCACAAAATAAATTACTAAACACTAGTTGGTAATCTGTACAACTGACCATACCAACAAGTAGTGACGATTTCACAGCAACTATACAGCTCAGTGATACAACTAAAATAAAAACTTACAAATCTGGCAATATATATTATATAAATATATATACTCTAAATATAATTCATTTGTAATTGTTGTTAAGCTGTGAACTTTTCACATTTGTTAAAATGTTTCAACACTGGACAATTATCTATTCTACAATTCAATAGAAACGTCTTAGTAATAATTAATCTTTTTACAATATAAATAATCTTATATACAAAAACATTGTTGTTAAATTACACATCCCTTGTATAAATACACAAACTTTTTTTATTAATTGAAAATAATGCAACTTTTTTTACAAGCACCTATCACAGTGCTTGTCACTAGAGTTGAGTTTCAGTTCTTATTAATTGATTGATCTCTAAGGCTAGCCATTCACGTTACGGTTCACGAAAGAGGATTAACTGTACAGGTATTCCTCTACAATATGCATGTAGTGGCAAGAGCTCACACATGCTACCGTGAACTGGTTGATTGAGGGTTTGTTGGAGTTCGGTAAAAAAATTAAGAGTCATTAATAACTACATAGTTCTTATCAGCTATAGGCCTACTAAAAGACGATAACGTCAATCGGAATATTCTAAACTACTTATTTGGATTTGTGTATGCTCTAAGCTACTCAAAAAGTTTCAATTGTCCGTTTAGCACTAGGCCTGCACAGTCAAACGGGAAGTGGCTGTTCTGGATTCACTACTCAAGTAAACTAATTGTTTGGTGAACCTTCAAGTAAATGGCTTGCCTAACAAGTAACTCTACTTATGATTACTGATACGGTATTAGCAGGAGAGCTTTGTACTTTTAAAAGGCCATAGGACATTCATTTTGATGGATGTTATGTTGTCGACTGTCCTTGGTTTTGCGAAAGGTTGGCACAGTTGATGATTTCAATGAGACACCTACCAAACTCCTCGAGAATAAGGCGTTCCCCTTCCTCCGTAGGGATTGGATCTCGAGATGAGGTAAGTAAGCATTGGCAAGTTGCTTCTATCACCTCTTGAGTTAGCATAGTGAACGGTTTCCTGAAACCAGACGAAAAAATATGTTTAATTACTCGATCTATAATATTCAGATATTCAATAGTTAAATTCAAATCGAAGCCTATAAACAAGAAGACTTGTGATTGATACAGTATTTGGCAATCATCCTTACCTTGCTCCTTGGTTTTGTTCTGGTTTCGAAGCTAATCCTTGTATTTCAGCTGACAATTTATTCTTAACTAGAGATTGCTGGAAATTCCGTTCATCAGTCGCCAGAGCAGTCAAGTCACGTACATTTTTTGCATCTTCAACATTTTGACAACCAACACATTTACAGTTGTTCGAGCATGAGATTTTCGCCTGTAAAAGATAAAGATACTTATCACTTCAACACAACCAATCTCATTTAACACTTGTTATCAAATAAGACCGTTGAATTTTTTGTATGTTTTATTGAATAACGTCTATATTCATTGTAATTAAATAATTTAAACAATTACAAATGTTCAAGTTTAGTAGGCTCTTTACAAGCGAACAGACATTTTTGTCTATGCCATTACGCCAATTTGGCACCAAGAATTCAATTATTGTAATTTATTTTCAACTTTTTCTAGCATTAATCTTATCTGTGTCAAGTGCATATTGGGGAAAAATGTTTTGTAAATCTTTTCATTTCTATAGATGACAATACAAATCTATTTTATTTTGAAATCATTGAGAACTCTTAAGGTTTGATTGAAAATTTCGTAGTCATAGAAATGTTTTTGGAAGCACTCCCAAATGTTATTTTGAGAAATTTGAGAAGGGAGAGCATACAAAACAGACAGAAGATAGCGCTTCAACAAGATCTTACGATTTTAAATCAAGCATTACAATAAATTATTCCAATATGAGTGAAAATCTATCAAGTGATGAAATTTCTGTAAGATTTAAATTTAAAATCTAGTGCTCAAACAGAACGCACTTGTCTAACTATCAAACCAAATCAAAATCAAAATTGTCATAAAAATATTTTCATCAAAAATATATTTTTTATTTTTATAATTTCAATTATGATTACTGAACAACAACACTTATAATTAATATTCTCAGTGAGTTGTACATCACATTCCATAATAGCTATTAAAATAATCAACTGAAAGTATAACTATATTATCAATAAATGTGAATATTATGTAAACTAAAAATACCTCGTAACATTCACAATAATTTTTGAGACAGCCAGATCTTTTGCAGTTGCATCCTTTGTTATGTCTTCTCTCTCCATCGCCAACGTAGCTTTTTCCGATTTTCGGTCGAAAGGCATTCGGGTTCCTTTCGAGACAAGATTTGATTGCTCTTTGTCTGTCCTCCTCGTGTTCAAGATTGTTGAAACAACAGTTGCAGTTGCACTGATGACAAAATTCACCGTTTGCAAAACAGTCGCAGTACCTGCACACACCCATTAAAACATATATATAATAATTTACAACAAAGTTCAAACGTAATGAGAAGAGAATGTTATAATCACATATATACAGAGTGTTTCCGAACTCTCCACCTATATTCTAGGGCATTGTTCTTGGGTAAGAAACATGTCTAAATGTAATTTTCAAACTGTCCAAAAGGCCTTGGTTAATCACATAGTCGCCATTTTTTTCACTTACAATAATTTTTTCCAAGTAATAAGTAATCATACGCAAGTGAAACTTGGATAATTAGACAGAAAATATTATGAGAATTTTCCAAATTCATAAAACAAAATTGTAAACGTAAAAATGGCGGCTTTGTGAGTAAGCAAGGACTTTCGGAAAGTTTGAATATTATATTTAGATATATTTCTTACCCAGGAACAATGTTCTAGAATATTGGTAGGGAGTTCGGAAACACTCGATATAAAACTGAATTACGTTATAAAATATCCACTATTGATCCATGCATTCTGATAGAGTTTATGGGAAGGATATTCTGAGTATCCTTTCCCAAGAATGGACAGGATTCTATTTAAACCTTCGCATATTTTACAGTAAACTGAAATCGTATTTTTTCATGACATAAATATGTGAATCAATAATTATTCACATTATATTTTGCAAATTAATTTAAATCTTTGCTGTATTATAAGTTATATAAATATAAATATATATATATATATATAATATATATATATATATATATATATATATATATATATATATTGTAATCTGCATGAATAAAGCACCCAAACAATTTTTTATTTGGAAATCAAAATTAAAAGGCAGCACAGTATTTTTATGATATTATGTTATACAATTAATATTAAATATGACGTTTAATTTTAAGTATGAGATTTATTTTCATATGGATAGTTTTTAATACCCTTGATAGTTTTTTTTATTGAAATAGCATCTAGCATCTTTCTTTTGTTTCATATAGACATGCATAGTTTTGGTTAATTATACCATTCTCAGGTTTCATAAGAAATAAAAATATATATGTTTTAATACAATTTTATGGTATTTTCGAGAGTATAATAGTAGTTCCGATCAACATTTACAATGAATATATTCAAATTGCGCATCTGAAAGAATATAAAGAAAAAGAATCATTTTGTTGATACAATTATCATTTCTAGATTGAAAAGGTAACATTTTTCATCTAAGAGTAGCAGAGCCATGAAAATAAAATTGTTGCACTACTGACCAGGTTAGTATTCATAAATACGATATAGTAAAAATTAAATTAACATATCCTTTATTAGGGGGAGTTACAGATCCCCTCTACCACTCAACCGCAATGATAATATTATACTTATCAATAAATAACATTTATAATATTATAATAGACAATTATAACCATGACATTTTGATGGCGTATTCTAAATTAAAAACTAAGAAAACACAACCCTACATTAGACCAGACCGATATTGAATTCTTTTTTTCAGTATATTTAAAAATATAAGAATAGTTCTTGCAATATATTTTATAGATTCAATTGTAATTTTAATAGATTAGGGAATACTTGACATTAGAACAGACCGATATTGTATTCATTTTTAATTATGTAAAATTTTCAGACAATGAAGCCTGCAAATGTAATCAAACAGACTATTGTGAGTTTTATCTACAGATTTTCACCGAATTCTGTGAGAAATATAAATTACCTTCAACAGGACCAATTCGATTGCATTATTCATACACAGGGTTTAGAGGATGAAGAGGAAAACGAGATGGAAAGCATCAACTGGAAAAACATTATTGAAACAGACAGAGCAGAATTTATCAATCGTTTACACATTATTTTCTAAACGCCACCAAAATTCTTACAACAGATTAAGCCTAATAATAACACACTATTTTTAATAAAATATACTTACGTAGATCTAATCAGGCATGGAGATGTCATGTGCAATAGTGTCCAAGTTGTAATATTAAAATAGTGTTTGCTCTATTTCTTATATCTATCCTTATATCCGTTGAAAAAAGACTAAGTGAGGAGGTGAAGAATGAGAGGAATCGGACTGAGAAGTTCATTTGTGTTAGAGTTGTACTTATGCGGGCTAACTAATAGAATTGAACTGGCCAAACAGAAAAAAGAAAATAATTGGATATTGATGAGCTTTAGTCTATCACAGAAGAATTTTTCAATCGTGAATAAGCATAACCGTGATATCACACCAAGCCGGACACGAACGGACTAAATTGGAGAAGGTTATTTTATTATTATGCGTATGGCATAACTTTGCAATGAGGAATCAAAATCAATAGTAAAAAAATATATAAATAAAAAAACATTTTATAAGGCATGGTTATAAATCCATAGGCTATATGAATGCAAATTGGAGTAGGTGAAAAAATGTAATACCTGACGCGTCCGAACTTGTTATATTTGCACAGTACATTTATTTCTAGTACATTTTTGTCCAATTGTGTCTTGCCCTGTCATACCCGGTCTGATGTGATATTACCCTGAGGGCCCAAACACACAAAGCGTTTTATCAGACGAACCAGCACGAACCAGGGAAGAAAGCTCTCCGATTGGCTGATTGGGTTGGCGTATCGAGAATCAGCCAAACAGAGAGCGTCCAGTCCTGTCGTGACGACTCGTTTGACTAAACGCCTCGAGTATTTTTAGTCATTAAGGACCGGTAATGAACGATCGAAATAAACAAAGTGATACTTAAGTCCTTAATTTTCATCATTTCGAGGTTCTTAAAATTATATTCGAAAGTATCTGAAACACGAATCTACCCGCTCTTGTTTATTTTTTCTGCCGAACTTTCTGTCGAGTGAGCACTCCTATCAGAACCAATAGTATTCTTTTTCTGCCCTACTGGAACTAAACATAATCTTACTGAAGCACCCCTCTATTAATGCATATAACTAAACTAGACCTGGCAAAGTTTACTTACAATTTGAGACACTGAGACTTGGTACAGTTGCAAGGCTTGCGCGGTCGAATGCCGTTCGGCTCCAATAATACTGGCTGAGAGGGTCGCTTGTGGCCGGGGAAGATGAGGGGCTCGGCGGGGGGGACCGGCTTGTCCGCCTTCGACGTTGTGGCCGCCTGAGCGGCGACCGGCGACTTCGGCCGCGCTATCGTAGCCGCTGCCACTACAGGAGTCTGCAACACAAGTTAATAGTATCTGTATCATCAAATACAAACACAATAATGTTGTTCTTCCACCATAAACGGCTGATCTGAGCATGGACGCTGATCTAAGAATGCAAGTGATTCCTAACATTTGAAATTAACTAAAAGATAATCTAAAGTTAGAATTGTTCATGGGATTACATTCTACAGCCGACTGAAATTGCAAAATAAAATATAAATCTTAGTACCCTTTCAAATTATTTTATAACAACATGTTTCGGACATTAATGCCATTTTCAGGTGATTTGAAATAAATACTGCTGGGAGATTTTCAAATCACTTGAAAATGGCATTAATGTCCGAAACATGTTGTGATAAAATAATTTAAAGAGTACTAAGATTTATATTTTATTTATATTGAAAGTAGCCCTGAAGAAAAAAGACTGTATGGACTAAGATGTAGTGTAGTACTTACATGTGAGGGAAATTATTGAAACTTTGAGACCAACAGAGACCGAGTGGCTCCCAGTACTCAGAAATATTATGCGATTAGATCTTTGCAAACTTGATAAAAGTAAATGGACAATACGTACTAAAGGATATGGTAGCATTCATATCTTTTTAAGATAAACTAGCCGTCAGGCTCGCTTCGCTCGCCATATCCGTCTAGCAAGGGGGCTCCGCCCCCTGGACCCCCGACTGGATCGTTCAAGAATGAGATCAGCAGGCTCGCTTCGCTCGCCTGCATTTTTCATTTGAGCATTTTTATCATATGTTAGGACAATAATAGTAATATAATATTCCCAGGATTGAAGTAGCAGTGCCCAATCAATTTTTCCGCGATAAATGCATTTAAATCTTCAACTTGGTGCCAACCTAACAAAGTCAACTCAACTTAATGCCAACCTGACAAAATTATTAATTTAGTTGCCAGTTAACAAATATTTCGAAGAGGTACTCTATCTAGATTATAGTTCTATAGTAACATATGATATGGAAATTTCAATTATAATTTTGGTCCGGTAATTTTTTAGTTATGCGAGTGAGTGAGTGAGTGAGTGCCATTTCGCTTTTATATATATAGATAAAACAGAAATAGGTATACCAATAAAATATCTTGTTATTTGGTCACTTACAGTGACCATTGTCTATTGAGAATAATTGTATTGTATGCCTTACTTGTTGTTGTAAGAACTGCGGCACAACCACTATGTTATTGAGTGAGTTTGCCTGCACTACTGCGGCTGAGGCTGAAGCTGAAGCATTTGCCTCCTGTTTGAGCTGAGTCATCCCAGTTGGAGCAGGTATCAACACCCTTTGAGTATTCTGTAAAATAAAACATTAACTTATTTTGGCATGTGGACAGCATTTCCTATCTTCAATATGTGAAATGAATAATGCAAAGGAATGCTTCTAAAGAGCATTACCGCTTAAAATAGCATTTTATCATGAATAAAAATTATTGGAAAGTTATATTTTTTAATTTACAAATATGAGGAGCATTCAGTAAGTGACGAGAAAAATTACTACTCGTCAAAAAACCGGCTTAAGAAGGGGTGAGAGTTGGCTTTGGTGAGGAGGAAATCACACGGCTCTTGGGGATTTCTATAAAAATGTTCTATCTGCTTAAATAAAACTGATATAAAAAAATTGTTACAGTTATATTGAACACACGAACAAAACATAGATGTATATCAGACATTAAAATATTCAAAGTGATAGTTTACTTCTAGATTCATGAAATGAAATTTCAGTTTCCCATAAGAGTCAGAACCAAATTAACTCATTTTATTTAATAAACTGTAAGTTTCTGGTTTAAACGATCTCCTTCAAACAAAAAGGGAATTAGAGATCAATTATTTGACAATCTAATGTGTGAGAGAAAGAATTTGTATCTCAATTGGAAAAAATAATAAAAAGAAGTATTAAAAATATTAATAAAAAAATGAACATACTTTCTTTCTATCGATGTTTGCTAGAAGTTGACCACTTGTGCGAGTGATTTATAGTCGGATACAGGTATATTGAGTGCACTTCCTAAATATATAGCCTAACCAGCCCATGAATAGCGGGATGCCACAGCTAGAAAGACAACGGAAGAGAAGACATTCTCCCACTATTATTAATCTATTATTAGTAGCATTCATCTACGAGAAAAGGGTCAAAAGTTGTGCTTTGCCAATATTGCCAGAAAAGTGAAGATGATTCTACAAAATTGGTCTCCATAGTCTTTTTCTTATGAGTGCGGTATTACTTTCTCTCGTTTGCTAAGTTATTTACATTTCAACTCCCAAGTTTTGTGTAGTCAAGTGAGAGGATTGCCTAAAATGGGGAGACCTAGAAAGTATCCTACTGTTCCCACAAAAAAGAAAAATCATTAGTATGGTTCATGAATCAAAGGTTGTGGGATTTCGAGACTTAATGAAACCTATTTTTGTGTTGGAAATTTTCCAATCTTATAAAGATTATTCACGTGATTTTGATCAAAATAAAAAATAATTATTCTATATTCAACTGTTTCCTGGATATAAGGAGATTGCATTTTACAGCATACAATTCTCGCCGCTGCATAGCACGTGTCACCTATTAGTAATAAATAAAGCTATCAAGTAGCCCTGTAGGAATAAAAGAAAAACGAGTCTTATAATATGTAGGATCATTTTTATAGTTATTTTCTTGATCGATTTACGAACAATTACAATTACAGACCAATCACGGTAACTATATATTTTTTCAAAATCCAACTGAATTAGCAATAGATTTTTAGCACTATTCAGCTTTTCTTCAAACCACTAACCAATAACTTTTTCAAACAAAACTTGCAATAACTATTTTCTTTTTCATTAGTAAGTTGTTTCGAAGCCTGGTCATGAGGAAGGGCATTGCGGCATTGTTGTGATTCTTGTTGAAAGCAGCCCTTAAGGCTCACAATATCAACACAATTTAGAAAAGTCCACAATTCATTTTTCAGATCCAAGATTGGACTATTCACCGAAATTAGGAAGAAGAGAAATTCTGTACCTCGTCTGTTTGTTGGTTCCTATATAATTATACACTTTCCATGTCCGGACTAGAATCAAATTGACTTTTTCCAATATTTAGCAGCGAATATAGCCTAGTCATTATCTAAAAATATGCCTCTTTTTGGCATGAATTATTGATATTTTCACAGATCAACAGGTGATCAGGGATCTGTGATTCCTATTGTATTGTTCACATGAATAAATAGCTCTCAAATTGAATTATGTATACATCTTCATGGCATTGAGTACTTAAGCAATTAAAAACATGAGGCTGGAATACAAAAGCGTATTCTACAATATTGCTTGTATTATGATTATAGTATTTTATACAAAAATGAAATGAAAAATGAAAAAGATATCTAAGAGGAAAGATATTGGCATGAGACGATGATAGTTTACCATTTTAAATGTAGAGTGTTGTCCAATGAGAGCAACAGGAATAGGCTTGGTAACTGAGGAGACTGTTTGACTCTTGGCAGGGGCCGTGACCACACTGGGCGCGGTCACTGAGGCCACTGACACGCTCACTGCTGCCGCCGCTGGCGAACTACTGCTGTTCACCAATCTCACGTACTGCAACTGCCAATCAAACAAATAATCATGTACTTACTCACATTCATTCTTGAATTACATTCGGCGGCCCCCTAAGTGACCGAGACATGAGTTCTTATTGCGCTCTCCTCATTGCACTAGACAAGCCACCAGATTCACTCGGGTTGCCAGCCTGGCCAGCACTGGCGACCGAGAATCATTGCAGGTTCAAAATTGCACGAATCTTCATATTCAGACACCATTAGTGCCTGTAATTTCTTTTTTAGGTTATGATTATTCTACTGTATTAGTATATTGCAGGGCGAAGCCTCATATAAATTATAATAAAGGAAAGTACTGTCTTATACACGTACGGTATAGGAAATTAATGAATGACGTATCATCACGTCTGGAATTCTGGACTGATCAACTTAAAATTTTGCATATAGATTCTTAATTTACCGAGGATAGTTAAAATGGCCTATTTCCTATTCTTCAAGATTCCATTATGTCAAGTTTTCAATTAGATCCTTGCGGAGCACCGGTTAACTGCTAGACTTCTATAAATATTCAGTTTGATTTTTTGGACATCCTGTAGTTTATTCATATTTTATCCGGGTTTGGATGTAAAACTTGAGCAAACTGAAACCATTGAATACTTTTTAAATTAATTGTTTACCGTTTTTCCAGGAATTTGCAGCTGATGAATGTTGCTACCAGAGAGACTCTGAGGAGCCGGTATCCTTATGACTTGGCCCTGAGCATTGGTACTCACTATTGTTCCTGTCTTCACAGTTCCTCCCTGTAAACAATCATCAACAACAATTTCATTATCTTCGAAATATAAACATTATTTTTTGCGAATTATTATATTCATGTAATATTTCAAGTTGCTGCTTAAATAGTTTTGCTACGTAGCCTACTTTAATTAATACTTACACATTACATTTCATTCAGATTATTTCTCGTCAAATTTGATTGGAAATGGTTTCTCAGAGGCATTAAGTCATCAGTGTCATCAGATGACACGCAAAAATATCATCATAGAAACATTTTATTGACGAATTAGAGCCAATATAAAAACAACTTACATTGAACCTTGGATAACATAAAACGTCGGAAAGTGATTAAAAATAGTTTCTCAGAAACATAAAATCATCAGTGTCATCAGATGACACGCAAAGATATCATCATAGAAACATTTAGTTATTAGCTTTGGGGTTTCTATGAAAATTAATTTATAAAAATTACAAACAAAAATGGCGGTGGAGCATGGGTTCTTAGTTCACAAAACATGAATGAATTGAGAATCTTAGAAAGGAAAATTCTGGGAATACATGGTCCAATATATGAAGAAGGAGAATGGAGAATAAGGAACAATGCAGAAGTCAATACCATCTTGCAAGGGAAAGATATAGTAAGGTATATAAAGTCTAGAATTAGATGGCTGGGCCATGTACAACGAATGGACCAAAACAGAACACAGAAACAGATGCTTGTTGGACGAATGGAAGGAGCCAAGAGAAGAGGTCGCCCCAAAACCCGCTGGCTTCAAGATGTGGACAAAGATCTGGCGTGCTTGGGAGTGAGAAACTGGAGGAGGCGAGCAGGTGATAGATGATTGGAGGCGAATTGTTGAGGAGGCCAAGGTCCACGTAGGGCTGTAGCATTTCGTACGTAAGTGAGTACAAACAAAAATAGAAGGAACATAAAATTGCCATCAAGTACCATTAAGTATTTGATATAAAAATTTAAATCTCTAGTTAATATGCAAATTACCCTAATCAAATACTACAAAATTAAATATCGTTAAATGCCGGTCGTGACGCTTAAAGCCTATTGTCCGATTGTAGCCTATGATCAAAAATCAAAGAGGAATATAAGTTGGTAATTGTCATTCCAAATTTAAACAGTGATTTGCAAATTAGTGTATGTGTGCATTCTACTCTCTAACCTGGCGAATGAGAATCTTGTGCGAGGTGTTGGTGGGTGGGGTGAGCAGAGCTTGTATCTGGCTGGTGCCGGTGTTGGAGCCAGGCGCAGGCGCAGGGCCTGGTAGTATCCTGGTCGGCTGCTTCATAACAGTCACTGTGTTCTTTGGAGATACAACCAACTTCTAAAAAATAATTATTCTATATTCAACTGTTTCCTGGATATAAGGAGATTGCATTTTACAGCATACAATTCTCGCCGCTGCATAGCACGTGTCACCTATTAGTAATAAATAAAGCTATCAAGTAGCCCTGTAGGAATAAAAGAAAAACGAGTCTTATAATATGTAGGATCATTTTTATAGTTATTTTCTTGATCGATTTACGAACAATTACAATTACAGACCAATCACGGTAACTATATATTTTTTCAAAATCCAACTGAATTAGCAATAGATTTTTAGCACTATTCAGCTTTTCTTCAAACCACTAACCAATAACTTTTTCAAACAAAACTTGCAATAACTATTTTCTTTTTCATTAGTAAGTTGTTTCGAAGCCTGGTCATGAGGAAGGGCATTGCGGCATTGTTGTGATTCTTGTTGAAAGCAGCCTTAAGGCTCACAATATCAACACAATTTAGAAAAGTCCACAATTCATTTTTCAGATCCAAGATTGGACTATTCACCGAAATTAGGAAGAAGAGAAATTCTGTACCTCGTCTGTTTGTTGGTTCCTATATAATTATACACTTTCCATGTCCGGACTAGAATCAAATTGACTTTTTCCAATATTTAGCAGCGAATATAGCCTAGTCATTATCTAAAAATATGCCTCTTTTTGGCATGAATTATTGATATTTTCACAGATCAACAGGTGATCAGGGATCTGTGATTCCTATTGTATTGTTCACATGAATAAATAGCTCTCAAATTGAATTATGTATACATCTTCATGGCATTGAGTACTTAAGCAATTAAAAACATGAGGCTGGAATACAAAAGCGTATTCTACAATATTGCTTGTATTATGATTATAGTATTTTATACAAAATGAAATGAAAAATATATCTAAGAGGAAAGATATTGGCATGAGACGATGATAGTTTACCATTTTAAATGTAGAGTGTTGTCCAATGAGAGCAACAGGAATAGGCTTGGTAACTGAGGAGACTGTTTGACTCTTGGCAGGGGCCGTGACCACACTGGGCGCGGTCACTGAGGCCACTGACACGCTCACTGCTGCCGCCGCTGGCGAACTACTGCTGTTCACCAATCTCACGTACTGCAACTGCCAATCAAACAAATAATCATGTACTTACTCACATTCATTCTTGAATTACATTCGGCGGCCCCCTAAGTGACCGAGACATGAGTTATTATTGCGCTCTCCTCATTGCACTAGACAAGCCACCAGATTCACTCGGGTTGCCAGCCTGGCCAGCACTGGCGGCCGAGAATCATTGCAGGTTCAAAATTGCACGAATCTTCATATTCAGACACCATTAGTGCCTGTAATTTCTTTTTTAGGTTATGATTATTCTACTGTATTAGTATATTGCAGGGCGAAGCCTCATATAAATTATAATAAAGGAAAGTACTGTCTTATACACGTACGGTATAGGCAATTAATGAATGACGTATCATCACGTCTGGAATTCTGGACTGATCAACTTAAAATTTTGCATATAGATTCTTAATTTACCGAGGATAGTTAAAATGGCCTATTTCCTATTCTTCAAGATTCCATTATGTCAAGTTTTCAATTAGATCCTTGCGGAGCACCGGTTAACTGCTAGACTTCTATAAATATTCAGTTTGATTTTTTGGACATCCTGTAGTTTATTCATATTTTATCCGGGTTTGGATGTAAAACTTGAGCAAACTGACACCATTGAATACTTTTTAAATTAATTGTTTACCGTTTTTCCAGGAATTTGCAGCTGATGAATGTTGCTACCAGAGAGACTCTGAGGAGCCGGTATCCTTATGACTTGGCCCTGAGCATTGGTACTCACTATTGTTCCTGTCTTCACAGTTCCTCCCTGTAAACAATCATCAACAACAATTTCATTATCTTCGAAATATAAACATTATTTTTTGCGAATTATTATATTCATGTAATATTTCAAGTTGCTGCTTAAATAGTTTTGCTACGTAGCCTACTTTAATTAATACTTACACATTACATTTCATTCAGATTATTTCTTGTCAAATTTGATTGGAAATGGTTTCTCAGAGGCATTAAGTCATCAGTGTCATCAGATGACACGCAAAAATATCATCATAGAAACATTTTATTGACGAATTAGAGCCAATATAAAAACATCTTACATTGAACCTTGGATAACATAAAACGTCGGAAAGTGATTAAAAATAGTTTCTCAGAAACATAAAATCATCAGTGTCATCAGATGACACGCAAAGATATCATCATAGAAACATTTAGTTATTAGCTTTGGGGTTTCTATGAAAATTAATTTATAAAAATTACAAACAAAAATGGCGGTGGAGCATGGGTTCTTAGTTCACAAAACATGAATGAATTGAGAATCTTAGAAAGGAAAATTCTGGGAATACATGGTCCAATATATGAAGAAGGAGAATGGAGAATAAGGAACAATGCAGAAGTCAATACCATCTTGCAAGGGAAAGATATAGTAAGGTATATAAAGTCTAGAATTAGATGGCTGGGCCATGTACAACGAATGGACCAAAACAGAACACAGAAACAGATGCTTGTTGGACGAATGGAAGGAGCCAAGAGAAGAGGTCGCCCCAAAACCCGCTGGCTTCAAGATGTGGACAAAGATCTGGCGTGCTTGGGAGTGAGAAACTGGAGGAGGCGAGCAGGTGATAGATGATTGGAGGCGAATTGTTGAGGAGGCCAAGGTCCACGTAGGGCTGTAGCATTTCGTACGTAAGTGAGTACAAACAAAAATAGAAGGAACATAAAATTGCCATCAAGTACCATTAAGTATTTGATATAAAAATTTAAATCTCTAGTTAATATGCAAATTACCCTAATCAAATACTACAAAATTAAATATCGTTAAATGCCGGTCGTGACGCTTAAAGCCTATTGTCCGATTGTAGCCTATGATCAAAAATCAAAGAGGAATATAAGTTGGTAATTGTCATTTCAAATTTAAACAGTGATTTGCAAATTAGTGTATGTGTGCATTCTACTCTCTAACCTGGCGAATGAGAATCTTGTGCGAGGTGTTGGTGGGTGGGGTGAGCAGAGCTTGTATCTGGCTGGTGCCGGTGTTGGAGCCAGGCGCAGGCGCAGGGCCTGGTAGTATCCTGGTCGGCTGCTTCATAACAGTCACTGTGTTCTTTGGAGATACCACCAACTTCTGAAACAGTTGATTGACATCAATACAACAAATTATACAACTTTACAGTCTTGGTAGTTTAAAATAATATAATTGAAACTTTTTCTTTTGTTAAAAATTGTTTGGTTTTTTATAAATTAATTAGTAAATCGTTTACGTAACGAATTCAATATTCTTCTATGATAAACAACTGTAAAAAAACTGTAATGGTATAATGTATATAGTTTTGGAAAAATAGATTTTATTCTCAATCCCCTTTTAATGGTTGTAGAATCGATAAATATCAACCATTATAATATGGGTCTCCTCCTTAGTAGTCTACCTTTTTGCGACAATGTACACAGTACTTTGATACTTTTTCAAAAGGTTTTAAATCGATCAAATTGAACTACTTATTACTATTTCCTTAGATCATTATTTAAAGTGCTTCAACTTGAAAAAATATTAACTTGAATGATCAAGTAAAAATAATAAATTATAAATAATAAAAAATAATAAATAAATAATTATAAATAATAATAAATAATTATGTACTAAATTGTGCAATGCAGGAGTGAGGGGTGTGTGCAACGCCTGGTTCAAAAGTTTTCTGGGGAATAGAACTCAACAAGTTAAAATTGGCAAAGCCCTTAGTGAGAAAATGTCTATTACTTGCGGTGTACCTCAGGGATCAGGACTTTCTGCTGAGTTATTTCTTTTTTATATTAATGACTTGTGCAACAGTGACCTCCATGGAGCCATAACTGCATTTGCCGATGATACCGCGCTGAGCTACTGTGCTGATAGAAAAGACCAATTAGTTCAAATGCTCACGGATGATCTACAATCTTTAAGCTCATGGTTTCAATTAAATTCCTTAGAGCGAAATACAGAAAATCCAATATAATAGTTTATGAGGTGCGATCTAATGTTAAAGACGCTGCTAGACCTAATTTGTGTATTCCATTGCATACTGCTTCTTGCAAATATCCCTACATAAATTGTAAATTCAATTCCATAACTGAAGTAAAACAAACCAAATACCTTGGAATAATTATGGACTCAAGCCTCACTTGGTGTCAGCATATTAATACATTGAAAAATCACCTCAATTCCATATGTAGGAAGTTATATCACATCCGCTATCTCTTTCCTGAATATATTTTGCGCTCTCTATATTACTCGCTGATAGAAAGCAGATTACAATATGGAATCGCAGTATGCAATTGCAGGTGCATACTATTCCACTATCAAACCACTTATTGTAGGACATAAATATGTCATGAGGACCTTAGCTAAGAAGCACCGTATGACAAGTTCAAATCCCTTATTCAAAGAATGGGGTTTTCTCCCATTAAGATATTTATATTTCTATAAAGTGTTGATGATCTTTTTCATTAGAAGTGGTAAACTTAATCCAGCTAGTAGCACTTATAGCTTGAGATCGACAGGGAACTGGATTCCACCCAGACCCTATAAAGAAATCTATCGAAGACACTACCTATACATCTCACCAAGAGTGTATAACATGTTACCCTTAGAATTGAAACAGCTGAATAATATGGTAAGCTTCAAGGTTAAATTAAAAGTCTGGTTATTAGAAACGAATGATGTTGAAGTCTTCTTCAACAAATTAACTTGAATCTTGATAGAAATAAATTTGTTTAAAAAAAATTCTTAGACTCCGAAATCTACTGTTGATTCCAATAGTGTATAATTTAAGTAAAGGACTGATTCTGAATAATATTGACAACAAAAAATTAGTAAGTTGTAGCCCAACCAAGCACAGTTACCACAAAATAACAAATTAAATCAAACATTTAATATTTTAATGTAAATAATACATAAGTTTACCTCAGTTTATTATTATCTTTTTGTTCATATACAAATTATAAGTGTGTTTCTGGTTTATTTTTTTATGCTGGGACTCCCATATAGGCCTTTGCCTCGGGAGTACCTAATTATTTCCTTTCTGATGTTTGTGTGTGTAGAAGTGATATTTTGTTTTTTCTTTTTCACGACATTAACTATGTACAGACTTTTGTATCACTTAACTATTCAGACAGTGTAATTAATATCATTTTATATAATTTTATGTAATTTTGTTTTTTGTTCTTATGTACACATCTTAATAGGAATAAAAATTATTATTATTATCTAATTTTGCAACATCAACAAATTTTACATATTCTCAACTAACTCAACTTTCGAAGGTTGATTGTCGCTCAGAAAAATCATGATTGATCTATCATTATATTTGTCTACCTTTATTATGTCTATCAGCTTTGTGTTATTCCATGACAATAAATCAAATTTTATTTTAACGTGATAATAATTATAGAACAAATTACTGTTCATGCATGTAGTGAGACAATAACTGGAAAACTACACACCTTGGTTCCAGAAGCTGAATTTGGTAGAATGTGTGGTAACTTTCCGGAAAAGAATCCCAGCTGACGTGCTTGTGCCACAGTAATCGACTTGGTTGGACTGGAAATAATCTTCTTGTTGCCAGCATTGATGAGTCGGATGGTCTGCGGCGTCCCGCCAGACTCTGTCGAGCCAACTTGAATCAGCCCACTCCCACTTTGTGAATTGCTCAACACTACTTTCGAAAGTATCATTTGCTGCAACAAATGAGGTTAATGAAAATAGTTGAGAGATTATTGAAATTCAACGAGTATTGAAAAATACGCTGACTACTAAATTAGAATTATTAAAACTCATTAAATCATAAGAAATTAGATTTCGAAAATCATAACTCGAAATCCGAAGCGAGTTAGTAGTTTTGAATACAGTATAAAGTTTTCAATTTACTGCGAACTTTAGGAGAATAGGAGGATTAAAAGCTTGAAATAATAATTTTCCAGTCAATTTAATAAAACATTTACAGAACTATTTCTCCTCTGACAAGAAAACGAATTCAAGTAATTATGAATAATTATCGTAATAAAGTTAATACTGTATTTTCAGGAAGTTACGATTAATTGAAAACAATCATCTTCGTCTGAGAAGCCACTTCAGATGGCTTTCCCAGTTGATGGTAATTTCAGCAATGCTATAACTACACATTTCTTCAGAACAGAAATGTTTGTTTGAATTCTGAAAATTGCTCAAAATACAGCAACAGTGCCAGAAAGACTGATGGATTCAAGTCTACAAATACTTTTCTGTAATATACAGTGTGAGTAATAAAGTTTATCAAGTTGAAGCAATTGATCAATTTGATGAATATGATATTTTATGCTTCTCTGAGCACTGGCTGAGGGGGTGTGATTTGCAGCATATTAAAATAAAAGGCCTTGAACTGATGTCTGATTTCTCACGTAGAGTGCTTCACAATGGTGGAGTAGCAATTTTTGCTGCTAAGAGTGTAAAAGCATGCTCAGTGGATTTAGATCGCTTCTGCTTGGAGGGTAAGCATGAATTTGCATGCATAGCATTACTGAATGATAAATTGTGTATTGTGGTAGTATATCGGCCACCATCTGGAAATATTGACAGCTTTTCTAATGTATTGGAGTCTTTGATTGAGCATCTTGAACATCGTTTTCCTGGCTTTGACATTGTGATGGGAGGTGATTTTAACATCAATGTGCTTGTTGAGGACAAAAAACAACTGATTTTAAAAACTTGTTGAGATCAAGGAACTTATACTTGACAATACATCAGCCTACTAGGCTGGCTGCTTGCCTAGATAATGTTGCCACTAACCTGAAAGTGGATGTGAATATTTGGTGTGAGGTTATGCACTATGCTCTTGGTGATCATGATGCGATAAGGTGTAGGGTGGTACCCTCCTCAACTTCTCATCTCCGACCAGGAGACAACCTGCCACTTCAACCAATGGTGACTAAAATTATCTCTAGGAGTTCTTTTGAGCGGTTCTGCTGTTTGATTGGTCATGTGGATTGGTTTCTACTGCTTCAGCACTCTCTGGATGCTCAGCCCACATTTACAGCATTCTTCAATCGGCTGTTGGGTGAGTTCAACTCAGCCTTCCCACTCAGAGTGCTGAAGCAAGCTGGGAGAGGACGAACATCTCCTTGGATAAGCCAAGATCTTATTAATCTGAGAGACTTGGTCCTGATGGCCTATGAAAGGTTTCGACAGGAGGGCTCAGGTGAATCGAAGTCTATGTATCAAAGACTGAAGGTCAGATACCATCGTGAAACCAGGCAGGCTAGGCTCTCCTACAATGCAGACATTATCAATGGGGCCTCAAATAAGTGTCTGGCAGCCTGGAATGTGATCCGAAGGGAGACAAAAGCATCTGCCCCAGCAAGTGTCCCACTGTCTTCGGAGGAGCTGAACGACCACTGGATTGACTCTATCCAGCACATCAGGGAGAGGATTGCTGCTTCTCCAGAGGCATCAGCATCACCAACACAACTGCTGAGAGAATCCAAGCAACCACCAGTGGCTACCCTGACTTGGCGCAGTGCCACACCAGAGGACATCTTGAGGATCACATCCAGTATGAAGAGCTCTACTAGTAAAGACTTTTATTATATGTCTAGTAGGTTTATAAAAAGTATTATTAAGCTGATTGTCGTTCCCCTGACATACTGTATAAACCTATGTTTAGCTCAGTCTGTTTTTCCTAGCCAGCTTAAATTGGCAAAAACGATTCCAGTTTTTAAAAAAGGTGATAGATGTGACCCCAACAATTACAGGCCAATATCTATATTACCTATACTCTCAAAGATATTCGAGATGGTAATAGCAGAGCAGCTATATGAATTTTGTGAGGTTAATGGCTTATTTGCAGGTACGCAGTTTGGATTCAGAGCGGGGAGGTCCACTGTTGAGGCTGTGGGATATTAAATCTTAAAAGTAATTGAGAGTTTGGAGGGGGGAGGTCTTGCTGGGTTGACTCTCTGTGATCTCAGCAAGGCTTTTGATACCCTAGACCATTGTTGAGGTCCACTGTTGAGGCTGTGGGATATTTAATCTTAGAAGTAATTGAGAGTTTGGAGGGGGGAGGTCTTGCTGGTTGACTCTCTGTGATCTCAGCAAGGCTTTTGATACCCTAGACCATTGTTGAGGTCCACTGTTGAGGCTGTGGGATATTTAATCTTAAAAGTAATTGAGAGTTTGGAGGGGGGAGGTCTTGCTGGGTTGACTCTCTGTGATCTCAGCAAGGCTTTTGATACCCTAGACCATTGTTGAGGTCCACTGTTGAGGCTGTGGGATATTTAATCTTAGAAGTAATTGAGAGTTTGGAGGGGGGAGGTCTTGCTGGGTTGACTCTCTGTGATCTCAGCAAGGCTTTTGATACCCTAGACCATTGTTGAGGTCCAATGTTGAGGCTGTGGGATATTTAATCTTAAAAGTAATTGAGAGTTTGGAGGGGGGAGGTCTTGCTGGGTTGACTCTCTGTGATCTCAGCAAGGCTTTTGATACCCTAGACCATGACATCTTAATGTCTAAGCTCTCTGCCTATGGCATAGTTGGCAGTCCTCTGGTGCTTCTCCGCTCCTACCTGGAGGGTCGTCAGCAGGCTGTGTCTGCAAATGGTATAAGGTCGCGGGTGAGATTGGTGACCTGTGGGGTGCCCCAGGGCTCTGTGCTGGGGCCCTTATTGTTCCTGATCATGATAAACGATGTCGCTCTCTCCAGAAACAGGACAGTGGTATGCTATGCTGATGATACCTCATTATTGGACATCAATGGGGACTTGGCTGACCTGCATGAACTGATGCAGGCTTCAGAGGGGACCGTGGCCGACTGGTTCCGAGCAAATAGATTTTTGCTTAACAGCGAGAAGACTCAGTCCATTGTGTTCAGCCTCAAGAATGGTGATCAGTACAACTTCCCCTCGGTGAAGCTCTTGGGCTTTACAATGGATCGTAAGCTTGCTTGGGGAGATCACATTCAGGGTGTCTGTTGCAGGCTCAATAGAGTGCTGTTCCTGCTGAGGAGTCTGAGAGGTTGCATCCCGGGGGCCCATCATCAAATGTGCTACTTTGCCTTCTTCCATAGCGTGATGGCTTATGGTATTACACTGTGGGGTGGTGCCGCCGAGGTAAAAAGGATATTGCTGGTGCAGAAGAAAGCTATACAAATTTTATGTGGGGCTGATTATCTGGCGAATTGCAAGCCACTGTTTGTAAGGGAGCACATTATGACATTTTCAGGTCTGCCATTGCAGCTTTTCGGGGACTTGTTGCCTTGCCTACCAGAGGTGACTTTCATCGGCATGACACCAGGAACAGGCACAGGCTGAACCTCCCTTACTGTAGATTGGGGAGGACTCAAAACAGCTTGGCCTACCAGCCGGTGAGGATCCTCAACAAGCTGCCCATTTCCGCCAGAGGTTTGCCTGAGGTGGTCTTGAAGAGGAGATTGAGGACGTTCCTGCATGAAAATCCCTTTTACTCCTTAAGGGAATTTTTTGAATGTGACACGGCAATACTGTAAGTAGCTACTTCTTGTAATAGCGCATTAGCCTGCTGCTTGGTTGTATTTTTCTGTGTTTCTTTTTACTTTCTGTAACATTTTGACTGTCCATCTAAGGACTTGTTTTTATTATTATCTTGACGTGTTCCCTTATGGACATGCCCTGGTGGCATGTCTGTGCTATGAACAAAAACCATTATTATTATTATTATTAGTGGGTTTAAATATATGCAATGTATTTCTAGATATGGAGGTGATCATGAATAAACATTTACATGGGAGAATACAGCCACAAAAAAGCTCAAAGTTTGAGCGAAGTATTTTGTAGCTATGTGCATAATCTCTGACAGAAACTTTACACAGGAGAAATTCAGAAAAAATCGTGGTTCAAATTCATCAAGTTGAATTTCGTAGCGTACCTGTACAAAAGGTATATTACACAGAAAGGAACTTATGAATGTTGCAACTTGAGATTGATTGCATAGATTCAAGTTAGTTATCTGGTAGTTCAAGCAATAGTTATAAACTAGGTACGGTATCTGAATTGTAAAAGATTTGAAAACATTCCGAAAATTGGATTCCACTAGGCCTACATACTGATCAAATCTTGGCCTACTTAGTATCGTGTTCATTAAGGAGTATAATTGATTTCGTCTTGTGCAGCCGAGCAATGATGATTTCAGCCCTAAATCAATATGATCAGCATGCTTACTTTGTTTGGTCCGGAGCCGCTATTGACAGTGATGGTTTTGTTGTCTAGTGAGTTGATGGGACGAATCTGGCGCAGTCCGGTGATGGCCACCGATTTGGACGACGGCCCCGAGTAGGATTTCAACCGAATGTTGCCACCTGACACCAGAGGACTTCCTGTCAGAACGGGCACAGACGATAACGTAGCTCCACTCGAAGCAGCTACTACCGTCAGTTTCTGAGGAATCTCCTCCTCTTCCTCTTCTTCCTCCACTTCCTCTTCCTCTTCCTGCACCTCCTCTTCGTCCTCTTCCGATTTATGGCCTCCTAATTCAGCCTCCTCTTCCGCCATGCGCATCGGTTCGTCGGCAATGGAAAAGTTGTCATCAGGCATCGATGTGAGAACTTCCTCGGTTAGAACATCCCCTGGCAGAGCCTCTTCGGTTAGGTTATCTTCTGCGAGAACTGATTCATGATCCTGTAATCCTGAGGATTCTTCATCCTATAAAACACACCAACCATTATTCACAATACAAGTTCAATAAATACATAAATGTGATAAACATAAAATGCGAATAGTCAAACAACAACATTATATCAATAGAAAACAATTGATATCAATAGATATGAACTAGATGAAAATGTAATAGTTCACTACATTGAAAAATCCACAAGAATATAGTAGCCTATTATAAAAATAAAAAAGGACACTTTAAAATGGCTTGAAAGCTGAAACTAGTAGTGTTTATATAAAAAAGTTTCAAACCGTGTACTATTTAATTACTAGCTGGCCCGGCGAACTTCGTAACGCCAAATAGTTAATTTTGTTAGTTACATTTTGTGAATCAGTAGAAAGAAAATAGAAAACAGATCTACCGACGGCTGTAGGATGACGCAATGATTATAACAGCTGATTTTTATTTCTGTGTGTGGCCAGCTCACAAATCTTCTCCCATAAGGATTACAAGTAAACTTTGAAGGACCGTAGGAAAGAGTCCTGAAGTCGGATCATAAATTTTATAGGCCATAAAACGGGTCCTGAACATAACGAACACAACTAAAAAATCATCAAATTTGGTGCACACATAAAGAAGTTATCGATGTCAAAATTTGAGGCTCGATTTTTATTTATATCGATTTATTAAAAAATTAAACAATTCGAGTAGCCCTATTAGAATACTTTATCATAATATATTATTACTACCCTTCTAGCCAGCTGGACCCCCAGCTGAATGGTACAAAAAAAATCAGCATTTCATTTGACCTTTCTTTCTTTCGTCAAAAAAGACTTCCAGACACGATTCAATCACCAGTTCTATTTCAATTATGAAATGAAGGGTTGAAAAATTGTCCATTTTAATAAAAAATAATGAATATTCAGTTATTTCTTAATATGCAGTAAAACCGCCCATCTTGAGCGTATCTTTGGCGTAATTCTGAAGTCCTCTCAAGGCAACATTTCTGGACCCTTGCTGAACTTCTGTACCAAATCTGAACATGACCTGTCAATAAGTTCCTGAGAAGGCGTAGAAAACACAGCAAAATGCTCAAAAGCTGCGGAACTTGGGCGTTATTCCAAGACCCTCCCAATGATTTCGAACCGCCTTGACGAGCTGAGAAGAATGAGCTGTAGTACGAGAAGATCATATCATTGTGTCGAAAGTTATTAGTGTTTGAAGTTTTGATCCTTGAGGTGTCCTTATACGTGCCTCTCCACTAGGAAATACTAAAATTAAGTGAATCTAACGGTTGACTCTGATAAAACATAACCGTCGTAGCCGTTATATATCAGCCGAAATATGGATTTTATGTTTAGGAAGGACCTGAAAAGTTATTATAATGAAAAATTGGTATTTTGGCTGTAGGACATGATTTTCTATTTTTGGGTGTATCCGCTCCACTATACTAAATTTGAAATGCCTAAGGAATCTTGTTCAGAATTGTTTTTTTCTTTCACATGATGTGTGATTTTTCATTATTGGCCTACTAAATAATACTCAATATTATACTAAATAATAAGTTGTATAGGGTAGAAGTGGTAAGTTTGCATATATTTGAAAACCCCTTGAAAAATTCCCCTTTATCTCCGGAACCATAAATGGTACAGTCCTGTGCTACCACTAAATTAATTGAAAATTCTATTATATTTAATTGTGTAGAGAATGCATTTTCTCATAAAACTCGAGGTTTTCGAGATAAAATGAAAAATTGGAAAAAGTGAGAAAATTTGGGGATTTTTGAGGTTTTGGGTGAAGCCACCCTATGGCGTGTCAGCAAATTTCAGATTCGAATTTAGCGCCCCAAAATACATATAGAACCGTCCAGATGAATTCTTTCGGGGCTGTTTCCTGAAAAATGACCATTTAACTGGACTACTCAAAAAACTCTGATCTTGGGCGGAGCACAGGCGTCTCGTACCTCAGCTGAGCCTGTGTATCAAGTTTGAGCATCTTTTGCAAATTAGTTCTTGAAAAGACTGAGAAAACGCAGATTTTGGGCGTTTCTTTGAATTTTTTCAAATCCGTTCTTGGTGCGCCTCCGGATGGCCAACTGAACAAACTTGCCAAATTTGGTCCAGTAGATTTACAGTTCTGTTGTTTATAAATGAGAGAGTGAATGGATCAGTGCCATTTCGCTTTTATATTATCTATAGATATCTGGATAATATATTTCCAAATGACAGATTTCACAATTTACATAAAAAATCTAGCTATTTTCATTTCTTGAATTTGGATTTCGACACCTAATTTGACCGTTAAGAACAATAATATCTCAATTTTCAGAGGTTCTGATGGAACAATCTACTGCTGTAATATACCATTATCACATAAAAACTAATTATATAATACCATAACAAACCATTATTTATTCTGTTAATGCAAAAATATGCCTCGGTTACTGTAAGAAATCGCTATGAGCAGTTCGACTATCAAAACCAACTAACATTATATGTATCAATAACAATAAGTATTAAGTTTTAAACTCAAATAAGTGATAAGACTCACAATCAAAATTCATGCTTCCAGAAGTCTCGTGAAAACTAATGAACTTTGATGACTCAACTCCATTGCCGAGCAAAACTATTTACCGTTTAGTTTAATTCCATTTATTACAATAATCATTTCCACCGAACTAAAAAGGAATTTGCTTATCTAATTGAAAAAAATTGTAGCCTATAGCTCACAATAAAAAGAAACGTCAGCGATATAATTGTAATTTATGCCTGATTTGCACAAAGGGTATAGGGTTGAGGAATATATAGGCTAAACTACAGTATATTATTACTTAATTAGTTATCTAATCCTACCAGATATTTTTTAGTAGAAACAAAAGCTCAGCAGCCCAATTATGATAGATTTTTTTTTAGCACAGAGTTAATTATATATAATACTCTTTTTAATTTATGGGAATGCTTTTCCCTGGTTACATTGTTCATTTGTTGAAATAAACTTAAAATCTCAGCAGTTTAATGACAAGGTATTATTTTATGTAGGAATAAGATAATCATTGAGAAGTTGAAAATACAAGAGTTAAATTAACCGGAATCGTCAATAAGGCTATCAGTGCTGAAAATGAAAACAAATACAATAATTGACCGAGCGAAGTGAGGTCTAAGATTCAAGTCGAGGGTTTGGCATTTCTCTTAATGTTTAAATGTTTATATGTTGCGCATTTACGGCGAAACGCGGTAATAGATTTTCATGAGATTTGACAGGTATGTTCCTTTTTTAATTGCGCGTCGACGTATATACAAGGTTATTGGAAATTTTGCATTTCAAGGATAATATAAAAGGAAAAAGGAGCCTCCTTCATACGCCAATATTAGAGTAAAAATTTGGTGTGGCGCACTCACACTACTTTCCTTGCCGTTATAAAAATTGATAACCTGACGCTAGTGTTCACGCGCATAAGAGTCTACTATTCTAAGATATTAGCCAGCTGGTGACAGGACAATAACGCTGGAGACACACGATGTGTGCTATCTCTTCATAGTGAATGATTCAATAGAATCAACAGTTGCCAACAGTTTGCAATTGAATAATCACATTTTCTCGAATTTCGAGCTTATTTTTAATTTTAGATGAAAATGTTACAAAACATTGATTGTAGATATTTTTATGCTCAATCTTTTCCACTTGAATTTTTTTGTTTAAATTGTATCTGAAGCCTGATAATTAGGAATCTAAAATCAAACTTTGCATAGATGAGGCGGATCTCCTGAAATTTTTACAGATATGGGACTTGTGGCAGTTGATAGAGCTTATCAATGACTATTTTTGGTATAAATTTGATCAAAATCGTTGGAGCCGTTTTCGAGAAAATCGTGAAAAACCCTGTTTTTGACAATTTTTTTGTCATTTTAGCCGCAATCTTGAATCGCATTTGATCGAAATTGTTCGTGTCGGATACTCATAGTGAAAGGACCTTAAGTTCCAAATTTCAAGTCATTCCGTTAATTGGGAGATGAGATATCGTGTACACAGACGCACATACACTCATACACACACATTCAGACCAATACCCAAAAACCACTTTTTTGGACTCAGGGGACCTTGAAACGTATAGATATTTAGAAATTTGGGTACCTCTATTTTTTTCGTAAAGCAATACTTTCCTTACCTATGGTAATAGGGCAAGGAAAGTAAAAATCAGACTATAGAATATTATTCATCATAAATCAGCTGACAAGTGATTACACAGATGTGTGAAGAAGCCAGTATATTGCTGTATTTCCATAAGGTATATAGTTTGAATCAGGTACTTGTGGATGAGAATACTGCGTGAGGTCTACTGTTCACAGAACTACTAGTTTTAATATAATCAGAGAATAGCTATAAAATAACTATTGATTGTACGAGAGTCATTCGATAAGTAACGAGACAAATTACTAATTTTCAAAAACGGCTAAATTGATCTAACTTATATGAAACTTTTAGGACATGAAGTTGGCAACCTAAAATGTCAATGAGCAAGACTACGGCCATGATAAAAGTTGGGTCTAGAAAAAGTAGAAAGTTTGAGTTCAATACTGGCGTGAAGCAAGGTGACGGACTGTCAGCACTCCTATTCAATGTTGCACTACATCGTGTGATAGACGTCATTGACAAGAGAGGTAGAATTTTTCATAAAATGTATCAAGTATGTACTTATGCCGATGACGTAGCCATAATTGCCAGAAGAAAATATATCCTCCAGGACACGTATAAATTACTCGAAAGAGAAGCACAAAATATTGGTCTCATAGTCAATGAAAATAAAACAAAATACATGAAAATATCAAGAAGTCAAGCTCGAAGAGTTCCCCAGATTCTGAGGATACATAATAGGTTGTTTGAGGGAGTGGAAAACTTCAGTTATATGGGTGTTGAATTGAATAATCAGAGTATGATGAGCACCAGTATCAAACAAAGAATATTGTCGGGAAATAGAGCATACTACAGCAACATGAAGCTCCTAAAGAACAGGCTCATCAGTAGAAGCAGCAAGCTTAAGATTTATGAAACCCTTATAAGACCTGTAGTTACCTATGGCTCTGAATCGTGGACTTTGACCAAGGAAGACCAACACAATTTAAGTGTATTCGAACGAAAGATGCTTAGAAAAGTGTACGGTCCTGTTAAAGAAGGAGAAGAGAGGAGAAGGAGAACCAATGCTGAACTTCAATTATTAATAAAAAGCCGTAGTATAGTACGGTTCATAAAGGCACAGAGACTAAGATGGTTCGGACATATTTATAGGATGGATGAAACCAGAATGCCAAAAATAGTGCTTAAAGAGAAGCTTCACTCGAGAAGAAAACAAGGAAGACCAAGAATACGATAGGAAGATGAGATAGGGGATGATTTTATAAGGATGGGTTATAGAGGATGGAGAGGATTTATACTGGATAGAAATGTTGTCGAGGAGGCCAAATCCCACAATTGGCTGTAGAGCTATAGGAAAAAAAAGAAGTTGGCAACCTTGTGATGACATCTGATCAGTTGTTCCACCGTATTTCGTGAACATAATCGCAAATTGGCTCAGTTAACAATGGTGAGTCCACTTGAGATTTGCACCGTGGAAGAACAACGTTCTGAGAATAGTTTTTTAGTCGCAGAAGGTGAGAAAGGTGGTGAAATCCACAAAAGAATGTTAGAAGTGTACGAAGACCATTGTTTGAATCGTTCAAACGTTCACATATGGGTAGAACAGTTTTAAAGTGGCCATACAAACGTTTGTGAAAATCAACGCAGTGGACGACCAGTCAAAGTTGGGACTTCCTCTCTCGAATCTCGAATTTATTCGTTATTCGGGAAAATAGGCATATCACTGTTGAATTTATAAGTGAAAAAGTAAACGTGAGTGTTGGAACTGTCCATAACATTATTCACAACAAGCTGCAGTATAACAAAACTTGTGCGAGATGGGTGCCTAGACAACTCACGGACGCTCACAAAGAAACCCGGCTTCAAATCACTCAATCTCAATAACAGTTAAAAAATCGGTACACGACTGAAGGAGAATGTTTTTTCAAGAGAATTGTAACGTGTGATGAAACATGGATCCACCATTATGAGCCATCAGAGGCAAAACGACAGTCAAATCTGATCACGGCACGTTTTTCTTCCAAGGTGCAATTCTCAAGCAGACTCGCCATTGGTAACTGAGCGAATTTGCGATCATGTTCACGAAATACAGTGGAACAACTGATCAGATGTCATGGCAAGGTTGCCAACTTCATGTCCTGAAAGTTTCATATGGATCAATTCAGTCGTTTATAAAAATTATTAATTTGTCTCGTTACTTATTGAATGACCCTCGTATTTTCTATGATATAATCTTCTGAGACGCAATTAATTTGACAAAGTATATTGAAATTTGAATAGAATAATTACTAGACTTTACAATAATTCAATTATAACTTTTGTTTCAATTTACCTGGATTTCTGGCAGAATGGACTCAACAGTCTCTTCGGCGACAACAGTTACTTCGTGGTCCACCAGTACTCCATCTCCCATTTCATTGAATGGCTCCAGTTCATCATCTATGTTGACCAAATGTTCAAGTTCTGAGGGTACGTCAAGGGCCAGAGAGCCCAAATCTGCTTCTTCCAACACAAGGCTCTCTACAACAGTGCCTTGTTGTTCGACAACACCATCTGTACAACACACAAATTAATATATTGTAAATTAGATAAATAAGTTGAAATGATGTAGGTCTATGTTCATATGTTCAACATGAGAGGTATGTTAAAATTTTATTTTGAAATTATTTGACATTGCTTTGAGACACGAGGAGTTGCTGCGCTCACCTTGTGTGATCTCAGCAAGGCCTTTGATGCACTGGATCATGCTATTCTCATACACAAGCTTAAGCATTATGATGTGGGTCGGTCTCCTGTTTGATCGGTCTCTGTCAAGTTGGCTGTGGACGCTGTTAACAAGTCTCTATGTGGTCACTGTAATAAATTCATTTATTCTGGTGATGGTGCAATCATGTGTGATCTGTTCTGTGACATGTGGTTTCCCTCGAAATGTGCTGATATTTCTTCAAGTGATCTTTTGAAGATTGAGGAACTGGGAGATCGTTCTAGATGGTTTTGTTCAGCATGTAATATGAGGTTAGGGGAGCTGCGTAAAGTTAATGTTGAACATGTGCTATCATTGTCTATGGAGGTACGTGAATTAAATATAAGAATGGATTCTTTCAGTGACTCTCTTCTTGAAAAGTTAGAGACTTTAATAGATAAAAAACTCAATGTAACATCAATTTCCCAATGTGTTGAAGGCTGCATGATTAAACCTGTTGGATGTGAACCTGAACAACATCAGCTGATATCGACAGGCCTCATGGACGAAGGGGAGGTTCAGCCATCTTTGTGAGGGTTGGTCTCGAGGGGTCTGAGCTCGCTTACATTGTGGATTTGGCGATGCATCAGGTCTGTGAAATTTCGGCTGTGCTTATTAAGAACCTAAACATCATTTACAGGTATACAGAGTTCCACTAGAAAACAATTTTGAAAATGTTATTGATACTCTTTGTAGGGTTTTGGAGTTGCTAAATAGCAGAAATAGGTCGAATGCTTCTGTCATACCGTGTGGCGATTTTAATATTGATATACTATCAGATTCAGATTCTAGTCATTCTATAGTGTTGAAAAATCTATTGCTTAGTTTTAATCTTAGTTTGACTGTGAAAGAAATTACTAGACCGAACATTTGTGGGCATGGATTAGTTTCATGCATAGACAATATTGCATCATCTATTCATATCAATAGAATAATTTCTGTAACAGTTGAGCCTATGGTAGTGTCTGATCATTTTGCAATTGTTTTTAAGAGTATGTTAGAGTCGAATTCTAGTCCTGATAGATCAAAAAATAATGTTAAGTGTCTAAGAAGAATATCAAAGCCTTTGTCTGGTAATAATGTTCCTATTTTTATAGCATTGACAAGTAAGATAAATTGGATTGAGATCTATACTATTACTTCACTTGAGGATAAATTTACTTTTTTCAACAGAAAATTTTTAACGGCTGTGAATCTATCTTTTCCTGTTAAACATGTTATGTGGAAGAGAAAGAATGCTTATATTGGCAAATGGTATAATGATGATATCAAACAATTGAAGAATCAATGCTTACTTATGTATGAGTTGTTCAAACGATCAGGTCTACATCATTTTAAAATTAGATATAATGAACTTAAAAACTCATTTAGAAAAACTGTAAGGAGGGCTAAATCTGAGCATAATTGCAACCGTGTATTAGCATCAAAAAATAAACCCAAAGAATTATGGTCTATTGTAAAAGAAATCTTAATAAGAATGATTTGAATAATGTTAATGTAAACGACTGTCTAACAGCTGGTGGTTTTAATGATTTTTTTATTGAGAGTGTTAGTAGTATTGTTCAGAGTGTACCTTCTTCTGTTAATGATGTTTCGTTTTATCTTGACAATTTCAAACTGAATGTTCCTATAATAAATTCGTTTTCTTTTTCATTTATAAGTGTTGAACAAGTGTATAATGTTGTATTGTCTCTTAGTAATAGTGCTTGTCTAGATATTTATTGCTTGAATTCTTCTATAATGAAATTGGCTGCACCATTTGTGAGGTTTTGAGTTACCTTTTCAATATGTGTATTGAGAATGGGGTTTTTCCTGAATGCTTAAAACTAGTTAAAGTTATTCCATTATTGAAAAAGGGGTCACTTCTTGACTACAATAATTATAGGCCAGTGTCTATTACACCTATAATTGCAAAGATTTTTGAGATTATACTGTATAATCAAATTGTAAAATATTTTGAAAACAACTTACTTTTTACTAATAGTCAATTTGGTTACAGAAGCAATAGAGGTACTGCTATCTCAGAGTTCTTAAGGAATGGAATTAGCTGGCTAGATGGAAAAATTAAGGTCACGAGTAGCTTTTATGATATGTCAAAAGCTTTTGATACCATTTCACATGTTATTCTGGTGCAAAAACTCAGGTCTTATGGGTTAGATGATTTATCTATAAAGCTTATAATGTCTTACTTAAGTGATAAATTTAAGACTGTTATTCACAATGGCTCTTTCTCTAATTTTCTAAAAGTTGAATCAGGTGTTCCACAGGGTTCCACACTTGGTCCCATACTTTTTATTATCTATTCAAATGACCTGCCAGCAGCAATAAGTGGTAGTGATGTCAAGGCATTTATGTTTGCTGATGATCTAGCAATACAAGTCAAGTGTGAGAAATTATTTGACAACATGAATATCCTAACTTTTATCAATGCAACTATCGAAGACTGGACAGCTGCTAACTCTCTTTGTCTAAACAAAGACAAAACACAGTTGTTAGAATTTGATTTAAGTGGCCGATGTAATATTAATCATGTGAAGTTTCTGGGCATCACATTACAAAATAATTTAAAGTGGGAAAAACATGTCAGCTTACTATGTAGTAAGGTATCTAGAGGTATTTTTATGCTTAGCAGATTAAGGCATATTGTAAGTCTTGATGTGTTGATTGCTGTTTATTATGCATATATTCAGTCTCATTTGGCATATGGTATTGTTGCATGGGGAAGAGATTCAAATGTGAAGAAGCTTTTTATATTACAAAAGAGAGCTATTAGAGTAATTTGTAATAAGGATAATAGCCCATTGTAGACCATTGTTTAAGAACCTCAGAATTATGACAATTAATGCACTGTATGCTTATGAATGCCTGATGTACACAAAGAAAAATGTAAACAGTTTTCCAATTAATAGTAATGTTCACAGCCATTTCACTAGACAGGCTACAGCACTCAGATTGACTCAGTGTAACTACCACATAATGTTGAATAGTTTTGTTGAGTTTGGAAAAAGAATGTACAATAAATTACCAGTTGAAATAAAGGAGCTTGAGTTTAGACAGTTCAAAATATTTTAATTGACTGCTGTCCTTACAGTATAAATGACATGATGTAATGTATAATTAATGTGATGTATTAGTATTTTTTTTGACCTGTGATATATTGATGTTAATTTTGTTGAGTGAAGAATATTTTAATTGACTTACAGTATAAATGACTTCATGTAATGTATTAATAATGTGATGTATTTTGTAATTTTTATGACCTGTGATATATTGATGTTGAATTTGTTTTAATTGACTGCTATCCTTACAGTTTGAAATGTTTAATAATGTGATGTAATTTTATGACCTGTGATATATTGTTCAATTTGTGATTGCTTGTATGTTTTCTGACGATATCTTGCATTATTGTTTTTAATGTTCTGACAATAAAGGAATCTTAAATCTTAAACTGATTCAGGCCTACCTGGGGGGTCGCAGACAGGCGGTGCTGGAGTTCTCTCTGAGATCAGGGATTGTGTTGACAGTGGAGTGCCTCAGGGTTCTGTCCTGGGGCCTCTGTTGTTTCTGATTTCAGTTAACGAAATAGCTCAGGTGGATGGCAGGTGTATTGTCTGTTATGCGGACGACACCACCTTCTTCAATGCTGGTCGCGAGATAAGAGGACTGAGGACAGCTATGGTGGAGACTGGGGCGTTTGCGTCGGACTGCTTCTCAGCCAATCGCTTTCTCCTCAATGAAGACAAAACACTGTATATTGTGTTCAATCTCAGAAATGGGAAAGAGTACAATTTTGCCCCCGTCAAACTGTTAGGGTGTACCCTTAACAGGAAGCTTTCATGGGGCGAGCACATTGAGACAGTCTGCGCCAGGTTGAACAGAGTGGTTTTCCTGCTGAGAGGTCTTAAATACAGTGTGCCACCTCATTATCTTAAAATTAGTTATTGAGGCTTTTTTTCAGAGCATGATTTTATATGGCCTCCACCTCTGGGGCGGAGCCACAGATGTCGCCCGAGTCCTTCGTCTCCAGAAGAAGGCCCTGAGGATTATTTGTGGGGCTGGTAGATTAGCCCACTGTCACCCTTTATCAAAGAGAGGATTCTCACCGTCTTCTCCCTCTATGTTCTTCATACCCTTTGCAGAACACATGAAAACGTGGGGTTGCTCGTAACCCGACAGAGCTTCCACCCGTATGAGACTAGGGGTAGACTCAGGCTGGATTTACCCTACCAGAGGCTGAGCAGAACTCGGACTGGACAGGCTCATATGTCTTTCAGCCTCTATAACAGGCTGTCTCTGTTGGCCAGGGATCTGCCTACTGTGCGGTTTCGAGGGACTCTGAAGAGCCTGCTGGCGGATCACCCTCTGTACTCACTCCGTGAGTTCTTTATGTTGGAGAGCAGTGTGGCGAGTGCCTATTTTCTTGTTTGATTTCTGCCTTAGGGCAGCTGTTTTTCTTTTACTTTCCTTGACGTGTCCCAGTGGGCTTCACTTTGGTGATCCCTTTTATGAACCCTTTTATTTAGTATTTAAATACTAAAATATCCAAGAAAGCCTACTGGTAACACGCAGGTGCGTTCTAATTTGTTTATTTGTTGTGGTTGTGACTTTTTATTTTAACGTTTCTTTGTGGTTTTAACATTAAGGAAACACAGTAGCATACAAAATACTTACAATAATTTTTATTGTAAGGTAATTTACCTTGGCTATTATTACTGCATGTGACTCATCTATCTAGTTAACGATGATGCTTTCACAACATAATTGTTTCTACCCTAACCTTGACAAGGCTTGAAATTATTTATATGTTACGGAATTCATCACTATGAGCATATTCTGAGTGAAATAGGTAGAGTTTATAGAGCCTTCAACCTCCACTTTACTAATTATTATCGGCCTTGCAAGATTGTGTAAAATTTAAAATGTTCTACTACTTAGGCAAACCATTTAAATATAACTTATTTCATTTTCTCATGTAAATCTTCTTTTTTGTATGTTATATGAATAAAATTTGATTTGACTGTTAAGAGGACAAATAAAAGCAAGACCATCCAACTAAATTTATATTTACTGCTAGCTTCAGCAACCAATTTTTTCATATTGAATAGGCTATAACTTATTTTGTCACTTGGGATTCCATGCAAAAGTCTTAAGCTCAAAGCACTCATGAGGTACGCCGCACATAGATTAGCATCAACAAATGCGACGGCGCTACCGATGTGCGTTTTCTAGATTACTCATATGCTGAATATATAAACATATGACTATCAATTTCAGAAGTGCGGCGTCTAACCGTACTTAGGCCTAATGCTTTCAGTTTTAATTTTATACAACCTGTTGACACATATATTATTGGTCAACAACTAGAAGCTCAGCTATAAATTATTTTATCCTAACATACCAACTTATATACCTTACTGATTATAATACCTTACTTATATACATTACTAATATTCTAAATATTAAAAAATATTCCAATTGAGACCAAAAATGGATTTTACATACCTTAGACTATTATTTTAGAATAGAATAGATAACATTTTTGGACCTGGTGACATCTTATAATATTGTATTTGTACAAAATAATACTATTAAAAATTCACTAAAATAGTAATGTACCAATAATAGCCTAACACCTTATTAGGCTAATTGCTGTCTATAGATTACAAATAACTAACCTATAGCATAAGCAAAAAGGAATATTGATGATACAATTTGTAAGAATATAATCTGGCTGGATTATACAAAATTTCAACTACAAAGTATAAATTTCAAGGTTTGTTCATAGTATTTTGAAGTTGCAAATAGGCGCCATTCGCGTAGACATGAGCTGATAGGACAATTTCTTGAATGACGCGCCATAACCTGCCAGCAAAGCAGGGAAATTCGAATTACTAAAACTTTTTCAAATGTCATTATGTGATGATATTGAATGGAAACTAATGGATTAGATGGTAGACCAAATGATGTTGTCCAAGATTGATGAATCGAAGACTAAGGCCAATTGAGTGAACAGTGAAATAGGCTTTAGGCTACTAGTAAAATAAAAGTTGTGTTATGGTAGGCTATAGTTATTGTCTAAGCAGTTTTATCCTTACTCATATGAACTATATTCTATTTTGAGAAATAAAAGTGAAATTTAGAAATGAATATGTCATGGTATTATATTTCAAATTTGCATCATTTGAAAAATGTACCTGTGTTTGGCGCTGGCATCCTTGTATTTGTTCAAAATCACGCGCCCACCATTGCAATCCCAATATACAACACTCCTCTACGGCGGTACGATGGAATAGGTAAAGAATTAGACGATATAAACTACACAACCACAGCAAAAATATAAAAATGATTCATTAGTACGTAAAACCCATTATAGAAAGTAAAATGAAAATATTCAGTTCAATCAATGAACGATTTATTCCATACTGCTCTGTCAAATACACGCAAGCTTTCACTGCACTTCGAATCAAATCGGATTTTTCGTTTTACTTGGTGTTATCAGTGCCTAGTGAATTTCGTTGATGTTACTAGTTAAAGAATGTTGGAATATTTTTAACGTTACATGAACTGAAATAAAAATTCACATTAAATGAAATAAAATTTTCAAAACGTATTTTTACAATCTGTTAAATCAAATTAATTGTTGAATTCATGGTGAGTAATCTGAAGGAATTTTATTCAAAATTATCATTTAAAAAAAATTAATTGCTTGGAGAAAATGTAGACATTTAACTACTGTCTCGAAAGTTATCATGAGCATTGAAGATCAATATTGAATATCACTCTTCGATTGCTAAATACTTGGCAACTCTCAAACATGGATTATTCATGAGAACAGTTGAAAAAAAATATTTTTATGGATACGAGTGAAGGTTATTTGGTTATAATTTCGGGAGCAATAACAGTCGGTCAACTCTACAACAGTTGGTAAACTTTACAAGAACAGAGATTCTTTCATCCAATGATGATTTTTTATCAATGACAAAAAATTTAGAAATTTCAGTTTACCAATAGAATGGATAATAATATTATAAGTTTTCCTCATCAAATAAGTTTTCCTTGTTAAATTTGACTGTTAATGCCAATTGACAATGACTGCCAATTTTTCTTGTTTGCTGATAATGATGATGGCAGTGGTGACCTGTGACTGACTGCCGAGAGGAGCTGGAGAAATTGATTACAATTACAAATAATTTTTTTAAAAGGTTCATCTTGTTTGTTGTGTCTTTTCTATACGTATAGTGCAAGTTACATGCATTTAAGATTAATAAAAGACTTTATTCGAGTGTCTGACACCTAACTTATAAATCGGTTTTCCTGCCTTTTCACGTAGAATATCTATTCAGATACGTTACTGCAGTGTTGTTTTTATAATTTTAGGTTATACGTAAATCTACTTATACCACTGCACAACAACTAAGATTGTATTACATTTTTTATTATGTTCATGTAGTTTCCTGTTTTTAAATACGCTATACGAAATTATTCAAGCTGAAGAAATTTCGAAAATTTAAATATTCAAAAATGAATAATGCCGTGCGGCAACTTGCTATTCTGGCGAATTCTGGAGGATCTCATAAGGATCAAGCTGAAAAGTAAGTTTAACTACAAAGTCCTGTAAATAGATTGGCATTAAATAAACAGGATTGATGCCTAGTAAGATTGAACTCCCTAATCGGTTCCATTTGAATTTTATAAACGTTTGCTTTGTAAAATCAGTACTAGATATAAGAATATATAGCTACACTTTAGTATATGGGCCGCGGAATCTAGCATTGAGACCTACATAGATCGATAGGGGAGGTCAAGTGCCCCCTATCAAAAGTTCTCCCTTTTCTCTACGTTTAGAACCGCCTCCAACCACTATTTTCTATTTAACAATCAATCTGTTCACTGCTTGCCGGCTAAAGTTGAGGTCGAGTGCCGATATATCTGTCATAAAATTTTTGGTTGGGATCGATTTAGTATGTTATTTTGATCACACAAATTGAAAAAAAAAATCGGTCTACTAACCTCACTTTAATCAAGATGTTTTACACACCCCTAATTACGCTCACCTCTCATTTTCTCTTCTTCCTTTGTGTTACTGTATGTATTATACATTTTTGACAATTCCTGTACTTTGATTGAAGTCTCTGGAAAGCATTAAAAAACAAACAAAATCTTCACACACCTCTGAACCGAGAGCTACGCCGGTTAGAGATCAGGTTAAGCTATGACTATTAGTGTTTCAAAGGTAAAAGTGTTGGTTAGTGGGTCAAGTTTTTGGTTTGGGATTGCAATATGCTGGAAGGGGTTAGGGTCCAGGTTGAGGTTAATGTTTCAAAGGTAATAGGGTAGATTAGAAGACAGACAGACTGACAAAATATATTTATTTAAAAAAATGCACTTAACAAAGTAATAATCTTTTTTACTCATTTTTAATATAAAACAACAACAAAGAATAAAAACAACCTCATGAATACACTAAGCCAAATAAATCTCCAGAAAATGGTCTGCATAGGCAAAAAATGTTCTTGCTCAAACCAGAGTTGCATATTATAAGTTTGAAAGAGAGAAAGGAAACACTAATTTTGATGCATTCAGAATTTTATTTAATATAATTATTACATACAGAGGATTATTGGATAGCTCAAAAAAATAATAAAAAAAGGTTAATTGATGTAATGGTGCATACAGATTTCAAGAACAGTAGACAGGTTGTCACCACCAGCGAATTTATCGATCAAGGTAGGAATTATAATTTGTTGTGATGATGTTTTCTGCATTGTCAACTCCTAGCTGTATTGAAAATTTCTTTAATTTCAATTTAAATAAGGATTTCGAGACGTCCTGAAATACTATGTGATGTGGGAAGTGACGAGCCAAGTTACGATGCAGAACATGTGAAATATAGAAGGAATTGGTTTGTGTAAGGGATCTCTGGAGAGGTATAGCTGTAATACCAGTGTTAATAGCATACCACGTTTGATGCATATGTGTAATGGGCCCAAGAATATTCATGTTGGAAAATAAATGTATTGAAATGTTTTTAATGAAGAGCTGTCTTACAGTCAGGTTAGGTTTTTGCTTTTAAATGTCAATGATATGCTGGAAGGGATTAGGGGTCATATCAGTACATCTATAAGTACTGTACCGACCTATCAATAGTTTAAAAAACAACATGGCTGACACAGTATAGGTTAAATGCATGCAAAAATGTGCTACTTAGAACTTTGTTTATTTTAAAAACAATAGTGACCGCCGTTCAATTTTTATGATCAAAAAACATACTAAATCGATCCGAACCAAAAATTTTATGACAGGTATATCTGCAATGGAATTAGATTTAGGCCCTGCTTGCCATTATCAATACTCTACACAAGAATAGTTCAAGTGCATAATGGATATTACTAATATGATTACCTTCGGCTTAAGAGGATCTATTACTAACACCAGGAAGTTAGCAGTGCCATGAAGGCTAGCAATGAGAGGTGCTTCAAACCTCTGTAGGCTACTTGGGGCATCATCAATAGCCCAAAGAAAAAACCTCTGCCGTTAAGAAATCCAAGCCCAGATAATTATAACATTTTTTTATGTTCAAAGTATTAAGACTCAAGTGGAGGCATTTCAAGATTCTATCATCATCATCATTATTGTCCTTCCATGTCCATGTCCATGTCCTTCCATCCCTCTCAACATTCTGCTGTTCTTCTCCATCTTCTTACACCCAGTCTTCGCAAATCCTCCTTCACATCGTCAACCCACCGCTTTTAGTCCAGTCAAGGAAAGGTTATAGAGGGAAAAGTTGGGAAGACAATTTTTGACCCTGCAGTTCTGTTTAGGGTAGTAAGGAGGTGAACATATCAAAAGTCCCCACTCCTACCCCCTGTGCTAAGGGGGTGGGAGTGGTTTAAAGGTACAATTTCTTGGTTTCTCGACATAACTGTTCTATACAAAATTTAGGCTTACATAATTTCCTACAATATTCATCTTATAACTTTTTCTATATCTGTTCTAGTTTTCGAGATATCCGCTCTTGAAGGTGTGACATTTTTGAAAAAACACGTTTGCCTCCCATTTTTTTCCAATTTTGCTCTTTTAACTTTTTAAAAAGCGATGGGAAAAATCCATGTTGATTATGAGCTTATAGAGCATTAAATCCTCTTCAATTTGTTGCATACTTTCACGAATTTCCCCACACCTTTTGCTGCAGCTTTAGTGTTGAGAGTGAAATCTCCATTTTTGCAATAATAGACCAATTGACAAAAGAAATTTGGATGGAATGTTTTGAACACAATCTTTGCTGTGCAGTTTTGTTGAGACTAGTTAGTAGTAGAACATAGCAGAAGTCCCCATTCCTAACTCATGTGCTAAGAGGATGAGGGTGGTTTAAAAGTTGCATTTTTCAGCGTTTTACTTCCACGCTCATATTCCACCGACATAACTAACTTAGCCCAGTCAATGAAGGTCCAAAAAAGCAATTTCGATCCGAAAATTAAATATAAGCTGAATTTCTCACCATCGATAGAACCCTCGCAGAGGGTCATTCTCCCAAAAGTCCCAAGAAATCCCCCCACAGCCCCCTTGAACATGAAAAATGCAAGTTATCACGGAAAATCAATTATCTCTGTAACCATTGATCTGAAAGGGTTCTATTATATGTCGTTCGATTCGTTACGTCATGGACTACAATATTAGTTCTATTCATTTTCTCAATAAAACTAACAGTTTTTTTGATAAAATGATATATATGTAAAAATTTAGGGGGTTTGCGATTTGATTTTTTTGTTTTCTTCTATTAACTCAGAAGTAAGTGATTTTAAAGGAAAATGAACCAAATAGTTAATTAAGCCATTTTCATTGCAAATCCATTGATGTATATCGCCATGTATTTGCGATCCGATTTGACGCCTTGGAAGGGGAAACAACCGGCGCGGTGCGGTGCGGCGCGGCTGACTCTCTTCGCGATAGTAAACAGTAAACCGGAAATCAATTATCTCTGTAACCATTGTTCTGTAATAGTTCTATTATATGTCATTCAATTTGTTCAATTATGGACTACAATATTAGTCGTATTCATTTTCTCAATAAAACAAACAGTTTCTTTGATAAAAAATGTCCTTGAAGCAAGTAATTTTAAAGAAAAATGAGCCAAATAATTAATGTCGTTAATACGAGGGTAGGCTGATAACTAATGCACACATGCTTGTAGAGCACAAACTAAATAAACTTCAGAAGCGCGCCTGGTGGCATGTAGAAGTATTTCTCCTCTACACGGCTGCGCAGTTTGAAGGCGTTGTGCTCATCCAGTTTGGTTTGGTTAGTGAAAGTATGGCGTCGTGTTTTGGTGTTATGTCAACGTGAATTAAACAACGCGCTGTTATCGAATTTTTAACTGCTGAGAAAGTGAATCCTAGTGAGATTCATCGTCGTTTAAAGGCTGTTTATTGTGACGATACTGTTGATAGGTCTACCGTGAATCGATGGGTTATAGAATTCCGAGATTGCCAACCTGGAAAAGCCTCAATTGTTGATGAAACACGTAGCGGACGTCCAAGCTCTGCCACAGACGATAATCATCATAAACTCGTCGAAGACTCGATTCAAAATGACCGGCGAATCTCTCAACAGCGTATCACAAACCAAGTTGGAATATCCAAGTAACATGTCGGCCTCATTATTGAACAATTGGGATACCATAAAATCTGTGCATGATGGGTACCACGCCGTCTGACAGACGAGAATAAACAGCGTCGATTGGAATGCTGGGAACAATTTGAAGTGCTACCGTTAGGAAGGAGACGACTTCATAGATCATTATTGAGAAGAATCAAGAATTGAATAACCTTTAAACGATGATGAATCTCACCGGGATTCACTTTCTCAGCAGTCACAAATTCGATAACAGCGCATTGTTTAATTCGCGTTTACATAACATCAGAACATGATGCCATTCTTTCAATAACCAAACCAAACTGGATGAACACAACACTTTCAAACTATGCATCCGTGTAGAGGATAAATAGAACTTCCACATGCCACCAGGCTTGCTTCTGGGGGTTATTTGGTTTGTGCTCTACAAGCATGTGTGCATTACTTATCAGCCTACCCTCGTATCATTGCAAATCCATTGATGTATATTTCTATGTATTTGTGATTCGATTTGATGCTGTCTAAGGGGAAACACCCGACGCGGTACGGCCCTGCTGAATCTCTTCACCATAATAAACAGTAACACAGATAGACATAGCTTCTCATACATAGCAGAAATTAATAGAGGCGAAATGAATACTCTCCCAGTATAGTCAGTTGGTCAGTATCAGTCTTCACGTACACACCACACTTCTCAGTTTCTGATAGTTAAATTTAAGTTTTCAGTAAGTTTTTAAAGTTTTTTTCTTGGAAAAAGTTGTTTTCGTGTCTCAAGACTCAAAAATATTATTGAGTCCTGAATTTTTAAGCGAGTTCATAGAAAAATATCGGGAAATGACATGTTTGTGCAAAGTATTACAGTATTATAATAATACTTTTAAGAATTATATTAAAACTTTTACAGTATTATACAGTAGCCTATTTAACTTTGGATGTCATAAATTTATGAGAAATTAATATACAAATGAATAAGAAAACGGTTTATCCAACTTAATGTCTTATAATATTTATAATTATCTGAATTATCTATAACTCAGAAAGCAATTATCAAGGCTGGACTAGGTCTGGAAAGGACTTATTCATCAGATCTCTTGTTCAATTTTTCAATGTTCTCATTATAAAAAACTTTTCATCAAATCTGTTATGACCTATGCATTTAAAAATAAGATTGTTTTCAATAATTCCTCTCAACACAATTACCTGACCCGCGGCTCATATCTCCATCATTCTGGTGTTTCACGTAATATGAGATCTGTCTGCGACAGAAATGTGACATATCTGGTTCACGTAATTCTGCGGAATGCACCTTTGTTTGTTAGTCAGCCGGGGGAATGCTCAATATACCAATACAAAAGAGTATTGCGGGAGTGGTTATCTGCCTTAAATAACGACGAATGTGATCTGATTTTGAGATCTGCGTACGTCTAGCCCCGCTGCGCGCAAACGCGGTTGGTTAAACTCCAGGCTTTCGCTTCAAATTATTCTACTGTAGACCTATATTCTATACAAATTTTATTCCTCTATATATTTATTATTTTGAGCTTCCAATTTTCATCTTCTCTACCTCCATCAGTAATCAACCAATGAATTTAAATGCATCTAACAGCCATTTTAGAATGTTGGTGTGTGTGTATGTGTGTGGTGTGTGTGTGTGTGGCTGTCTTCCCCCTCTCTGTATGTGTGAGTTGTATGTGTGTAGTTGTGCTACAATATTTCTATGATTGAAAAATAATTTCTATTATTTAACATATCATAATTCAATTTACTTCTTTATTTAAGTTATTCTTTTCATTTCAATACAATGTACCTAGCCAAATCTAATTTCCAGGATTTCTCTAAAGTTATAATAATTTAAATAATGTAATCACGAACTCAAACAACTCACAAACAGACCTGCGTGTCCATGTGAGTGTTGTTTCAATTATATCTTTTTATATATTTGTTTATACTGTAAATGTTGGAAACAAATAAATTTGATTTGATTTGATAAATTTGATTTGAATTTTGATTTGAATGAAGAATTCTATCTCTATGAAGATATCTATTTATCTTTAATTTTATGACGTGATAATGGGAGAAGTTTTCTGATTTTTGATTCCATATTTGGATTCATCTTTCCAAAGTTTAAATTAAAGAAAAGTTTTAAAAATGTTTATGTTTAGACCTGATCTTTCAAGTGTTTAAACACTTCTAAAAACCTTTGCCTGTCCCTTTGTGAGCAAAATATTATCTTAGTACGTTTTTACTATGATAATAGAAAGCTACAAATATATTAAAAACAGTCATAGCTCTGTCTAATTAAGCTCGAATTATCCAAGTACGTTTTTACTATGATAATAGAAAGCTATATTAAAAACAGTCATAGCTCCCATGTTTTCGGCTATTTTCGAAAATGGGACTTACGCTTTAAAGAATTTGGGGTCTCTGAATTCAAATCTGAAATAAAAATTCCTCTACGATTTAGATTTTGGTGGAGAGGATAGCTTTGAAAAGTAGGGCAGGCCGGGCTCGCGTTGCTTACTACTAGTGTGTAGTGATTTTGCTCCGAGTCGTTCAAGGGCACAGGCCAAGACAGGCCAAATCCCAAATCCGTAGGTGTGTAGAGCCCTTAATATTGTAGTCCATAATGTAACGAATCGAATGACATATGATGGATTTTTTTTCAATTGATGGTTACAGAAATAATCAATTTCCTGTTTTCTGTTTACTATGGCGAAGAGAGTCAGCCGCGCCGCACCGCGTCGACTGTTTCCTCTTCCACAGCGTCAAATCGAATCGCAAATACATGACAATATACATCAATGGATTCGGAATGAAAGTGGCTACATTAATTATTTAGCCCATTTTTCTTTAAAATTACTTGCTTCGAAGTTAATCGAAGAAAAAAAATCAAAGCGCAAGCCCCCTAAATTTTTACATAAATTTATTATTTTTTCAAGAAAACTGTAAGTTTTATTGAAAAAATGAATACTACTGATATTGTAGTCCATAATGTAATTAATCGAATGACATAATAGAACTCTTTCTGATCGATGGTCACAGAGATAATTGATTTTCCGTGATTACCTGCATTTTTCAACTTTTAGGGGGGCTAGGGGGGAAAGCTCCAGGGGGATTTCTTAGGACTTTTGGGAGAATAACCCTCTGGGAGGGTTCTATCGATGGTAAGAGATACAGCTTCTATTTAATTTTTGGATCGAAAAAACTTTTATTGACTGGGCTAACTATTCAAAAACAAAGCTAGATAAATTCTCTACACTTTTTTCAGTGGAATTTTGTGATATTTCCAACAGTTCCCAAGATATTAGCTCTTGAAGGTATGTAATTGTTAAAATAACAGATTTTTATCCAATGTTTTGCTCTTTCAGGGCTTTTAACTCTCCAAAATTGCATCATGAAAACTGATTCTTATCGTAGGTTTGTAAAGCATTGAATTTCCTCTTCCACAGCGTCAAATCGAATCGCAAATACATGACAATATACATCAATGGATTCGCAATGAAAGTGACGACATTAATTATTTACCCCATTTTTCTTTAAAATTACTTGCTTCGAAGTTAATCGAAGAAAAAAAATCAAAGCGCAAACCCCCAAAATTTTTACATAAATATATTATTTTTTCAAGAAAATTGTAAGTTTTATTGAAAAAATGAATACTACTGATATTGTAGTCCATAATGTAACGAATCGAATGACATAATAGAACTCTTTCCGATCGATGGTCACAGAGATAATTGATTTTCCGTGATTACCTGCATTTTTCAACTTTTAGGGGGGAAAGCTCCAGGGGGATTTCTTGGGACTTTTGGGAGAATAACCCTCTGGGAGGGTTCTATCGATGGTAAGAGATACAGCTTCTATTTAATTTTTGGATCGAAAAAACTTTTATTGACTGGGCTAACTATTCAAAAACAAAGCTAGATAAATTCTCTACACATTTTTTCAGTGGAATTTTGTGATATTTCCAACAGTTCCCGAGATATTAGCTCTTGATAAAATAAAAGATTTTTATCCAATGTTTTGCTCTTTCAGGGCTTTTAACTCTCCAAAATTGCATCATGATAACTGATTCTTATCGTAGGTTTGTAAAGCATCGAATTCTCTTTGAAATGATGTATTATTTCACAATTCCAAGTTTTCCTTTCATTGTTATAGCTGCTTCAATGTAGAGGGTGAAATTTTTATTGCTGCAACAATTGATCGTTTGACAATGACATTTGAAGGGGTTGTCTGTGACACAATTTTTGACTTTGCAGCTTGATTTGGACTAGTTAGTAGGTCAAATTGAGAGAATTCAATGTTCTATAAGCTCTTAATCAACATGGATTTTTCCCATCGCTTTTTAATAAGTTATAAGAGCAAAAATGGAAAAAAATGGTAGGCAATTGTGTTTTTTTTTCAAAAATGTCACACCTTCAAGAGCGGATATCTCGAAACCTAGAACAGATAAAGAAAAAGTTGTAAGATGAATATTGTAGAAAATTATGTGAGCTTTAATTTTATAGAACAGTTATGTCTGTAAGATACATAGTTATTGATTTTTCTGCGAGAAACAAAAAAATGATACCTTTAAACCACCCCACCCCCTTAGCACAGGGGGTAGGAGTGGGGACTTTTGATATGTTCACCTCCTTACTACCCTTGACAGAACTACCGGGTCAAAAATTGTCTTCCCAACTTTCCCCTCTATACCCTTTTTTGAGCATTCATTGTCTGGACTATTTATTGGTCTTCCTTGTATTCCTCTTCCTCCGGGTTTGCCTTCCAGCACCATTTTTGGCACCCTCCCTTCCGGCATTCTGTGCACATGACCAGCCCATCTCAGCCTCATACTTTTCACAACCGATAAAATACTGGTCTCCTCGAACAATCTTCCTAGTTCCCCGTTTGTTCTTATCCTCAATATTTCATTTTTCTTCATTGCTCCAAAAATTCTTAAAATCTTTCTTTCCAATCTCTATAGCAGACCTTCTTCTCTCCTAGTTAATGACCAAGCTTCGGCCCCATATGTCACTATTTGTCTTGAAATTGTTGTGTAGATTTTTAGTTTGCTTTTTTTTGGACTTGATTTTTAGCTTCGGCCCCATATGTCACTATTTGTCTTGAAATTGTTGTGTAGATTTTTAGTTTGCTTTTTTTTGGACTTGATATTGCAGGGCGAAATAGACCCTATTTCCGGACATTATCCTAGCATCCACTTCTTCAGCCTCATTATTTTCTTCTGTTACACACATTATCTTTTTCTGTTCAAAGTATTAGGATTCTAGTGGAGGCGTTTCAAGTTTCTACAGAGAGTGCAATAGTCCATGTTCCTGTACATGATTGTAGAATCTCCAAATGGAAAAGAATAACTCCAATTGATATGATTGAAATTGTGAGCAGCTATAAAAACTCATCCAACTCTGATACATAAGGCATTTTAACTGTTGTCATTGAGGTGTCAGCAGCTCCCCTAAGCAAATTAATCAATGCCTGTCTGGGTGCTGGAGATTCTCCTAATCAATTGAAAAAAATCGAGGATATCATCTATTTAAAAAAATGGTAATCCAGAGGAGTGGTCAAATTCCAGGCCAATAGCAATCATACCATTATTATTCAAGATAATGGAATCATTCATGTGCATACAAATGTCCACTTATTTTAGGAGTAACATTCTCTTTCAAGCTCAACAGTTAGGGTTTCTCCGGGTGAGGGGGGGTTTGATCAACATCTGGCTCTCTGCACTGTTTGAGAGCTTTGGAGAGTAAGCAGATAGTTGCATTGACCCTGTGTGACCTGACAAAGGAATTATTTTATTGTGTCTCGTATGATATACTGCGGGTGAAACTGGAGAGGCATATCTTGAGTAGCTCTCAGGACAGTTAGGGATTACATTGCCAGAAGAAAGCAGGTTGTCACAATTCACGGAGCGGAATCTCAGAAGTAAGATATCATTTACGGTGTGCCACAGAGCCAACTTGGGTCGACTGCTCTTCCTCATCTTTATTAACGTCCTTCAGATGGATGGGGCTGTTGTATGCGGATGACACCATGTTAATTGTACAAAAGGAGGCACCCCAGACGGCCATCTGCGGGGCAAACCAATTGCTTGTGGTTGTCATCAAACAGTTGTGCATGAATGAGGGTAATACCCAGAATTTCCTGTGTACACTGATGCATGATCCACCTTCTTTTGGCGGGCAAGAGGTCAGGTCAAGCTCATTGGATTTGTGTTGGACTCTTGTTTGTCAAGGGAGCAGCATCTGAGCATGGTTCTTCTTTGAGCATTCGACTGTTGAATGTGGCGTATCTGCTGGAGAAGATACACTTTCCCACCAGGTGCCTACTAACAGCCTACCACGGGCTATCTCTTGAAATCACTCAACTGGAGGCTGCGGATGTTCTGTGGCAGTCTATTGTAAATTTTTAGAGCTTGAATGAGGTACTTAGCTGGACTCCATACCTCCGTCAACGAATTCTAAAGCAATACTGGTCCGCATAAAAAAGTCTAATTAGGATTGGGTGATATTTTTTTTGTAATATTAATTCGAATAGTGGATTAAAGTTCTAAAAAATTCCATTAACTTTGAATGCATAGCGATTAGTTGGGCATATAATAGAATAAGAAGTTTTTTGTTGAGCTATAATTTTTCTTGTCAAGTCAAATAATTTTCCTCCGTTAAAAGTGAGGGCCTCCGGATTCATGTGGAACAGCGTGAAACTCTTCAATTCAAAAAAGGTGTCTTCCATTAGCATTACAATTTTAGTAAATCAGCTTAAATGACCTGAATTTTAGTATGTCAGCTAATTAGCCAACATTATCTCCAATAGCCATAACTTTAGTATGTTTGATAAATATAATTGATCCTGATCATGATTCGAAGGAGCAATATTAAGTTTATTTCAACTGCATATTCTTGTGTTTAAAAAGAGATATTTTAATAAACAGTATAATACCAATTACTAAAACTGATCGTGGTTCCTTCATTCATTTACAGATACAGAAGCATTCTGGAAGGTTTACTGAAATCAACTGGTACTGAGTTGGTAGAATCTCTGAAGATCTTTATTGAAGCGAGTGAGTGGCAATTTAATCAATTATTAAATTAATATTAATAAACTATTATTAATTATTAATAATAAATTATTGTTTCACAATATCGTAAGTTACGGTTCTCATTCTGTTTAACATACTATTTCCGGTTTATTAAAATATACGATATAACAAACTGTAATATTGCAGCACATGAAAATATCTGCAACGATTTATTTTATAAAATAATACTACATTTACCTTTGGAGCCTATGACATTATGTCAGCAAAAAACGTCATTGGCTTTACACATTTTTTTTTTTTAATTCTTCGCTACATTGCGTCAGTAGCACTTGTCTGTTACAAAAATACTGTGTCACAGACACGATTTCAGGTTTACCATTGAGTGTCAAAAGACTACTATTCAGGTTTACTATTTGAGAGCATAAAACTGACAACAATAACATGTCAGAGACTTGAGTAGTGTAGTGTATAGTGTAATAGCAGATAACCGTGGTTTGCACCGAGAAATATTTTGTGTTGTAAAATGCTATCTCCTTATGTCCAAGAAACATCAAAATATAGAATAATTATTCATTTTCTTGTGAAAATTACATGGATAATCTTCATCAGAGTTGAAAATTCTCAGCAAAAATTCGAGTTTGCTCTTTGAACTGCAACCTTTGATTCATGAATCATGCGTGCTACCAATTACGCCGTTGATTCACTTGGATAAAGCTTTTTTTGGTTGGGCTTTCATTTTTGCGTAAGCTTTGAATCGAAATTTGAATAAATATGTAATTACTAAATTTCAATCAATTGATCAATAGAAATGTAAATAAGCCCCATCCATCCTTATTAAATTAAAAATCTTTATGCAAAATTGCAAGTAAATCAGTTTTTTAGTTCATAAATGGATACCAGCCGATTCCTTGACTTACTCTTGGCTTAATTTCTGTAACTCTACTTGGAGCATAGGGCATCCACGAATAGCAGCCATCCCTCTCTATCATCTGCCATCCTTCTCACCTCTCGCCATGTCTTTCCCACCTTGCCAAGCTCTTTCTCCACTGTTCGTCTCCATGAAATCCTTGGCCTTCCTTTTTTCTTCTCCTCTGAGGATTCCACTGCAAAGCATCCTTTTCTATTGCTCCATCTCTTTCCCTCAAAGTATGGCCTATCCACCTCCATTTCCTCTTCCTGATGTCAATGTCTATGGGCATCTGTCCTGTATTGTGCCAGATCTCTTCATTTGAAATCATATCTGGCCACCACCCGCACTCAATCTTTCGCAGACACCGATTGATGAAGACTTGGAGTCTTTTACGGATTTCAGCTGTTACCTTCCATGTCTCGCAACCGTAGAGGAGGACAGACTTCACATTTGAGTTGAAAATTCGTAGCTTCGTCTGTCTGTTTCGAGATTTTATTGTTCCTCCATACTGTATACAGCTGTGAGAAGACCCCATTTGCTTTTCTGATGCGAGTTTTGACATCATCCTCGGCACCTCCCTCAGGATTTACCATGCTGCCCAAATAAACAAATGAGTCCACCCTCTCTATTCTCCTCCCATTTATTTCGAAACTTTCCCCTCCATGAACATTGACTACCATCTCTTTCGTTTTTGCCTCATTAATCTTCAGGCCTACATTTTTAGCAATATCACTCAGTACCAGCAGTTTTTCTCTCTCATGTCACTGTGTCTTTGTGCCAGAAGACAAAGGTAATCTGCAAAATCCAAGTCTTCAAGTCTGTTTTGTATCCCTCATTGAATATGATATGGACAAAAAGGACCTTGTTGTGATTATTGCTGGAACTAATGATGTTGCCTGCAATGAGGCTGATAATTTTATCCGATTGTACAAACTGAGACTTGAGGGGTTACAGCATACCAATGTTTCAATTTTCTCAGTGCCGCATCGTCATGATCTTCCCAGTTGGTCTTAGTTGGAGATAAGGAGAACTAATGAACGTTTGGAAAAATTATCAAAACACTTCTCTAACGTTCACTTTACGGCCCTTAAAAGAGATTAATCAAACAAATCGAAATAGGAAATTCAAACAAAAAAGTCAAAATATTACATCAAGATATCAGACATCTTTCTTCAGCTATTGAATCGCTAGAAATCACTTTAGATGACATAAAACCTGACATAGTTGTTCTCACTGAGCACAAAGTTTATTCTCATCAAATACCTCACATAAATATTTTAAATTATGTTTTGAATACTTCTTACAGCAGGGAAAACTACCAGGGGGGAGGTGTAATGATACTCACTAACCAAAACTTACAGAATGTTCAACCGGTTAAAATTAAAAATATCTCAGATCTTACGGAAGATAAAATATTAGAAATATGTATGTTGGAATGTCAGTCATTGACAATGTTTTTACAAATATTGACAGCTCGATAATCAGTGTTTCTGGAATAAATACTCAACTATCTGATCATGATGCACAGTTTGTTGAGATGAAAATAGATGAGGCAAAAAACAGTAAAAAAGATAACAACTTTATATTTAAATATTGTAGAAGCTTCTTTTATTTATTTATTTATTACAATATTACATACATAAAGCATATAAAAATATGCAAAGGTATGGCTGGCTAAATTCTTCACTGATGTTATGCAAACTGGCAATGTACCCAAAGAGCTGAGGCAGTCAAAGATTATAGCAATTTGAAACCAGGAAAACTAGCAAACTCAGCAAAAAACTATAGACCAATTGCATTACTATTGGTGGTGTATAAACTACTGGAGAGGCTAATCTATAATAGAGTATGCCAGAAAATATTTAAAATCATACCTGTTGAGCAGGCTGGGTTCAGACCAGACAGGAGCTGTGTTGATCAAGTTCTATCACTTACAACATGCATTGAAGCTGGTTTCCAGAAGAAACTGAAAACATCTGCTGCCTTTATCGATCTATCAGCAGCTTATGACACTGTTTGGAGAGAAGGTATGATCTACAAGCTCCTAAAAGTGATCAAGTGTAACATAACAGCTCGTCTTGTGAATAATATGCTGAGTGATAGAACTTTCAAAGTCATCATTGGATCTGATATAAGCTCACAAAGGAAACTTAAGAATGGTCTGCCTCAGGGCTCAGTTCTTGCCCCTCTCTTGTTCAGTCTGTATATTGCTGACATGCCAGAAACCTTGTCTAGAAAACATGGCTATGCTGATGACTGGGTATTATCAACAAAGTGTAAATCATTTGAAGAGTCAGAGAAAATTCTTACAGATGACTTGAGAGAGATGGGTAGGTACTTTCGAAGATGGCGTCTCCAACCAAATGCCAGCAAAACAGAAGTTGCATGCTTCCACCTGAACAATAGAGAAGCTAACAGAGAGCTAAAAATTCATTTCTAGAATAGAAGCCTAAAACACAATAAGGCTCCAAAATATTTGGGCGTGATACTTGATAGGACACTTTCATTCAAAGAGCACCTAACAAAGACAGCAGAAAAACTAAAAACCCAAAACAATATTATGCAAAAACTTTGCGGAACATCATGGGGAGCTTCAGCATCTACATTGCGCTTGATATGGCGGAAGGTGTGGCTCATTCATCAATTGGGCTAGTCAGTCGGGTCGAGCGAGGGGTTTGTTACCACTGTCTGAAAAAGTGGCTTTTGGTGGCCCTGAAAAGGGCCAAGTTTGTTGCTGGTGGCCCTGAAAAGGGACCAAGATTGTTGCTGGTGGCCCTAAAAGGGACCAAGGCAGGCTAGATGTTTAGTAGTCGTCGACTGGCGTGATACCACACCGCGCGAGGGTCCCGGCAGGTCCGTCTGGTGCGAGAGCAGGCCGGCAGGGGCTCAAGTCAATGGTTCGCAGTCTCCACTCTGGTTTACCCGGGCTACGGAGAGGGCTGACCGGGTGATCTACTAGCCAGAGGTCGTGCCGAATCTCCGCCGGGAGGACCTCCTCGACCACTTCCTCATTTAGAAGGGGCCTTTGGTCAAACCCCGGGCAGGCAGGGTCGTAGGCTTCCGCTGCACACACTCCGATGTCGGTTCGGCACCCAACCCGCGCATCCAGAACCACGCGCCAGTTGTTAGGCTGGGGCGCAGCTGGCGCGGCGGTGTACAGCCTCAGCCTCTCCTCCACCTGGCGAAGCCGACGTAGGGCCCTCCTCTTCTGGATTCGGCGGCCGGCTCGGTTCCTCCTAGGCATCAGCTGGGTAGTAGACAAGGAAGACACCTCAGGTTGCGGTTAGTCTCGCCGTGGTTCCCTCATTGGCCTGCTCGCTGCTCTGCTCCTGGTCTCGGTAGTGGTCTCGGCTGGTAGTGGTCTCTGGTAGTGGTCTCAGCTGGTGGTCTCTTCTGGCTCTTCAATGGAAGGCTGCTAGTGAGCAAGTGCTTTCGAGGGTAGCTGAGTAGCCCCCTTTTATTCACAGTCCCCGAGTTCACCTGCACTGCTATTGGCCGGCGGTGCTCGGCCAATAGAAACGCAGGAACGGGTGGCAGCGACTGAGGCGCACCCTGGTGGCAGGTGGGTCATCCACTCATTTGGTTGATGCGTGGCGTGGGGAGCAGAGCAGAGCGGCAGGCTGAAAGGTAGCGAACGCAAGGGAGGTATCACGCTCTACAGCCCTAAGCCTTGTCTTTTCAGCTGCTGAGTACTGTGCTCCAGTCTGGATGAATAGCTCTCATGTTCATAGGGTTGATGTTCAGCTAAATAACTCAATGAGAATGATAGGTGGTGTTCTGAAATCTACCCCTGTGGAATGGCTCCCGGTGTTGAGTCACATCCCACCCCCAAATCTCCGACACAAGAATGCCCTCACTAGAGAGTACAAGAAGATACAGGAAAATCGAAGCCTGCCAATACATGAGGATGTACAAGATGCCAATCAGAGCCGCCTGCAATCTCGTAAGCCACCGGTTAGGACGGCAATTACAGCCTTAGATTCAGGTTTCCGTTTAACTGAGGCCTGGCAACAAGCTTGGTCAGCAAAGCAGAACATTGACATCCCATTTGTAGCCAAAAGGCCACCAGGCTTCGATTTGCCTCGTAAAACATGGTCGGCATTGAATAGGGTACAAACTCATCATGGTAGATGTGCCTATCTGATGCATAAGTGGGGGAAGGCTGACTCCCCTTTCTGTGAGTGTGGAGCAGTCCAGACTGTGAGACACATAGTGGAGGAGTGTCCCAGATCAGCATACATGGGTGTACATGAAGATTTCCTGGTGGCTAAACCAGCATCAATAGCCTACTTAAATACCCTGGAAGCATGCCTCTAATTTCCAGGTCAAAAAGTGACTAAGATATTTTCATTCGTTTTATATATGAATTTTATATTGTTTTCTTCTTTTTTTCGAATTTTGTGATCATAAATGTGTTGTGTATACTGCCATACGCTAAATAAATAAATACATAAAGTAAGTAACATTACACATATGCAAACTCTTTCGAGCATGACCACATATGGGAGTATCGAATACATACATAATTATAAATTATGAATTTCACATGATACCGATTAATATATATATATATAGAATTCAACAAGAATGAACTTTGAAGGTTTGATCATCAGAAATTTTCCTCTCTTAAATTCTAACTGACAATGATATTAGCATTAAGAACATACGAAGGAAGTACTTGAAAAATTGTTTGAGTTTACAGCAACGATACAATAGCCATAAAAGTGGAGTCAATCACACTATGAGAAACTTAAAACAAAGAAAAAACAAAAAGATACTACACAGGCATAGCAATTAGAAAACATTTTAATCTACGTTTAAACAGATGTGGTGATACTACAAGTGAAATTTCCTCCGGCAACCTGTTAAAGAATTTACCTTGCAAAAAAAGGAACGATTTGCAAAAAAAAGTTAAATTAGGCCTTGGAACCCTTATCTCTCCAGCTGTACGAGTCAACGGCCCCTGCACAGCAAATTATACTGTATTGCCTTGATTGCCACTGGCTCAATAAAATTGTAACAAAACTTTGTAAATGAATAAAGATCGGAGGCTCAATATGTTTAGACCGCTGAAAAGGTCAGCACGCATAGCAGGAGGTTCTTGGATGAATCTGAGCAAGGATCGCTGTAAAGTGATTAGAGGTTTCAAATGGGTAATGCAGGTACATCCCCAACATGAAATGCCATACGAAATTCTGGAGTGAGCTAACGATAAATATATGTTTTTCAGTACAGAATTAGGACATAATTTTTTATATGATAAAATCGGTGGAGAAGCAATCTTAGACTATTTTTCAATGTTCGAATATGCTCCTTCCACAGAAGGTCATACTCCATCAGCACACCCAAATATTTTACTTTTCTGAACTGTAATATTTCACAGCAAACACAATCAGCTTGATTTATACAGTTAATATTGTGGTATTTTAGCGGGTTTTTTAGAGCGAAAAGTTAATGTAGGTTGTTTTATCTGCATTGAGTTTCAATTTATTAAAAGAAAATCAAAGAGATAATAAGTTGAGGTCTGATTGCATACTGGCATGCAGATTTCTCACATTGTCTGCACCATAATTGAGAGCGGTGTCATCTGCAAAAGCCGTTATGGCTCCATTGAAGGGTCCATGATACAAATCATTTATAAATATTAAGAATAAAATGGGCCCCAAAACAGAGCCCTGAGTGACACCAGTACAAATAGATCTTACTGAGCTTGAGGTATCATTGACACATACAAACTGACTCCGCCCTGAGAGATAAGACTGAAACCAATTCAAGGTAATAAATACCCCTTATACTTGCCAATTTCAATTTTTTCAGTAAAATACTGTGATCAATAATATCAAAAGCCTTGCAAATATCAAGGAACAGAGCTGAGACCTTTGAAATCTGTTTATTATTTATATTTGAGTGAATTTCAGAAAGAAACTTATGCAAAGCCAATTCAGTGCTTAGCCCCTCCCTGAAGCCATATTGATTGGGAACAAATAATTTAATGAGTTTAGAACAGATATAAGTCGGACCTTTACAAGTTTTTCGAAAATTTTAGAAAACATTGACAATAAAGAAATGGGACGGTTACAGTCAATTGTGTTGCCCTTATTTGGAATGAGTATCACCTTTGCTAACTTGAGTTTGGATGGAAATATGCCTTCATGAAGACTTCTATTGAACAAGTAAGACAGTATTTCACAAATTTTTGATGCTATTTTCTTTATTAGGAATGGTGAGTATTTATCTGCTCCAGGAGATTTATTACTACATGAACTAAGGATAACCGTTAACACTTCTTCTGGGTTTATAGGCTTCCAGAAGAGTGATCTTAGACTATGATTAATTTTAAAAGCCCTATAGAAGGCATTCTTAACTTCTGTGGAAGGTGGAGGAATGGATGTATCATTTTTCCAACATTTACAAAATAATTGTTCAACTCCTATGCTACCTCCATTTCATCCGTCACAAGGTCACCATTTCTTAAGAAGCTAATACACGATTTCTTATTTATTGCTTACCTACTAATTCATTAATAATTGCCCATTGTTTTTTACTATTGCCCCTTGCATTGTGGAAAAGTGTTGAGTAGTACCTCTCTTTTGCTTCCCTAATCCAAATTTGCACCCTAACCCTAAACCTTTTAAAATTTTGTTCAGCTCGAACATTACTTTGATCCCTCTTCATTATTTTGAAAAGTTTGTTTCTTGTTTCAATAGCTTGAACTAGGCCACCTGTTATCCATAGTTTCAACGCCCTGGAACGGTGGTTCACCGACCTCCTAACTGCTTCATTAATTGGACTTGAAGATTGTATATGAGATAGCAAAATATTTTCAAAGGTTGAGTATGCAGCATCCACATCTACACAACTGATTACCGAGTTCCAATTTTCCATCTCAAGTAACCCATTCAGCATAACATAATCTATCTTAGGTGATTCTGTTATTATGATCAATCTTTTTACAAGGAATTGCAGCACAAACCGCTCTGTGGTCAGTCAATCCTGCATCAACCACAGCTGCTAACACATTAGACAAGGGCCTACCTCTAAATAATTTGTGGTCGATACATGATGAACTGATATTTGTTACTCTAGTATCAAGATTAATTAAGGAATCCAAGCCATTCAGTGCCAATATCTCAAAGTATTTATCAACATTATAATCATCAGAATTATTTATATTGATATTGAAATCTCCCACACAAATGACCACCTCCTGCTTCACATTGCTCAAAAACCTACCAAATGAATAAAAAAAAGACTGTATATTCCCTCCAGTATGCCATCTATAAATTCCAATTAATGAAAAAACAAAGTTTCCGATTATAAAATTCTCTGATGACAACATCTCTATGTTCATTTCAGCTTTAAGTCAGGAAACTTGGCTTGATGTATTTAACTCCGACGTCAAATGTAATTATGATACTTTCAATAAAGCCTTCTCCCATTACTTTAATACATATTTTCCAAGAAAGTTAGAGAAACAGAATATTAATCAAAAGTCATGGATAACATCAGAGTTGAAGGTAGATAAGGAGGAACTCATCCATCAAACTAACAGTGCAAGATTACTCAGGGATAGAACTATAAATATCAATCTTAAGGAAAGATCTAGGATATTAAGGGCAAAACTAATCCAAAGCAAAAAAAACTATTACGATAGCAAAATAAAAAAATCCAAAAAAATTATAAAAGAGACTTGGAGAATAATAAACACGGAGGTTGGAAATAAAAATATTTAAAAACCTAACTTTAAAAAGTTGAGAGCAGATTTGTTCTAATCCAAAGAAAATATGTTAACTTTTCTTGAATTACTTTTCGAAAGAGGAAATAGATATAGGAGACTCTCAAAACTCAACACAAAGTGATGGTTTTGCAAATGTCATTAATCAAGAATTTAGATTCAAAACTATTTATTGATTATAAGAAACTTGATAAAATTATCTCTAGTTTAAAATGTAAGTACAGTGCAGGATACGATGACGTACCAATCACCATCATTAAAAAGGCCAAAAAAGTTTTGTTGAAGCCACTCCTACATCTGATAAACTCTTCTCTTATTACTGGAATATTTCCTGAGCAGTAAAAAATTGCAACAATTCTCCCAGTACATAAAAAGAATGATGAAAATGATATTAAAAATTACCGTCCAATTTCTTTATTACCAGCAATTTCCAAGATTTATGAACTTGTAGTTTCTGACCAGCTTCTTGTATATTTGGAGAAAAATGAACTTCTCGACTCCTTCCAGCACGGGTTCCGTAAAGGAAAATCAGTCAAGACAGCAGCAACAAAATTTATCTAATCTGTCATTGACTTGATAGATAACTCGGAAAGAGCAGTCGGGATATTTTTAGATCTCACACAGGCTTTTGATAGCATTTCGCACAGGATTTTGCTTGGTCATCTTAAAACTTTGGGGGTGACAGGTGTATCTTACAAGTGGTTTGAATCATACATCATGAACAGGAAAATGTTTGTTCAAATAAGTCATATGAATCACAAGGGATTCAGGAATACCTTCAATTCAAGAATGAGAACAAGTAGGTGCGGTGTACCCCAAGGCTCAATTCTGGGACCAATTCTCTTTATCTGTTATCTGGAAGGTATACCATATCTCGAAGGCAATAGTGAGCTAGTTTTGTATGCTGATGACGCAAACCTAAAAATATCAGCCAAATCCCAGAAAGAAATTGAGAGAATAGCAGAATCAAACCTCTCCACTTTGGCAGAACATTTGATGAACAATAAATTAATAATTGATATGAGTAAAACGAACCTATTGACATCCACAACACAGCAGGTGAAAACATTTTTTCCTTCAATAAATTTGGACAGCAAAGTTATTTCTTAGTCCACATCTACCAAGTTCTTGGGATTAACAGTAGATCAAAACTTGAATTGGACAGAATATGTCACAAGGGTTTTTGTCACGGGTATCGAGTGGATTATATGCTATTAGAAAAATGTCTCCCTTTTGTAAAATGGAAACGCGAAAAATGATTTATTTTGCCAACATACACTCTATAATATCTTTTGGTATACATCTTTATGGATCTACTTCAAATCAGAACATGGATTCAATTCTCAAAGCACAAAAACAAGCTATACGAATAATTTCACACCTAGACCCCATAGCATCAGTTAAAGAACATTTCGCTCACTTAAATATAATGACAGTTTACAGTCTTTACATCTTTGAGACAATTATGTGTGTGAAAGAAAATCTTGGAAATATTTTGACGTTAGGACATAATCATAGGTATAGCACTAGAAACAGAGATAAACTTTTACATTTGCAAAGCCATAGACTTGAGTTCTACAAGAAGAAGCACACATACATAGGAGCCAATATCTATAACAAGCTACCGACGCGAATCCGAAGAAATATTCAACTGAGAGAGCTCTTTATAATATCGAAGAATATCTGAATGAATAAGATCAGCTCCTATGAGTTGAATTGTTTTGTATGTTTGTATTGTTGTATTCTGTAGATTTTTATTTGTTATGTATTTTATTTTAAATTGTATCTAATCAAAGATAACAGAAAAATGTCTCAATATATTATATTAATATATATTTTTGACACTATTCATTGTATTCACTGTGCAAATTTATGAATAAAGAAATAATGAAATGAAATACCTCTTCTCCTTCTGTTTAGTGATGTTTTCATAACCATGTCTAGCACAGTAACAATGAGGATAGGTGACAGAATGCAGCCCTGCTTTACACCAGATGTTACATCAATTGGGTTTGATAACACACCATCATGAATTATTTGACATTTGTTACCATCATACAAGCCCTTAATTTGATTCAAGATCTTTGATGGAATGCCATATATTTCGAAAATCCTCCACATGCATTCTCTGTCAATGAAATCAAAGGCTTTCTCAAAGTCGATGAAAGCTAAATATAGGGGCTCTGCCATTCTGCACTCTGTTCAATGATGATTCTCAGAGTGTTAATGAGATCTATGCAGCTACGGTTTTCTCTAAATCCAGCCTGTTCTTTTCTCAGTTGTAGTTCAATTGAAGGTTTAATTCTACCAAGGATTATTATGGCCAGCACCTTGCTCACAATAGACAGTAGGGTAATGCCTCTCCAGTTGTCACATTTTGTGATGTCTCCCTTTTTTGGAATTTTCACAATTAGACCTTTTTTCCACTGCTCGGGTATTACTTCCTCTACCCAAATCATCTTCAAAAGGGGTTCCAAAATCTCTGCTGTCAGTTCTGGGTCTAGTCTGAACACTTCTGGTGGGAGATTGTTTTTCCAGCTTTCAATGCCTTAATTGCTTCAATGATCTGATTCCTTGTTGGAGGATCTACACTTATCTCAAGAGCTATATTTTCATTTTGAGCAAAACCCTGTTCCGTTCCTGCATTACCTCTGTTCAATACTTCCTCAAAGTGCTCCTCCCATCTTTCCATTTGATCCTCTTGTGAACAAGTAACACACCTTGCTTGTCTTTAATGGGTCTCTTCTTGTGAAAGCCATTCTTTCCCAGCAGTCTGGTGGTACTGTACAGCTCCTTTAGATCTCCTCTCCTGGCAGCATTTCCTGCTTTCTGAGCTTGCTTGTTTATCCAATCTCTCTGATACCTCCTAGCTTTCCTCTTTACATTCCTCATTGATATAGAATAGTCTCTCTGTGCCTGGGACTTTTGCTGCCTGGTTTTGCTTTGATTGATCTCTGCTTTCAATTCTTTTCGCCTTGCAATTTCCCTCCAAGTATCTTCTGACATCCATTCCTTTTTTTCAACCAAGAACTTCTTTACTTGTTTTGGTGAATATTTCTTGTATCTCTCCCCATGCTGCATCTACATCGGGTGTCATGTGTAGGGCCTCAAAGCGATTTTGAAGTTGTAGTCGAAAATCATTTCTTTTTCTGTCCTCTCGTAGCTTCCCAAGGTCAAACTTTCTTCCTCTTTTCGCAAATGTCTGAGCACATGTCATAATTTCCATACAAAATTCAGCCACCATCAGATGATTATCACTTCCTGCATCTGCTCCTCGCTTGTTACGAACATTTGTAAGGCGTCCTCTAAATTTTCTGCTAATTGCTATTTGGTCGATTTGGTTCTCTGTTGCATTATCTGGAGAAACCTTATGGCATTTCCTGTGAGGGAAAATTGTACCTGCAATAACAAGATCATATTCATCACAGAAGTTGATAAGCCTTTCACCATTATCATTTACTTGACCTTCACAATGAGCTCCCATAATATTATCTTCATCTTCATTGATTAAACCAACCTTAGCATTCAGGTCACCCATTATAAGAAGAAGATCTCTTTTGGGAGAATTTTTGACAGTTTCAACTAGCAAAGCATAGAACTCTTCTTTTTTCTCCATCTCAGATACCTCTGTCGGAGCATAGCATTGTAAACAGTAATATTTCGAATTCTGCTATTGAATCGCGCAGTTATAATCCTTTCAGAGACAGGCTTCCAATCCATTAGACTCTGCTTTGCTTTTGCAGTGAGAAGAATTCCCACCCCATCCCTGTGAATCGCTCCACTCTCCTCTGGCAAACCAGAATACAAAAAGGTCAGACCATCACTTGTTTTCAGCTCTCCAAAATCAAACCATCTCACTTCACAAAGTCCCAATATTTCTAGCTTATAATTTCTCATTTCCTGTGCAACCTGTTTCAATTTACCCATCTCTGCCAAAGTCCTAACATTCCAAAATCCAATTCTCGTTTTATGTTTCAAGCCAAAAGTCGTGTTCCGTAATTTCGTCCATTTGCTATTCGTTTCAGAGTCTCTAATAATTGTTGTTTAAGAAGTGCGGGTTATTGGCGCACAGCTTCCGATCTCAATGATAGGGCCGCTTTCTAAAGCCTTCAAGCAGGTTGCTTTTCTTTCAGGGTTAGCTCCCTTAGCCTTTGGTGTTCCACTGAACCCTTCTGCAAGGCAGCAGTTTATAGAGAAAATTTGGAAAATGAAGAGTTTATCAAGTAAGACAGATAGGAAAGAAAGTTTGTGCGTGACTCTTTGGATTGTGGGTGAACATGGGGCGCCCCCCACCATCCAAAAAGTCATGCACATAGGAAAAGGCGGCTCAAAAGCAAAGTCAATGGGAAACAGCCGCCCTAGGATGAAAGGTCTCTGGAGCAAAATGAAGAGAAGAAGGGATTTGGGAAGAAGGGCTCAGCCGATTTCTTCGTTTATAATATTACTAGCCGTCAGGCTTGCTTCGCTTGCCATATCCGTCTAGTGAGGGGGCTCCGCCCCCTGGACCCCCGACTGGATCGTCCCAAAATGAGATCAGCGGGCTCGCTTCGCTCGCCTGCATTTTTCATTTGAGCGTGCTTCATTCCAAAGTCAAAGTACTGAGAAAACGCAGAAAAGCTGAGAAAAACGCTGATTTTGGGCGTATCTTTGATGAAATATTAAAGTCACCTCATCACAAAATTTTTAGACCCTAGCTAAACCTCTGTACCAAATTTGAAAATTTTCTGTCTATTACTTGATGAAATGACTGAGAAAACGCAAAAATCACTAATTTTGGGTGTATTTTTGGCGATATTTCAAATTCCTTCTAACACAACATTATTACATTTTCTGTTCATTTGTTCTCGATAAAGCTGAGAAAGCGCAAAAAACGCAGGAAAAAACGCTAATTATGGGCGTATCTTTGACGTTATTGCAAATGCCTTCTAATACATCATTATTACACCCTAGCTGATCTTCTGTACTAAATTTAAACAATTTCTGTTCATTTGTTCTCGATAAATCTGAGAAAAAGCAAAAAAAAACGCTAATTTTGGGCGTATCTTTGACGTTATTACACCCTAGCTGATCTTCTGTACTAAATTTGAACAATTTCTGTTCATTTGTTCTCGTTAAATCTGAGAAAAAGCAAAAAAAAACGCTAATTTTGGGTGTATCTTTGACGTTATCAAAAATTCCTTCGAACACAACATTATTACACCCTAGCTGAGCTTCTGTACTAAATTTGAACATTTTCTGTTCATTTGTTCTCGATAGAGCTGAGAAAACTCTAAAAAAAACGCTGGAAAAACGCAGATTTTGGGCTTATCTTTGGAATTTTTTTCAAATCCGTTCTTAGTGCACCTCTAAAGGGCCAACTGAACATACCTACCATATTTGAACGTTTTTGGTCCGGTGGATTTTTAGTTCTGCGAGTGAATGAGTCAGTCACTCAGTCAGTCAGTGAGTGAGTGCCATTTCGCTTATATATATATATATATATATATATATATATATATAATATATATATATATATATATATAGAAGATAGATGTAATCGCCAATAGTACTTTTGTCGGCGACAAAAGAATCTTATCTCGCGCCGTCACATATCTTCTCTCAGATAAAATGATAAGGAGTATCAAATTGAATATTTTCTTACGACTTTCCAAATTCTTCTTGAATTATATTTAAGCTAACTCATGTTTATCTTTTTCAGTTGTAAACGAAAATGTCAGCTTAGTAATTTCTAGACAAATTCTAACTGACATTAGCAACCAGCTAACAACTCTACCCGATGACATTTCAAAAGCTGTTTCTCACTACACACTTGATAAGGTGATGTATGCAATTCAGTTAACTAATGCTTTCAATTACACGATTTATTGTCGTAGTATAAAAACACTTGTAGTTGGTGATAGTATATGATCTATGACGTCATATACTAACTAGATTAAAGCTCAATTGAATCAACGAATCAATCGAATCGCTCAACACAAATTAGAGCAATTTTCTTGAATCATGGGATCTTTTGATAATAATATTAATAATCTCTCAAGCATGAGTTTAGTGTCAGCCACGCAGAGAGTGATATCCGATGCCACCGCCTAAAGGCGATCTGCTCTCTGTGTGGCCGGGCCCTTAATTGCCACGTTTCCATTGCCATTGTACAAAACGGCGAGGTTGAAATAAGTGTAAGGTAAGTGTAAGTGTAATAGACACCAGAAAATATTATATTGGAAATTAATGAGGAATTGCATTTATTCAAATGCCAATTGATGAATAATTATTATTCCAAACTTGCATCAACTTCTGGTTTTGACATTAGAGTTTCTGTCCTATAAAATACAATTCAGTGGGCTTATCCGAACGAAGTACGTGAATGCTAAGCTTAATAGCTTAGATGTTTTGAGTAACTACACACCGCTTGAAAAACGACTGCATTTAGAAGCTCAGAAACAATTCGAACTAAGTGATATTCAAATGGTGCAATTAATCTACTCTGAAATTCAGTGTTGGATTAAGAGTATCAGTATAACTTACTGTGAGTTATGAAAAATATATGAATGTGGGAAAAATGTATAGGTTTGAATCATTCAACAAAATTAGAAATTTGAAAAAATAACAAAAATATTATTGATAGTAAATAAATAAATAAATAACCCTTTTATTGCAAAAATGTACAAATTATTTACATTCTGCATACATATTTTATTGTTTTCATTATTGGCAATTCAGCAGCTGCTGGGGTATCCTATTTCTAGGATCAATTGAGTGTCCTTCGTTCATTCCCTGTAGAGCCAGACCTCCTTGAAGACGTTTTTCATCCTCTCCCACTCCTGTCTTTCTTGTGCGACTCTTTTCCAGGTTGCTCCGCCGCATACTCGTCGGAACTCCTTGTCCCATCGGTAATTTGATCTTCTTCTGCTCCTTTTCCTTGTTCGTGGGTATCAGTCCAATATTCCTCTTGTCCATCTTTCGTCTCTTGTTCGAGCTATATGGCCAGCCCAATTCCATTTTCTTTCTACAATTGTTCTGCCAATATCGTCAATTTTCGTCACATTCCTGACCCATGTATTTCTTTTCCTGTCCTTCCTTGTCACCTCAATCATTATCCTTTCCATCGCTCTCACAGTAGTTCTAAACTTCTTTATCAATTTCTCATTCAGTGTCCAAGTTTCACAACCGTACAATATTACTGGAATGACGCACATTTGGAATAATTTTGATCGAACAGGTACTTGAATCGATTGAACATTGACCAGCCCAACGCAACTCTCCGGGTGATCTCTCCCCATTGACTGTCTCTTCCAATCTTCTGCCCCAAGTAGATAAAATTTTTAACATTTTCTATTAGTTCTTCCTCCAGTGTTATTTCCTCTTCTTCGCAGTTGAATGTCATGACTTTCGACTTGTTAAATTCACTTTCAGTACAATTTTCTTTGTCTCTCCGATTAGGTCCATCAGCATGTAGCGAACTTCTTCTGTGCTACTTCCAATTAGCACAACATCATCTGCGAATTTCAAGGTGTTCAATTTTCTACCATTGACATTTATTCCACTCTCATTCCAATTCAGATTTCTGAAGCATGTTTCAAGGACTGCGTTGAATATTTTGGCTGATGGAATGTCGCCTTGCCTTAATCCTCTTCTCACTTCCACGACTTTTCCTTTTCCTCTCAATTTAAACTCGATTTTCATTCTGTCATAGATGAACTTGAATAAATCTAGATATTTCCCACTTATACCAAGTCCAGAGAGTGTTTCTAATACGGATTTTGTTGTGACACTGTCGAACGCTTTCTCAAAATCTATAAATAGCAGAACCAGAGGGAATTTATAGTCTTTCGAGTTCCTTATCAGCTCCAGCAATACAAGTATGTTGTCCAGGGTTGAGAAGTTCTTCTTGAAGCCAGTTTGATCGACAGAAGTTGATTCAGTCAGGTAATTGTCTATCCGATGCGTTATAACCGATATAAATACTTTATATATACTGGATAGAAGACTTATCGGCCGATAGTTCTTAATTTCCTTCCTATCACCTTTCTTGAAAAGCAGTATCAGGCTGGCTTTTAACCATATTTCTGGAATTCTGGCGCACCTGAGACTTGTATTATATAGCTTTGTCAACATTTCGATGACAGCATTTCCGCCTGCTTTCAGGTGTTGGTTGGTGATTCCATCCGGGCCGCCTGCTTTCCCTTCCTTTAGGCGATCAACTGCTCGCTTCACCTCGATTTTCATAATAGGCGGGTATTCTTCATCTTCACCTTCGTTCCTCTGCTGTTCTTCACTTCCTCAACCAAAAACGTCCTCTTCACATCCATCGGCATGGTAGAGCTTCTGATAAAATTCACACAATTCCTAATATTCCTTCTATTTCTCTCACTTCGATTCCACCTTCATTCTTCATAGCAATCATCGTGTTTCTACCAAGTTGCTGTAGCCTATTGAATTGCTTGATGCTATCGCCGAGCTTGATAGTCTCTTCTAAATCAGATATTTTCCTCCTGTTTGTCCATTCGTTCCATTTTCTCCTTATAAGCTTTGAGGTTTCGCTGAATTCAATCTTTTCTCTTCCAAATCGTTTCAATTTCCTTCTTTTCTCCAGTAATTTACTTATTTCCCTTGGTAATTTCCTTTTCTTGTTCTCTTTTTCTTTGCCTAGCATTTGTCTTGTTTTTCTAAGAGCGTTTGTCAATTTGTTTGTAAGCATCTCTAAATCATCGAATTCATCAATCGTTTCTTCAATCAAGTTCTTTTGTAGTTTCTCCTCAAACGCTAAACTTTTCAAAACGTCTGTACTTAGTCTTGTGAATCTTTTTTCCTGATATCTTCTTCGGTTTTCTTTTACTTTTAACTCAATTCTTACAGGTCTATGATCACTTCCGGTATTTATTTTGTCTTCTGTATCCACATCCTGAACAATACACTTCTTATCCACGATAAAAAAATCTATTTCATTCCTTGTTGCACCGTCTGGGCTCACCCAAGTCCATTTTCTTTCTTCATTTTTCTGGAGAAATGAGTTCATTATAAACATGTTTTTGCCTTCAACATATTCAACCAGTCGCTCTCCACGTTCGTTCCTGTCGCCGTATACATATTTTCCAACACATCTCTCTCCATCGTTCTTCCCTATTTTTGCGTTTAGATCACCCATAATTATGTTGTACCTGCATAAGTCATTTTCCATAGCCTCTTCCAGATCTCCGTAGAACTCTTCAATTTCTTCTTCGGTTGATGCTGATGTTGGCGCGTAAACTTGTATTATTTTCATTCTCCCCTTTAAGTGATTTTGAAGTTTCCAAATAATAACAGAAATTCTGTGAGTGTATTGCTTGAAGCTTATGATTTTCTTCTTCGATATATTATTTATCAAAAATCCTGTTCCAGCTGATGGTCCATTTCCATTTGTATACAGCATCACATCATTTTCCATCATTAAACACATTTCGCCATCTCTTCTTACTTCTGCGAGTCCCATGATGTCCCATTCCACGTTCTCTAATTCTTCTAATAGTTGTTCAACTCTCCAATTCTCCCTGAGAGATCTACAATTGTATGTGTATAGTTTAATATCTAACTGTTCATTTTTTCCAATAGTTATCATGTCCTTCCCAAGATCCTTAAATACGTGTTTCGTTTTGTTATCCATATTCCTTACTGTAGCTCCAACTCGTGATTGCTATTGTGATCGACATGGCTCCTGTGTGCTCGCCTCATTTCTTCTGTCTCTTCCTTTAGATGTTATATAAGCTTCCATGGTGTTCTTTTTCTTCACTAGTCTTGCGTTGTCGTTTTTCAAGTTGTTAGGATTGTAGTTATCTTTCGCAATGGGAGAATTTTCCTCACTTCTCATTCTCTTCTTATCATTGATATTCAATTCTTTCAATTTCTCGAGGCTGAAGATTTCTCCCTCTACTATTAGTTTATCCTTTTTCATAGAAACCCTCTTCCCTTGATTTTTGCAGTCAATCATAAACGGATAGAGCTCTTTCCTGATGTCGCGAATGTTGATGTCCAGATCCTCCTTTATTCTTACATGTTCGAAGTCTTTCTCTTTCGATAACTTGAATTTTTTCTTCAGTACTTCATTCCTAGTATAAGTCGACGTGAATGTCACTCTAATTGGTCCGTCATCTTTGGTAGGGTTCAGTCGTTTCAATTTATCTATATCATGATTTCTGATGTCGACACCTACATAAGTTAACATTCTAATTATCTCTTCTCTCAGAATCCAATAATTAGTAACACCTCTTACACCGAAAATTATTACATTCCTACTACTATAGTAGTTTTCTTTTTGTTCTCACTCCATCTTCATTTGAGATTTCATCTCTTCTACTTCTTTCTTGAGATTTTCCAAATCCTCATTGAATTTGCTTGAGATATTATCAATTTTCTCTTCTAAGCTGTCTAATTTATTTAATTTATTAAGAATCTCATCCACTTTTGCTTCCATATTGAGTAATTATTTCGTAGATGAATGAATGATCAATTTGGCTTGGTAAAGATTAAATAGTTTCCTATAGCAATGAACTAATCTCGTCAGATGGATGACCAGTAAGTGATATGATAAGAGATTCTATACTTTCAAACGTAAACAACGACGGAGAAACATTTCACGAGATAACACCTCTCTCACTGAGGTGACGGCGACGGCGTAGGCGACGGCTGCATTGTACGGTACAAAGTCCAATTCTCTTTCTTCAGTTCATAGCTTCTTCGGAATAATGCTATTGGTTTCAACAAGCTAAAACCTAACCTCAACTATGAATATTATAGATTGAAATGACTTTAACTTATTACTTGTTCAATAACCAAAACTGATACTTATGCAAAAGGTACACAGTACATTAACTCAACAAACTTCGCACAATTTTTGTGATTCACTTCTTCTTATTAATTGAAATCGAACACTAAACACGGAGCTAAATAGATCACAACTCTCCACTACAAGCGCTTATCTGACACCCATTATTGATAGTACTGAACTGTTAATTTTGCAGAGAACTGTTTTTTGTGGCTAGGTATTAATATGGACCAAATTTAAGAACACCAAACAGCGAACAGGTTTTAATCTTTCTGCTTGTTGATGCTCAATTAAATTTTACTCTAAACCTATTTTGTATTTATGCAAAACTACTTCCTGTCAGGGTCTTTCTCTTTTTTTCTATTTTTCTTGAAATGAAATAAATACCGAGAGGTGATGTGAAATTTAGTGAATGAATCATAGCGTCAGCCGAAATCATTTTTGAAACTCATTGCAGATTCTGTATTCATTCTCTTACGGTATAATATATAATTCATATGCTCTACGAACATTAATATTATCCTACTTAGTTTATTACGAAAAAGAAGCAACTGTTTTCTCAGCTAAAACAGTTACTTTACGGTACGTTTAAGACTAATTTAAAAAGTTTATAGTCTCAGTTGCAGTTCTCTTTCATTGTATGTTATTTTATGAAAAATTTCTATAAAAATTGTATTTTTTTGCGAATGATGCTCACATGAACTTTCAGCTTGTGTGTGGGTAATGGAAAGTGCGTGGCTGATTTGATGAGATGATCAAACGTCCATGCCTACCGGAGGGATTCGAACCCACTACCAGGCAGCGCTATCAGACTGAAGGGTACAACGCTTCAGTCGTCTCGGCTAACCTGGCCGGCAATTCATGAATAGTTAGAAGAGAACGACTAGATATTGTCAAAACCATTGATTTATTAGAATAAATTGAGATACTAGGTTCGGTTGTTACATTATTATCAATCAATAGTAAATTATTAATAAATGCAAGAAATTGAAACGATTGTCCGATTGAACTGCAGGTACAACCAAGGGTGATTTCGTTCGAAGAACAAGTGGCCAGCATAAGACAACACTTGGCACTGATCTATGAGAGAGAGCAAAACTGGCACGAAGCCGCCATTGTTCTGGTTGGCATACCACTGGAGACAGGACAAAAGCAGTACTCTGTCGACTACAAGCTGGAGACCTACATGAAGATTGCCAGACTCTACTTGGAAGACGACGACCCCGTGCAGGCGGAGGCCTTCATCAACCGTGCCTCGCTCTTGCAGGCCGAATCCAAAGACGAGAAGCTGCAAATCTATTACAAGGTGTGCTACGCCAGAGTGCTCGATTACAGGAGGAAATTCATTGAAGCGGCCCAACGCTACAATGAGTTGTCCTATCGTACAATCATTCACGAAGATGAGAGAATGAGAGCTCTGCGAAGTGCTGTCATCTGCACCATATTAGCGTCTGCTGGTAATTACTATTACTGCTCTCATTATATTCTTGATGTAGTCATCATTGTTTACTGTCATAATAATGATTTTACTCAATTTTATCTTTCATTAACTTATGATAGAATAGAATTATTTCTTTATAAGTGTTATTGAGAAATGATGAAGTTGGACATTAAGTCAACCTTAACACTTATTTCGATATTAGGAATTAGTGACTAAACCTCTTTATATGTACTTGCACCACGAATGTTGATATTAGCATAGTAGTCCAGTCAATATAGACATAAAAAAGGGGGTGTGCTTGCAATTTATATTGTAGTTCTGATTTTTTAATATATTATTTGGGTACATAAGAGAAGTCCAGAACCAATTTCTTCATGCAAAATTTCCTTGTGCTAGATACAGGGTGGCCCAAAAACCTCGTATTTTTGGCTCATTTTCCAGTTTTCAGCTATTTCTGCCGAATCTCGTAATCGGACAGAAAAATTTGTTGGTGATGATGATTGAAGCTGAAAATTATGTGTTTTTCACAATACAAGGAGCATTGTTGTCAGGTGTACCTGGAAATCTTTATAAGATAGAGCGCTCTACCTGATCTCAGATTGTAGAGCACAAAAATATGCCCAGAGGGATTTTGAATTATATATCTAAATGGTAACAATCGGAAGATATTGTTGATCAAAAACTGAAATTCATTAAAATTGATTTTTTCTTCAAATTTCACTCATTTTTGAAAAATCATAACTCAGTACTCATTAGAGATAGAGAGTTCCGAATGATCTCATTTTATTCAAAATTTTATAATCTAAAAAAAGGAGAGCAAATTTTTCTGTCCGATTACGAGATTCGGCAGAAATAGCTGAAAACTGGAAAATGAGCCAAAAATACGAGGTTTTTGGGCCACCCTGTATCTAGCACAAGGAAATTTTGCATGAAGAAATTGGTTCTGGACTTCTCTTATACCCAAATGATATATTAGAAAATCAGAACTGCAATATAAATTGCATGCACCAATGTATATAGTGACTGGACTATAGAGAAAGCAGTCAAACCATGGATTGGGAATGATTTGCCGATCAACACGCTAGGCCACTTCGAGCCAGCAAGCTCAAGATCTCCCCATTGAACAAATACATTTTTCAAGTTGCCATTTCGAGAGTAACACAGTTCTAACAGGTAGCGCCACAACCTGCGATTCACACGATGAGCTCTCTACTCCTGTATGCACTATGGTAAATGATGGACATGATCAACAGAGTAGGAATGCGAAGCGACCCGAATCCGTGTAAGCATCTAGCGTGTCGTTTTTTTATCAAATTCATTCCTCTGAATGGTTGATTTTTTTAGTATTAATTTTTCTTTATATGGATTTTTTTACAGAAAGTGTTATTTTTTGCAGGTCAACAGAGAAGTAGAATGCTGGCCACACTTTTCAAGGATGAGCGATGTCAACAGTTGCCGGCCTATTCGATTTTGGAAAAGATGTACTTGGATCGCATCATTAGACGCTCGGAGCTGCAGGAGTTTGAAGCTCTCCTGCAATCTCACCAAAAGGCCCTCACTCCTGATGGTAGGCTTCTGTAAACCTATGTCGGTTATCTCTAATAATTGCATGCGTCTATATAAATTCATGTATCTTTTTCCGAAGAAAAATGTAAGTGTAGTTAGGTATGTATTAGTGATTTGGAAAGTACGGTAACCCAACTCAAAATAGAAAATTCCATGTACCAACTTATTAAAAAGATATTTTATTTAGCGTGTGACACGCCCAACTATCTGTTATTTTTCATTGCATCCACTGACCTTCTGTAGAAGGGGTGTTTGGATATGTCATGTCTCTCAATAAGCATGGAATGATCTCATCATCTACCATCTCGAGGTTCATAGTGCTCTCTGAACTCCTGAAAAGAGTAAGCACATATGTACAGCAACTCTTTTTTCAGTTGAATATCAAATTTTTTTTCCGGTTATTTCCTTCAAGCGAGCTGGCAGTAAATTATACAGACCTGAACTGCTCACCCCTCGTTCGTACATGGTAATTTGGTGTGTCTTATCTCTCAGGTTACTCCTGTTTCTAGTTGCGTAGTGATAAAATGTTCGCCGGCATTAAACCTATGTACATTTTTTTATGAAGCAGATTGTTATAATATTAATGAATTAGGTGGTTCGCACTGTTATATGGTAACTCAGATCATCTAAGATAAGCATAAAGCACTTTGGACGTTGTTGCAGCATTTTTATATCAAGGATTCCGGTATTGAAAATCCATCTAAAAGTATAATTTATCCAAACTCATCATTCCTCTTATTATACGCACAAACACACACATCTTTGGTTCAAGGACATCATTCTCGGAAAAAAATGTATTTATCAAAAAGTAAATTTAAAAATAATTTGATAGACAAAATACAGGAATTTTCCATTAAACAAAAATAACTATTTTTTCTCTAGAACTTTTTGAATATTATGTATGTTAGTTCTAAATCGGATTTATAAAACGATGTGCTCTCTAATGTTCAGTTAGTGTCCGGAAAGTTCTGTCAATGACTTCAGAGCAAGAAATTTATTGATCAGTTCAGTACATGTTAAAACCTTCAAAGTACATTCCTCCTGCATCGATACACCGCTGCCACCGTCATTTCCACCCGTCAAAGGCAACGCGGAAGTCCTCTTCCTCAGGCCACGCGTTGTGGCCGCTTGAACGTTGCTGACTCACCTGACATGCTTCCCTTTCATCGGCCTTATTAGTGTCGGCACTCTCGGGCTCGTAATCGAACACCCAAAACTCATCTCCTGTGATAATATTTTCCTCGTCACACTGCGTTGCTCGTGGAGTGCTGAATTTTGAACTCTAACGCGTCAAAAAACCGTCTATGTCCGTCCTATGGACAATGGACATGCCTGTGATAACTAACTCTGGCAGCGCTAAGACAACTGGCATGACGTCGGCTTTCTTCCCAAGACCCCCTACCACTAGTCTCCCACTGCCGCAGCAATCTGGAATGTACAGTCGCGTTTTTTCGTTTGGAAAAAACATTGATATTACTTTCCAGACAGAGCATATAAATACTCAACCTTGAGAATTTGCTTGTTGGTATTCTCTAATTAACAGAGGAGAATTAATTATTATATTTCGACCAAGAAGACTTGAAAATTTGGCAGTGAACATTTTTTGTGATTGTTAGGCTACAACAATTATGTTGCATTAATGAAAACGTTCATCTATTTCAGGCTCCACGATTTTGGATAGAGCTGTCATTGAACACAATCTATTGAGTGCTAGCAAGCTGTACAATAATATCACATTCGAAGAATTGGGAGCACTCTTGGAAATTCCTCCCATCAAAGCTGAGAAAATTGCAAGTCAGATGATTACCGAAGGTCGTATGAACGGATACATCGATCAAATTGACTCGATTGTTCATTTTGAAAGTAAGTAGATTGGTTATTGGTTATTTTCAATGGTAATAATTTCAAGTTGCAAGAGTCAATACATCATCGAAAGAGTTTTATTTGTAAAATTTTACTTGAAATCAATTCATCATCTACACAGATCAATGTCCATATCTAGATATCCTAACTAGTGACTTCTAATTGGATTATTATACTTATAGGCTACTCTTTGGTGGAACTGATAAGATGCGCTCCAAAAATAAGAAAAAACTTTGCTTTTCCTTACAAAGGTATCCTCGTGATTTTATGGATTAGGCTGAAGATTTTTAATATTTGCACTGAAGAGCTTATTGTTCAACAAAGATTAAAATTAAACTCAGAAGCTAGGATAAGTTTCAACTCATATTATTATTTTCGTTATCAATTGCTTAAGATTTTAGTTCAGGTTTGAAATAACGAAACTGCTGCTTAAACACAAATGCAGAATATGCTTTGCCCTGCTAATAACTGTAACATTGCTAATAACACTGCTAATAACATTAATAATATCTCTCACTGTAACATTGATAGCCAGTTACAACAAGCTCGTTAAAGACATTTGAACATGCTCAAATCTGATACGGTTCACAACGAGTGCACTGCAACATATGCTTTCTAAGGCGATAGTCACTATCCTTAATCCCAAGCCATGTTCAAATGTTTTGACTGAGCTTGGTAGAACCGGGCATCAATGTATAGTGCTTGAAAGCTTGAAAGCTCAACTATGAATACAATAGAACTATGAATACAATTGCCGGCCAGATAGCCGAGTTGGCCTTCCAGTCTGATAGTGCTACCTGGTCGCAGGTTTGAATTCCGCTGAATCCCATCGAATAGGCATGGCCATTTGATCATCTCATTATTCACCTTCGCACTTCCCATTACCCATGCACAAGCAGAAAGCTCATCTGGGCATCATCCGCAATAAAAAAATAATAACCCTGGTAATAATTATATATGTTTGTATAATGTATTCTCTACAAATAAATAATTGAAATGTCATTCATTTTTCAGCCAGAGACGTCTTGCCGGCCTGGGACAAGCAGATCCAGTCGTTGTGCTATCAAGTCAATCAAATAATTGAGCGAATTACCAGCATTGAAAATGATTGGATCTTGAAAGCAATGGAAGATCAAATGGTTCACTAATTATTATTCATTGATATATTTTTATTATTTTCTATACAGAATTCAACAGCAAGAATTATCAACTTTCAAATTAAATAATCTATGTACTTATTCTAAGGAGTTTGAAATGTTTGTTCTTATAAATGAAACATATTTTGAAAAGGATTAGATAGTTTTACTTTTACAGAGAGTGATATCAACTATGGTTTTTATGAAAGGAAGAATGTTCCGGTACGAGAAAGCGAACTTTCAAAACTGATCAGTTCTTAATATAAATAGAAGAGAATGAACGTGGTTAGATAATTCAGATAAGAAATTTGGAAATGTACCAAAACCGATTGAGTTGTAGTCTGAACCCAGACAATAGTCTACGCAACACCTTTGCATGTGCTTGCCAACTAACCTTTTTGCCAGTCGAAATAACTTCTGTAAATGAATGTGTGTAAAATGGAAAAATTTCGAGAACAAATAAAATGTCTACATGAGAAAGGTTAGTCTCTCAATCTAGTTTTTTCCTATTCATTTTCTTTTTAATCATAAATATTTCTTGAATTATTAAGTACGTTTTTTCTAACATTTTAAAGTCAACATAAAACTCACAATATAGATTGTTGTTACTCGCTATCAATAAGCTGAATGAATTAAATATGATTGATGATCACTCTTATAAAATTTTGAATAGTACTGTATTTTTCCTTGAACCTATATTATGCTGGAAATGATTTCTAAAATACTTCCTTTTCTATTAGAAACTGGAGTTGATATGTCAGAACTCAGAAGATAAATCTTAACTATATTTAAGATTAATTCTTCTCATAGCTTCGGTTATTTTCAATGGATAATATGAAAAATATTTAAATATTTTTATATGAAAAATATTTAAATATTTTTATATGAAAAATATATAAATATTTTTCATTAATACATTTCACAAAGATGATTGTAAATGTAATTTCATTGTACTGTTTAGTTAATCATTATTTTAAAAGTATAAAACCATACAAAAACAACACAATGTTATATTCATGTTGTGAATTGAAGAATAATAATTTCCACTGATGTGAATAGTGCCGAAATTATTGAACTTTACTACGTCAAATAATTTCACCGCTAACGTTCTGATTTTATTGATCCAGTACAAACTACATTATTGATTAATCGAATTTCAATGTATATTACCAAATTGCAGTCAATTGAAAAAGCAGAATTATTTGAGCGATATTAAGTCCTTGATCGATTTTTAACATTTGTGAATTTATTGTATTCTCCGATTACCATAATTAAAATAAATACACAGTTTTGAGAATGTGACTGTCATGTGCTTTAGCCACAATTCCAATTATTTTTGAGTACGGTAAATAAAAATAATGACTGCTATAGCGAGTTCCACGTTATAACTAGTGAAGAGAGATAGGAGAACAGCGTTGCGGATACTCAGCCTTGTCACTGCCTTCTATACAGGATAGCTGTTAATGGTATATCTTATGTCGTATTTGAAGTGTCCAAAACTCAGCGGTTATCCTTATAGCTGCCATTTTGTTTTTTTTTTCACTTAGAAATTCTTATCTCAAGAACGAAATGTATTGATCTGAAATTTGGCATGAATATTTATGCTGTAAGGACTCAACTTTAAAAAAAATAGAAAATAGAAAAATGAAAACCATTCACTTTACAGAAAATTTACAAGAGACAAAAAAGTTAGCAAATTTTATCAAGATCTTAAGGATACCTCATTTATTTATTAAGATTGGTGGAAGAATAACAGAGAAATTAATTTTCGTACTTAAGAAAGAAATTATTTTCGTACTTAAAAACATTGTAAAATCAGCTGTATTGCCATATGGAGCCACACAGAGTTTTCAAAGCTTCATTTTAAATACAACTGGAATTAAAAATTTGATAATTATGTTTAAAAGGTAAAAGCTGATCATGCATGCAGTACGAAAATAATAAATTTCTCTCTTATTTTTGACCAATCTCAATAAATAAGGTATACTTGAAATCTTGATGAATTTTTTGTCTCTTGTAAATTTTTTGTAAAGTGAACGGTTTTCGTGAAATTTGCCATCAAAAATTTAAAATGGCTGCCATTTTGAAAATTTACATCGAAATTTTTTAATTTTTTTTTAAAGTTGAGTCTTTATAACATAAATATTCATGCCAAATTTCAGATCAATACAACATTTCGTTGTTGAGATAAAAATTCCTAAGTGAAAAAAACAAAATGGCAGCATATAAGGATAACCGCTGAGTTTTGGACACTTCAAATACGACTAAAATTTGTAGTCTCCTATCATCCAGGAACAATACCCTAAAATGTTCGACATTACTTCTGAAACACTCTGTATATATATATATAATATTACTGTTCATTCTTGTTTAAAACAATTAATTATATTTTATGTGTTAAGAAAACAATTTTTAATAACCAAATAATAATATTATTCAGTATTATAGATTAAATATTTTATATTATATAGTATTTTATTTTATATATTAATTTTATTTCTACATTCTTTAAAAAATATCTAATTAATAATTAATTTCTGGACCGAAAATCAAGTGACGAAGCAGTGTGTGACTATATAACCTTATCTTTTGGACAACATTAACATTTTATCAAAATTTTTGGAGAGAAATAGTACAGGCTTAGCCTAGTTTTTCCTCCAATGTCATAATTGTATTATGATTATAGTATTTTATACAATAAATAAATAAAATAAAAATAAATAGCAACACCATGTTAATTAAATACCAACGTGGACCTCACTATAGTGAGATTCGCCGTCAGCGCCTCAGCATTCCTTTTGAATAACATAAATACTTTAATTCAAACAATTAAATGTTAGTTTCATCAAATGTTAGCGGCATCATATTTTCCTTTTTTGAAATGCACACTATTCAGTTAGCTGATGACATAGCGGAGTGCTAGTAGTCGCTTTCGAGAGGGGTGGTTTTAAAGTTTTGCTCTTGCACAGTCAGTCGCCATAATGCTTTGGGACAGCGAGGAGCGTGCGTTCACCGTTGAGGCCTACTTTTCGAGTAGCTGTTCAGTCAGCTGCCTTTGCAGTACAGCGTGCCTTTCGGAATCGGTTCAATTTTGCCCCGTTGGCCCGTGTTCCATACCGCAAATCAATAGTTTTGTGGATTACAGCCTATTAGATCACGTAAAAACATTGACAGTGAGAGCTGTAATTTTGCAATCTCCAAGGCGTTTAGCACACAAATAAACGTCTGCCCTTGGACTTTCCGATAGCTCTGTGAAGAGGATTCTCCACAAAGACCTTCATTTGCAACCATACAATATGGATATAATTCGCAAAAAGGCTGTTTTGAAGGAACACTTCCGAGAATACCTTATCTCAATTAAAGGCGAATGCAATGACTTCCTATTTTCCTGATTTGCCCCCTGTGTAATTTTTTTGAAATCACGTAATTATGTGTACCGTTCGCAGACCCTTCAAGATTAAAAGAACAACATACAGCTGGAAATTGCCAAAATTACGCCTACAATGCTTGAAAGAGTGATATCAAATACTAGAAATAGGTACTCTAAGGGCCGGTTTTCGAGCTCGGGATTTACCTGAGTTCTAGACTTTAAACAGCTGGAGTCAGAAAATTGGCTGTCTGAATCACCGTAAACAGTTTACGATGGTTGTGGGGGTAGTCGCAGTCCACATATAGATAAAAATCTAGCCTCAAATTTTGACATTCATTAACTTTTTTATCTGTCCACCGAATTGATTATTTTTTTAAAGCTGTAATTGTTATGTTCAGGAGAAGGTTTATGGCCTATCAATTTTATGATCCGACTTCAGGACTCTTTCCTACGGTCCTTCAAAGTTTACATGTAATCCTTATTGACCGAGCGAAGTGAGGTCTAAGATTCAAGTCGACGGTTTGGCGTTTCTCTTAATGTTTGAATGTTTGAATGTTTATATGTTGCGCATTTACAGAGTAAAAATCAGACTATTGAATTATTCATCACTAGCAAGAACCCGTGCTTCGCAAGGATCTATTTTAAAAGTTGACGTAATGAAATTTTGGAGAATTGAGAAAAGGCCTATAACCATCCTTGGTTAATTAAGAATCTATAAGCAAAATTTCAAGTTAATTAGTCCAGTAGTTCAGACGTGATGATGCGTCAAACATAATTTTCCTATCCCGTACGTGCATAAGCCAGCTCTTTACTTTATATAATTATTATAGAGATATAGTTAACGACTGCAAGAGATAGGACTGTGGGACAGAATAGTGGTGAAACTATGATAGCGCCAGAAGTGTCTCAAACACAATAGTAAGTAGTACATGAACTTTTTGAAAGTGATTTGAAAAAATGTTAAAACAACAGAACTGAATCCTTATCATTCTACCTTCATTTAGAGAGGCTTTTGTTTGAGCCGAATGGAAATCTATTTATAAAAAATGAATGTCTGTTTGTTTGTTTGTTACCTGTAGACTTGAAAACTACTTGACATAACGGCATGAAACTTTGGGAATATGTTGTGTGAATATTGGGGATGGTTTCTGAACAGAAATTTTAATAGGGGGGCTAAAAATAGTTATTTATTAATCCATTTTACAGACATATGTTTTCGAAATTTTCGGCCGAGCGGCTACTGAAGAACGAAAAGATGATCATGATTCAAGATCATATTGTGATAATATGATTTAGCATCTAAAGTTACCAGCTGTAATAAACACATCACCCTGTGATAAATTATTGTGTACTGGTATTAAAACGGTAGTTTGGAGTTGAAGTGTAGTTGATTGGTACCAGCTGTTGATAATGGTTCCTTAGAAGAACTATACAAATAATTATCACTCCCCTATCATTGAGAAACTGGAAAATGTTGAAAAAATTATTCACCTAATGGAAGAGAGTATATATATATTGTATAGTATATATGTATAGTATTCATATTGCATTCATTAATTACTGAAGAATGAAAGAATAATTTACAATTTTTTGAATTTAGCTTAGCTTATATTCATCCTAAAATACATCTACAGAAAAGAATACAATCTACAGCTATGAAAACATTGAATATTTTTCTTTGAAACACTGATATAACCTTTTTTTCAATTGAAAACTTTACTGATAGATATTACTACCAATTGATTGAGAAGAATAATATGTTTTCGGAATAATGAATGCTGCATGACCTAAGCACATAGAAAGTCCGTATTGAGATGTAAATGAACATGTTGATTGTCAGATAAATTTCATGATTCACCAAGTAAAGTCAAGTGTAACATGAGATACATTGGCGGTACGAGGTTCGCTGGGTAAGCTAGTTGTAAATTAAGCTTTATTATTATTAGACAACGCTGAAAAAGACAGGCTCAATCACCAGGAATACTATAAATCTATGAGGGACTAGTAAGTCATTAATTTTGAGTATTTCAATTACTTCCATTATGGACACTGGATACATTATGGACAATCAATACGTATGAAATTTATTAGCTACCGTACAGAATAAGAAAATTTTGATTGCAGTGACCCCGACTACTGTATTATGAATAAACATTCAGATCAAATATAAGGAATTACTCGCATCTCTCATCAACTCGTAATTTTTATTCACAAAATATTAACAAAAAAAAATATATATATATATATTAAGTTATATTTAATAAACTCACGGCTAGTACTCAAGTTTGTCTTTTTCTGGCCGTGCTACAAATAAATGTAGGTATATGTTTGACATTTTGTTTCTGTAATCTTGTTGTCTATTAAGAAAGTTTTCAATGTGATTTTTGATGGCAATAAAATTTGAATTTGAAAAAAGAATTATCAACAAACTCCTAACCAAAGAAAACCTTTGTGCTCTGTTCTAATCGGAGTGTATGAGACTCCATATACAGCTGATAGAAGGCGCAAACCGAAGTGGCCAAGCATACAACGATGGAACAAACACGTGGTAAGCTCGCGCTCTCAATCAACGCAAAATCAATTCGATCAGCTAATTGATGAAATTGTTTTAAGCTTTCCAATGATTACAACATATGTTAGAATATCATGTGTTAATTATCTCAGTTCCATATGGAGTTCACCTTACCATAAGCTTACTTAATAGGTTCCTTTTTCATCCTTTGAAATCCTTAGAGGCAAAATATCTCAAAATCCGTTCTTAGTGCGCATCTAGCATGTTTGATGAATATTTGTGCAAAGTCTTAAGTCTGTAGGCCTATTAGTTTGAGCAGTAGTGTGATTTTACATCAAAATTTTCGAAAAGTGCCCTCTCCTGAACCCCCCTGTGCTCCTGATTGGAATTTTTCTGCATAGATCTGATTTTTGTCGTACCTGAACGAAAAAGTTCCTCATGACTTTGCTGTGCAATGAACGGTTAAAAAGTGAAAATTTTGGGGGGCCCAGCTCCCTCAGGGGGGGGGACAGATTTCTGAAAATCCTTTTGTAGTGGATGTTTTGAGGCTACAATAAACAATTGTGCGAAATTTCAAGTTTTTAGGCTTAGTAGTTTGGGCTGTGGTGTGATTTCAATTTGTCGGGGCTTAGCCTTTTAGATATAGGTAGAAGAAGAAGAAGAAGAAAAAGAAGAAGAAGAAGAAAAAGAAGAAGAAGAAAAAGAAGAAGAGGGAGAAGAGGAAGAAGAAGAAGAAGATTATAATGTTGCTTTGGCCTGTGATCTGTATAAATGTCCTGTAACAACTAAAGGTGCGTCCACACATGCCGAACCGAACCTCGAACCACGCAGCAAACCGTGCATTCCTCCGAACAACTTGCCTTTCAACGAACATGAGCATACGGTATGTTAAAAATCAGCTATTAATCATTCGCCGTACCGTACTCCGAACCATTCGCCGTGCCGCTTGCCTCTGTTCTAACTGTTCGCCTCACCGCACTCTGAACGCTGAACTTTTCAGCCAATCAGAGCCCTCGATTACAATTCACCGTGGAACTCCCTCCACAATATTTTGGCTATCCATCACAAGTGGAAAACATGCGAACATGAATACAGAAGTACGGTATGGGCAATTTTTCATTTGATTAAATTCATGTTTTGAAGAATTCATTGTTACGAATGATAAATTGATAGGAGCTTATAAATATTTTCTTATTCAAATGAAATAACGATTGGATAAATACCAATATTGAATTATTGTTGACAAAGAACTCAGTACATCGACAATTCATTCAAGTAATTCTGTATTGATAAAATTTTAATCATTTTCTCTATTGATAATCAATTTCATCAACTAATCATCAACTAACTGAAAAAAGTACTTCAATTTCCATGAATTTATTAATAGAATTATATAAATCTAAAGTGTAGGTCATATCTAAATTCTTGTTGGCAAGATAGATGTTATTCAATGCAGAAATCATTGCTATGTTACTAAAAGATAGGATACAATGAATAGTTCTCTTTCAGGGGGAGTTTTGACAACTCACAAAACTCATTTTTCATTTGAAGAAATAATATCAAAAAGGTACATAGGACCTTACATTTTTGTTCAGCTTGCCAAAATACCCCTCATTTCAATATTAAAATTTTCGAATGACTGTACAGTGAGTCAATCATTCTATCAAGGCTTGAATAATTTTGAAATTTTAATTAAATAAAAATGGTAGAGAATAATTATCATGTAAATATCAACACCATTATTTAAAGACATATTAACTGCATGCGTTTTCATATTGCCGATACAGCATTGATAAAACTGTAGACGTTTATTAAGCAGTCTCAAAAAACTGTTCTAGCTTAAAAATTAATAATACATGCCACGTGTAGGCTAATACATTGATCAGGAAAACGAAGTTCAATACTATGTTTTTCCTAAACATATGTTTTTGAGATAATTTCTTTGATGCAGCTGTTTCACATTCACCATTATAAATTATACAGAGTTTGTGAAAATAAAAATATTTACTGATTACCAAAACAATATTATTATTATATTAATGATAATAATTAATTATTGAAACAATACTGTTATTATATTAATAATAATAATATTATTAAACATATTTATCAATTATTATCAGAACAATATCATTGAGGTTGAGTGGAATCAGGTAGAAAGCAATAATGGAACAGATGTTCTTTTTTGAATTTCTATCATATTATTTTGTTATTTCCAATCATTACAACATATGTTAGAATATCACATGTCAATAAATAAATTATCTCATTTCCATATGGCACTCACCTTACCATGTTCATAACCTTACTTAATAGGATCCTTTTTCATCCTTTGAAATCATTAGAGGCAAAATATCTCAAAATCCGTTCTAGCATGTTTGAAGAATATTTGTGCAAAGTTTCAAGTCTGTAGGACAATTAGTTTGAGCTGTAGTGTGATTTTGCATCAAAATTTTCGAAAAATGCCCTCTCCTGGACCCCCCTGTGCTCCTGATCGAAATTTTTCTGCATAGATCTGATTTTTGTCGTACCTGAACGAAAAAGTTCCTCATGACTTTGCTGTGCAATGAGCGGTTAAAAAGTACACAATTTGGGGGGACCCCAGCTCCCTCAGGGGGGCAAATTTCTGAAAATCCTTTCTTAGTGGATGTTTTCAGGCTACCATAAACAATCGTGCAAAATTTCAAGTTTTTAGGCTCAGTAGTTTAGACTGTGGTGTGATTTCAGTCTGTCGGGGTTTAGCCTTTTATAGATATAGAGAAGAAGAAGAGAAGAAGATAACTTTACAATTAAAAATAAAAACAAGAGGGAATAATATCGCACTTACACAGATTACACAGATGTGTGGAGAAGCCAGTCTATTGCTGTATTTCCATAAGGTTTATAGTTTCAATCAGGTACTTATGGATGAGAATACTGCGTGAGGTCTACTGTTCACAGAACTACTAGTGGGAGAAGATTTGTGAGCTGGCCACACACAGAAATAAAAATCAGCTATTAATCATTCGCCGTACCGTACTCCGAACCATTCGCCGTGCCGCTTGCCTCTGTTCTAACTGTTCGCCTCACCGCACTCTGAACGCTGAACTTTTCAGCCAATCAGAGCCCTCGATTACAATTCACCGTGCAACTCCCTCCACAATATTTTGGCTATCCATCACAAGTGGAAAACATGCGAACATGAATACAGAAGTACGGTATGGGCAATTTTTCATTTGATTAAATTCATGTTTTGAAGAATTCATTGTTACGAATGATAAATTGATAGGAGCTTATAAATATTTTCTTATTCAAATGAAATAACGATTGGATAAATACCAATATTGAATTATTGTTGACAAAGAACTCAGTACATCGACAATTCATTCAACTAATTCTGTATTGATAAAATTTTAATCATTTTCTCTATTGATAATCAATTTCATCAACTAATCATCAACTAACTGAAAAAAGTACTTCAATTTCCATGAATTTATTAATAGAATTATATAAATCTAAAGTGTAGGTCATATCTAAATTCTTGTTGGCAAGATAGATGTTATTCAATGCAGAAATCATTGTTATGTTACTAAAAGATAGGATACAATGAATAGTTCTCTTTCAGGGGGAGTTTTGACAACTCACAAAACTCATTTTTCATTTGAAGAAATAATATCAAAAAGGTACATAGGACCTTACATTTTTGTTCAGCTTGCCAAAATACCCCTCATTTCAATATTAAAATTTTCGAATAACTGTACAGTGAGTCAATCATTCTATCAAGGCTTGAATAATTTTGAAATTTTAATTAAATAAAAATGGTAGAGAATAATTATGATGTAAATATCAACACCATTATTTAAAGACATATTAACTGCATGCGTTTTCATATTGCCGATACAGCATTGATAAAACTGTAGGCGTTTATTAAGCAGTCTCAAAAAACTGTTCTAGCTGAAAAATTAATAATACATGCCACGTGTAGGCTTATACATTGATCAGGAAAACGAAGTTCAATACTATGTTTTTCCTAAACATATGTTTTTGAGATAATTTCTTTGATGCAGCTGTTTCACATTCACCATTATAAATTATACAGAGTTTGTGAAAATAAAAATATTTACTGATTACCAAAACAATATTATTATTATATTAATGATAATAATTAATTATTGAAACAATACTGTTATTATATTAATAATAATAATATTATTAAACATATTTATCAATTATCAGAACAATATCATTGAGGTTGAGTGGAATCAGGTAGAAAGCAATAATGGAACAGATGTTCTTTTTTGAATTTCTATCATATTATTTTGTTATTTCCAATCATTACAACATATGTTAGAATATCACATGTCAATAAATAAATTATCTCATTTCCATATGGCACTCACCTTACCATGTTCATAACCTTACTTAATAGGATCCTTTTTCATCCTTTGAAATCATTAGAGGCAAAATATCTCAAAATCCGTTCTAGCATGTTTGAAGAATATTTGTGCAAAGTTTCAAGTCTGTAGGACAATTAGTTTGAGCTGTAGTGTGATTTTGCATCAAAATTTTCGAAAAATGCCCTCTCCTGGACCCCCCTGTGCTCCTGATCGAAATTTTTCTGCATAGATCTAATTTTTTTTCGTAGCTGAACAAAAAAGTTCCTCATGACTTTGCTGTGCAATGAGCGGTTAAAAAGTACACAATTTTGGGGGGACCCCAGCTCCCTCAGGGGGGCAAATTTCTGAAAATCCTTTCTTAGTGGATGTTTTCAGGCTACCATAAACAATCGTGCAAAATTTCAAGTTTTTAGGCTCAGTAGTTTAGACTGTGGTGTGATTTCAGTCTGTCGGGGTTTAGCCTTTTATAGATATAGAGAAGAAGAAGAGAAGAAGATAACTTTACAATTAAAAATAAAAACAAGAGGGAATAATATCGCACTTACACAGATTACACAGATGTGTGGAGAAGCCAGTCTATAGCTGTATTTCCATAAGGTTTATAGTTTCAATCAGGTACTTATGGATGAGAATACTGCGTGAGGTCTACTGTTCACAGAACTACTAGTGGGAGAAGATTTGTGAGCTGGCCACACACAGAAATAAAAATCAGCTGTTATAATCACTGCGTCATCCAACAGCCGTCGGTAGATCTGTTTTTACTTTCCTTGGCTATTACCATAGGTAAGGAAAGTATTGCTTTCCGAAAAAAATTAAGGTACCCCAATTTGTAAATTTCTATACGTTTCAAGTTCCCCTGAGTCCAAAAAGTGGTTTTTGGGTATTGGTCTGTATGTGTGTGTGTGTGTGTGTGTATGAGTGTATGTGCGTCTGGGTACACGATATCTCATCTCCCAATTAACGGAATGACTTGAAATTTGGAACTTAAGGTCCTTACAATATAAGGATCCGAAACGAACAATTTCAATCAAATTCAATTAAAGATGGCGGCTAAAATGTTGTCAAAAACAGGGTTTTTCGCGATTTTCTCGAAAACGACTCCAACGATTTCGATCAAATTCATACCTAAATTAGTCATTGATAAGCTCTATCAACTGCCATAAGTCACATATCTGTAAAAATTTCAGGAGCTCCGCCCCATCTATGCAAAGTTTGATTTTAGATTCTCAATTATCAGGCTTCAGATACAATTTGAACAAAAAATTTCGAGTGGAAAAGATTGAGCATGAAAATCTCTACAATTGATGTTTAGTAACATTTTCACCTAAAATTGAAAATAAGCTCGAAATTCGAGAAAATGTGATTATTTCAATTGCAAACTGTTGACAACTGTTGATTCTATTAAATCATTCACTATGAAGAGATAGCAGACCTCGTGTGTTTCCAGCGTTATTGTCCTGTCACCAGCTGGCTCAGATCTTTGAATAGTAGTAGACTTGAGATGCGCGGGAACAATAGCGTCAGGTGATCAATTTTCATAACGGCAAAGAAGCTGTGTGAGTGCGCCACACCAGATTTTTCTATTTTCTTTCTACTGATTTACAAAATGTTAATTATTCTAATAATAATGAAGCGGTACAAACGACGTCCAAACTTTGGTCGTAGAACTCGAAATGCTGTGAATTCAGAATATGCACGGGAAAAACAGCAGCAAGGATATACCATTCAATTTCCCAGCAAGCTGCATTCAACTATGTCTAAAAATACAAACTGCTGCACAACTAACAAAGCACATAGGCAGTCCTTATTGAGATATAAATGTAAATACTGATTGTTGGATAATTTTCATAAAAATATAGTGCATCAGATTAAGCTAAGGCTAAGTACACCTGAGGAGGCGCGGCTTGGTTAACAAGGTGTTGATCTTATGGAGATTGCCTTATCACACCGTTCCACGCCATGCCCGATTTAATGTGTTTGAGTTCTTCCATTCAAACCAATAAGCAAGAAGCACCTGGATGCAAAATGCCACAACGCGTCTCCTCAGGTCTGCATCCAGCTAAAGTTTGTCATGAGATGCATTAACTATTAGGCGGGACGAAGTTCGCCGGGCCAGCAGTTTTAGGAAATTAATTTTCGAAAAACTAGAAAATTGAACTCAATATAAAGTAAAGAGAAAATAGTGTAGTTTCAGCTATTTAGAATTATTTCGGAATGTTTCATTTCGTCAAGGAAAAAACTTTCCAATATTATTATAGAAATGAGAAAATAAGGATTATCATAAAAACTGCGACTACGCCCCGTTTCGGAAAGCCAATTTTCTGACTCCAGCTGTTCAAAGTCTAGAACTTAGCTAAATCCCGAGCTGGGAAACCGACCCTAAGTGTATCCAGAGTGGGGAACGTCACCTCCATGATATACCTACTCTTCAAACTATATTAAACAAAACGTTAAATACATGGATACATCATGAAACTAGAAGAATAAATTGTGTCTCATAATGCATATTATTAAGTTTAGAAACAAGGAAGTGAAGCCGCACTCTGTAAGCCTACTATATTATACGATGTACCAGTCAACTGATACCAATTTGAACCAATTTCCGAAATTCAAAAGAATTGTAGGTACTGATTAATTTGTTACAATTTTGTAGTTCGAGATACTGTGCTTCTCAGAGGTTTAGTATTTTAAACAAAAAACCGCAGATAAATAACTATTATTGTGTTGAATCCCTGTGTTTCTGTACGTACAGATGAAGATTCGCAATAGCCTACTGATAACACAATTTGCGTCACACACGCATTAGTAGATGCAATGAGTTGACTGTAATACCGGTATCGTAATAAGATTATATAATATGATACTGAATATTGATTCAATATTTTACTGTACAGGGAAAGCTATCTTAAATTACACTGCATTACGCTGAAATAGAACTGTAAAATTTCTAGACGATTGGAGATCAATACTTGAAGTATTAAATGAAGAAGACAAATGGTACAGCTATGTGCTTTGGATTCGCCCAAGCGCCGAAAACCTGCACTTCATAGCTGAATCAGTGACTAGTATGGGTCTTCATGGATTGGTGAGCATAGGTTGCGGAACAGGCTTATTGGAATGGTTACTCATGATGGCTACAGGTAATCTTAGTTACTGTAAAATATTATGAATTGGAAAAAATACTATAAGAAACTATAAGAACATATCCATCATTACATTGCAACTTATTTTACAGATATTTCATGCTCAATTATGATAATTCAAAAATTGGTACCTCTCTATTTGTCCATACTCGATGGTGACAACAAATATTGAGGGATCAGTTTTGCTCAATGTTGATTTGAATTGTCACATGGCAATATCTTAATGATTTGCAATTCATGTTACAAAATACATGTTGGATATATATGTATATATAATTAGTTGGATTAAAAAAATACTGTAAAACTTGGAATCTTTTGAAGGTTGAAGAGTTATTGATCTATACTGGATCTACTGGTTCTTGAATTTATGGGAGAAACATGAAAACTATTCAATTTTTCTCAAGGCTATTTACCAGAACCTAGTATAATAGTTCTTATTTTATTTACTTTTTGATTATAATAGCCACATAAAGGTTCTAATAATTATTTTCTGGTGCCTATTCAACAAGAATTCAGATATTCTTGGAAATTAGAGGAAGATAGTATGTTCCATTTATATGGATATCTTCCACTCACAATAGAAAATTATAGCATGTCATATGGTCGTATCTAATAAACTATTGCATACCTATAGTGAGATATACTTCAAACTGTCAGGATTCCTTTGAATAGCAGAAACACTAATCATTCATCCAATGCTCAGTTTGAAGTGAACCCTACTATAGTGTATGTACATCTCACAGCATTATTGTCGTAATAAGAGACTATCATTTTTATGAAACAAGCCTAAGATGTTGATGTTCAGGTGACATTTATTTACTAAGGTTCTGGTAAATTCAAATATTCACTATTAAGTATTTCAATGGGACTACTTAAATGTTTAATTATGAAATATCACTAGTACCCTTTTATATTTAGTATAAAACATGACTAGTTTCAGTGATGATGCCATTATCAAGAGTCTTTTTAAATTCGCACAGATTTCAATTCAAAATGTGATCATACTTCATTCAAAGTTGATTTTGAAAGGGCACTTGATAATCGTATTATTGCCGAAACTAGTCGTGTTTCATATTAAACATATATAAGGGTACCAGTGATTTTATATATATAATTAAATATGCCTATTTTAAATTATATAATGATTCATCATTTTAAAAGCTATTCTAAATTTTAATTTTCAGGACTGAAAGTGATTGGATTAGAAAGGGATAGGAGATACTGGAGCTCAAAGCCAAATTTCAAACCATTCCTACATCACTTGTATCCAGAAGACTGCAATTTCGTCGAGTGTTGCACATCGGAAAAGTACGCTCTAGCCTTCTGCTACTTCAATTACCGGGACGCATTCGATGATTACATTGATAATTACAAGGGCACTTGTGTTATTATTATTGGCCCGGGAGAGGGAAGAGGCACACACACCGATCCTGAACCCTTCGATCCGAAATTTCGATCAAAATGTTGGCAACTAAAAGATTCCCAAGAAATTTGTGGAACTAAGGATTACATTGCAGTTTATACAAGACCGCCGTTGATCGACGAATAATTTTAATTCAATGGTGGACGAATGAATATATTCGATCACGAGTAATCAATCGTAACTTGAAACAGAAGGCAACATACCATCAATATCCAAAGTTGGAAGTTTTTCACTTTATATTTTGGAAATAGTAGACTCATTCCAGTATGATTCATTGAACGTTGTAACAGAGATTGGGAACAATATTGGTTGGTGTGAGTATCAGCGATAAAATGTACAATGTTTCATTTTAACTTTCAATATCAGGAATTTGATTGTAAATACTGGAGTTCACAACACCCATCAGAAATGAATTTAAAATTATTTGAATTGAACTTTACAATTATTATTAATTCGACTTGAAAAGTCGAAGAATCAACTGAGCCTTGGTACAACACCAAGTAGTTTTCATGTATTCTACAGGAATAAATAATTAGAAATCAGTATAAAAATGAAAGTCAGATGATGGCGTTTACTACATTCAATACTTTTATTTGATTCAAACTTCATAATTAAAATCGTGTTTACAATGATTTGATGAGTTTACAATAGACCCACATAGGCCTACTGTAGGCAGTACCCAAGCGTACTTACAAAATAACAGTTTATAATAAACATGCAAGTATTCTTCGATCTTCCACAGATACAATAGAACAGTTTGCTGTTTACTATACACCTTACGATAAAATTATGCGGTCTTCCACATACACTTACAATGGAAAAGTTTAGAATAAACATCAAGCAGTGTTCTGAGCTGTTCCCATCCGCGAGGGATCTTGCGAAGGATAGTGAATGGCCGGCAAAGTGCCGGGGGGAGCGAGAGTGTTGTCGGGTGGGAGAGGAGGTGCGGGAGGGCAGAGTGGTGGTGGAGGCGGCTGAGGAGCAAACATGGGGGGCGGACGCATGCCAGGGGGGAGACGCATGTGGGGCGGGAAAAAGAAGGGGGGATTATTTTGTCCTAGCATTAGCTTGGCGGGTGGTGGCCCAGGAGGTCTCAAGCCCGACGGCGGTCGAGGCATGGGGGGCGGTAGCAGCAGAGGCGGCATAAACGGCGGAGGCGGCATCGAAGCCATTTCCGACTGGCCCAGGTTGAAGAAGTTGTCGTGGAGGTCGGAGGGCGGCATTGGCAAGGCGGCAGGCAAGCCAGGCACCGGCTCCAGTGGCTCGGCGGCTGCGTCCTGCTCGCTGACAGTGACACTGGCCGACTGCTTGCCCTGCGACTTGCCCCACTTGATGGTCATACGGCGACCACCCAGGATCAGCTTGTTAAAGGTGCGCTCGGCGGCCAGCTCGGCCGATGACCGCTGAGTGAATTGGATGAAGGCGCACTGCTGTCTAGGCACCAGTGTCACCAATCTTATCTCGCCGTACTGATAGAAGTGATCCCTTAAAACAAACACATCGTTCAAATTAATAATATCTCCAGTTATTAACTAATAACTATAATTCTCCACAATAAAGTATTTTCTATTCCTTTATTTCATTTGTATAAGTCATTCTAATTCAATTATTTCATTTGTACTATCCTACTGCATTTGTATAAAACTTGGAATATTAAGAATTAAAATTTCATGTCAAGAGGACATAACCATGATTTTTGTTTATCTGTGAAGAATAGAAGATGAAAGCTTTTTGACAAAAACCTGTTGAGTATTCCCGAATAAAAGAATAGTACATTATAAAAGGTATTAGAAAAAAAAGAAGACACGCCAAGTTTCTGAACATGAGTAGAATGGTGATTTATCGAAACTAGTAATATTCTTAAGAGCAATTTATTATTAATTGTACAGTAATTCTACATTGTAAACAGTATTTTTTATTAAATTTATTTTTTATTGGCATGATTAGAGCCTTGAATAATAAAAATTCAACTTTCAATGATTCAGACCTCGAACTTTCTAAAGATAAGATGCATTTGAAATAATAAGTATAAGTAAATAATAGGCTAATATATGGAAAATAGTAGTTCATCATAAAGTGTGAGATATTAAAAATGCAAATAAAACCAGGTAACTGGTTAGATATATAATGTTCCATCTCAAAATTTGATAGAATGTAACATGCATACTGGACTGTACATCGTACAATTTAAAAAGTAATTTCAAGTCTATTATTGACACAAAAATAAAGAACAGCTAATAGATAGTTGAATCATTTATCAAGAAAGCTAACGTGATAGGAGATACTGGAGTTCCATATATGCTATGCTTCTTTGGAAACATTTATACTATGTATCTTAAAGAAGAACAAGAACATTTAATCAAGATTTGAATGACTTTTGATTGAATTCAAAATAAAAAATACACAAAACCGCAATATATTTTTTGAGAACGATAGATTTCTTAAATACTCAAAATGAAAAGAAGAAACAGTAAAGATCCTTTACATAAACAAACTGCATGGCAACCACTTGCAAAATATTTGAATATATCATTGATAAATATCAAAGGTATACTTAAAAAAATTATTGCAGCTTATTGTAATCTTAAAATGAATAGAGGACAAACCTCAAATCCTTCTCTGTGATGCGTTCGCCCAAGTTTCCAATGTAGAGAGTGGTGATACTCTTATCTTCTGGTGAGTCCAGTTTTGGCATAGCTGACGCCCTCCTCATCAGTTTCTCAGCAACAGGATCGTTCACACCGTAATATCTGAAAAGTGAACGAATTATATAGATCTCTTCAGTCACAGCAGTTACTGATTCAGTTCTTACTTAGTTCTATTTTAGTGAAAAACTTAAATTAATGGTCGATTTCACATGAAGTTCAATCAACCATAAATATTAAGTTTTTTCAAAACTAGTAACTAGTTTCAAGTTATATTGCCACATTTATCAGGAATGAATGTGCAGGTTTTAATTGTTTTTGAAAAAAATACGTCGATTGGGTCAAATTAAAATAAACTAAAAGACGTGAAGGGTGTCTAGTTTTGGCTTGAAATTGTTAATCAATTTACGAGGGTGACAAACATTTTATCCTGTATTTCAGCTCATCGATAGTCAACTGATTGGTCAGGTTTTCGTTCTTTGTGTTGATTATATAAACTCAAGAAAAAATCAAAACATTTCGAATAATACCAAGATACTGATATTTAAAAGCAAAAACCCAACCTCGCTAGCCTACCCTTTAAACTTTAAAACATAACCTTCTAGGTTATGTTCATTAAATCTTGTAGGGTCGATGAACTGAGACCATCCCATTTACAAGATTGACACCCCAATGTTCCTCTTCTTCTAAGGCTTCAGAAAACATTAAGCAAAAAACGGGTGTACTACAGTATATATGAATTTTTTCAAAGCATATTCTTTTTTGTTCCTGCTTGTATTATTTATTATGATGGGCACAGGAGATACTCTTTCTAGAGACACACACGGATAAATTTAGATTATAAAATTAGGTGTGGATTGTACCTGTCCTTGATATTCTGGTCAGCCAAGGGATCATCGGGATCAGTGGGCTTCTCGTGTCGATAGGGACACTCCTCGCCCCGCCGACACTCGCCCTTCACCCAGAACGAGCAGATGTGCGGTCGGTTGCGCTTGTAGTAGGGCGTGGTGCGAGCCAGCTTCATCAGCATGTCACTGGCCGCCTGCGTCTTGCCCAGACTCCCGGCCGGTGTGGTCGCATCCAGTTTGCCCATCTACCAACAAAGCCCAAAGCCACGCCTGCATTCACGCCACATCAACTCATACAATTATGAAAATACATCGAGTGAAGCTACTGACTCTCTACAATTACAAGATTTGGATCCATGAAAGACTGAAAACGACTTGATATTTTCAAAACCACTAAATTATTGAAACAATTTGATTTGCTAATTTCGGTTATAGTATATTTCGCACCTAGGGCCGAAAATGAGACTTTTCCGGCTCGAAATCGGTTTTCAAGTCCGAGGCCGTAGGCCAAGGACTAGAAATGATTGAGAGCCGGAAACATATTTTTGCCCGTGGTGCGAACGCTATTTTTCGCCACACAGAAAAATAAAACTATATATAATGAGAATAAATGTTTATTAGGCACTTCCGAAAGCAGAACTGGAAGGTCATAGCTCTAGCAAATCTGAGGTAATCTGAATATCAGGAAATTTCCAGGTATTTTTATTTTTTATTCTGATTTGTCCAAATAACCTAAATGATTATGTTCAATTATATTTTAATGTGGGAGGTTGAGTTTATACTTTTATATTCTTCCAAATGACAATAAGATGATATTATTATAAATATTTTGATTCTTGAATAATAAACACAAATAATGAAAAGATTTTTGATTAGCTGTTTTAGCACACTTAAAATTTGGCCAATCTGAATGTCAACGTCAACAATGCGGAAGTTTAGGTTAGAAGTTCTATCCTACTCTGAAAATCGAATTTGAATAGTTTATATTATATCTTATATGTATTTCATTCATCTAAATAAAATGATAGTATCTTATTGCAGAATACTTTTATTCAATTTTAGAAGCATAAACTGATTCCGTTTCATAGACTATTTGTAAAAACGTTCAGCACCAAGGATATTGACCAAGTAGTTCCAAAATTATCCACCAGGTTTAGTGGTAAACGCAGTACAAGCTGCGTTTGGGTAGATTTCAATTTGTCTAAATAACCTAAAAGATTATGTTCAATTATGTTTTAATGTGGGAGGTTGAGTTTATAAATTTTTATTCTTTCAAATGGCAATAAGATGATACTATTATGAATGTTTTGATTATTGAATAATAAACACAAATAATAATGAAAAGTTTTTTGATCAGCTGTTTTAGCGCACTTGAAATTTGGACAATCTAAATGTCAACAATGCTTGTTATCGTCGACTGCGAAAGTTGAGGTTAGAAGTCCTATCCTACTCTGAAAATCAAGTTTGAATAGTTTATAATATATCTTATTTGTATTTCATTCATCCAAATGAAATTATAGAATCTTATTGCAGAATACTTTATTCAATTCTAGAAGCATAAACTAATTCCGTTTCATAATAGGCCTAAACTATTTGTAAAAACGTTCAGCACCAAGGAAATGGCCCAAGTAGTTCCAAAATTATCCACCAGGTTTTGTGGCAAAAGGTTATGAGGTTAGAGGTCGGATTCTATTATACTCTGAAAATTGAAGTTGAATAGTTTATAATATCAATTCAATTCAAAAAATAATTTATTCCGCACAACATAATATTATTACAAAACATTGTACCATCTAAAAATACAAAGAAAATACTAATAAAAATTATATGTTTTGCCTTAGATGACAAAAACATAAAGCGACATAAATATGAGCACACCTAAGCATAAGCCCTATTGGAGTGCACTTCTCTTAAAATAAAATAAATTTAAAGACTATAGTATCAAATATCTTATTTGTATTTCATTCATCCAAATAAAATGATAGTATATTAAGAATACTTTATTCAATTATAGAAGCATAAACTGATTCCGTTTCATAAGATAAAAAATCTGGTGTGGCGCACTCACACAACTTTCCTTGCCGTTATGAGAATTGATCACCTGACGCTAGTGTTTAAAATAAATTTAAAGACTAGAGTATCAAATATCTTATTTGTATTTCATTCATCCAAATAAAATGATAGTATATTAAGAATACTTTATTCAATTCTAGAAGCATAAACTGATTCCGTTTCATAAACTAAAAAATCTGGTATGGCGCACTCACACAACTTTCCTTGCCGTTATGAGAATTGATCACCTGACGCTAGTATTCCCGCGCATCTCAAGTCTACTATTCGAAGATTTGAGCCAGCTGGTGACAGGGCAATAACGCTGGAGACACACGAGGTCTGCTATCTCTTCATAGTGAATCATTTAATAGAATCAACAGTTGCCAACAGTTTGCAATTGGATAATCACATTTTCTCAAATTTCGAGCTTATTTTTAATTTTAGGTGAAAATGAAATGTTACTGAACATTAATTGTAGAGATTCTCATGCTCAATCTTTTCCACTCGAAATTTTTTGTTCAAATTGTATCTGAAGCCTGATAATTGAGAATCTAAAATCAAACTTTGCATAGATGGGGCGGAGCTCCTGAAATTTTTACAGATATGGGACTTATGGCAGTTGATAGAGCTTATCAATGACTAATTTAGGTATGAATTTGATCGAAATCGTTGGAGCCGTTTCCGAGAAAATCGCGAAAAACCCTGTTTTTGACAACATTTTCGCCATTTCAGCCGCCATCTTAAATTGAATTTGATCGAAATTGTTCGTTTCGGATCCTTATATTGTAAGGACCTTAAGTTCCAAATTTCAAGTCATTCCGTTTATTGGAATATTAATATATTATCATATTACTTGTTATAAGTAAAGTCATGAAAATATAAGTACTGGAAGCACTGGTTTTTTAAAATCATTTCCCAATTACAACTGACAACTTCTCGATTTCAATTCGTATGTTCTCCAATTGAAATGATACTTTCTCAAATAAAATTCACTTTTCTCAACTACAAGTGATGACTTCTCAAATAAAATTGACTATTCTCATTTACATCTGACGTTTTCTCAAATACAAATGACTATTCTCAATTACAATTGATACTTTCTCAAATACAGTTGGAAAAGGTGTAGTAAACGCCACTATTGTCCCTGTGTGCAAGGTTTTAAAAATATATATTATTTATCTAATACCAAGATAAATGAAATATTAGTTAATTTTTTTTCTTTAGGTCGTCTACTTTTGAATATAAATAAGAATATAAATCTTAGTACCCATTTTAAAATTATTTCACATCACGTCATGTTTCGGCTATATAATGCCATTATCAAGCCGATAATGATAATAATTATCACTTGATAATGACATTATATAGCAGAAACATGTAGTGATGAAATAATTTTAAAAAGGGTACTCAGATCTATGTTTGAAATATTAGTTCATTGAAAAATTTAAAGGATCATAAACAAACCTCATTGTCCATATTTTGAATGTAGTACTCTTTGTTGACTTCAGATCGAGGCAGGTCGTCCTTGATGCGAAGAGCGGTGTCCCTGACCTGAATAGGCAGACCGTATTCCAAATCGAGAAGACATGTTTGACAAACGTTTTTCATCCGACTGCAGGTCTGACAGACCTCCGTCTTCTTGAAGCGCATCCTCGCTCCTGGACACCACCGGAACACGGTGAATGGACGAGAGCAGATTTTGCATTCTTTGCCGTATTTCTCTTTGGTCTGGAACAAATAGATAGTTTTCATGAAATACACATGAAAACATACTGTGTTTCAGTCGGTAGTGTGTCTGTGTTGGAGAGTCAAACTTTTTGAGTCGTCCAGGTGTACCAACTAATTATTGTGGATCTAACGGCAGTATTTGAAGGATTGCTCTGTATCAGCTGTTGACAAAAATTCCCAAAATTCCTTGGAGCAGCCTCTCTGTAACTACATTCATAGATGTTATTATTATTGTTTACGAAACAGATTATCAGCCGCCGGCTTTATCACAGGGTTTGTAAAGGTCAATAGGAAAGAAAGAACACCTGTTGAAAGGCTTTTAAATATCCAACTCATAGCTATCGCTTATCGCACTGCATATGGACGGGCTATTTCTGATAAATATAAAAACAAACTGAACTAATTGTGTGAAATTCCAAACAAATAACGATTCTCTGTTTTCTTCCAGTCTTTCTTACCCTCCTATTTCTTTCTATCCTATCTATTCAGGAGCTTCCATAGTTCTCTCCAAAACTACGATTGCTCTCGCAGCGTTTCCTAGAACTTCCTCTGTTACTTTTCCTTTTCCAGGCTACTTGTATCTGCACTCCACTCACGCCCATAATTCCACAGCAATAATTGAAAAATTGATTACTTTCCAAGGTACCGATCAAAAAATCGTTCCATGATGGCTAATATAGAAATGGATACCTTAGAGAAGGTGATGGAAAAATTCAAAACTGAAATTATTGTAAATAACACCAAACAAGTTATTAAGGAGGAAATAGCATCTTTAAATATAAGCTCTCTGTTCACAGAGCAAAATACGAGAATTGATGCGCTTACCAAGGAGAATGAAAGATTGAAGCAGGAGCTTCAGAAACAAAATATTCAAATTGGAAGCTTGAGAAGAGAGAATAACGTGGTATTCTTTGGTGTTAGCGAGGCTGAGGAGGAACGTGATGAACAGTGCATGAAGAAAATTTTAGATATTTGTAATGATGTACTTTCGATCGAGCTCAAATCTAATGACACCAATTTTGTTCGAAGAATCGGCAAGAGAAAGGTGGGTAGCAATCGTCCAATACTGTTCTCCCTAGTGTCAGGATTCAAGAAAACATCAATTATGCAACGGAGTGGGAAGTTAAAAAATACAAAAATATTCTTGGCCCACGACTTGGATGAAAAGTCACGTGAGAGACGTAGGGAACTAAATAAAATAAGTAAGAAACTCCGAGATTCGAATCGAAATGTCAGAATGAGGAAAAGCGGCTTGTAAATCGATGGGAAATTTTTCACCTATGAAGAAGTCAAGCAAGAGTTTGTAGAGGGGAAAGAGTTGGGAGGTGGTCAGGGCGGCAATGATAATGTTGATGGAATGGAAAATCAGAGGAAGCGCAGAAGAGAGGGGAATCAGTGTCAGCCGGAAAAACTTGGAGCGACGAGCAAGAGTAAGTCTGAAATTACTCAGTTTTTTCGTCCCTTATGTGAATCATCACCCGCGGGCAGTCAGTCCACTCAGTAAAGATATTGATAAAACAGAAAATTATCGTATTAAAATAATCTCGTATAACATTGCTGGTATTAAAAATAAGGTATATGATTCTGATTTTATGAGCTTTCTTCAAGAATTTGATATATTCGTTTTGATGGAAACTTTTTTGTACGATGAAGAGCTGTTTTCTAAGATAAGATTAAGACTTAATGATTACGATATGGATTGGCAACCAGCTGTACGCACGTCAATTTATGGTAGAGCAAGTGGAGGAATGATTTGTGGGATTCGGAAGAATAATAAGAGAAGCGCAACATTTCGTGTAGTTGAGGATTTCACTGTCATTGATATTCTTCTTGATGGAAATTCAATATACTTGGTACCAGTATATATGAAGGCTAGTGAGTGGAATAATAATTTTAATCAGTTGTATGATTTCCTACTCAATCTGGGTGATAAAAAGGTTATTTTGATGGGAGATTTGAATGGAAGAGTTGGAAGCTGTCAGGTGATACCTGATGTCATGCTGGCAAATTTTCATGACTTGGAACAAACAAATAGAGTATCTAAGGATACAATTGTGAATGTAAATGGCAGGGCACTCTTATCATTGTTCAGTGACTTTACTCTCATATTAATGAATGGCCGAATGCTGGGTGACTTGAGTGGAGAATTCACATATATTGGTGGTCAAGGGTCTTCAGTAGTAGATCTTTGTGCAGTTTCAGCTGATATGATTACACATGTAATATCATTTGAGGTTCGTCCCACAACCTTTTCAGACCATCTGCCAATCGTACTTGAATTGAGAGGAGATCGACTGGATAGTCTTCACGAGAGTACAAGAATTATTCCACTGCTGCCGAAGTTAAAATGGAACCCACAAAGGAAGGACATCTATCGGCAAGAAATCAATGCGTTGGTGGAGAGTTTGGATGCAGACAGCGAGCAGGATGGGGATATCAATATTCAAATTACGCGCCTCACCAGTCTTATATATGAGTGCTTCCCACTAAAAAGTATTTGACCAGATAGGCAGATCTCCTCTTTTAAAAAGCAAAGTTGGTTTGACGACGATTGCAGAGCTGCGAGAAAAAAGTTTCTGATTTATTGAAGGTCTTCAGAAGAACAAATTGTGAAGCTATTAGAGAGCAGTATGTGCAAACGAGGCATCAATGTAGACAGTTGTGCACCGAGAAGAAGAAGTACTGGACCAGTTTTGTGGAGAGCTTCAATACTGTTTCAGATGCCAAGGAGTTCTGGAGTGTAGTTAGAAAGCTAAAGAAGTCACAGTTTCTCTCATGCTCAGGAATTTCTATTGATGACTGGATGCAGCACTTCAGAAATCTCTTGAACCCAGCCGTCTCCTGTGAAGAGATTTGTTATTTAGAGCCCAAGACTTTGGTTGAAGTATTAAATTCTCCGGTTACACTGAACGAGCTGAGCAGAGTTCTACTGAAAGCAAAGGATAACAAGGCGCCAGGAGATGATAGGATTCCCTACGAATTCTACAAAAATGCCCCCACGAACTTTAAAGAGAGACTGGACAGTGTCTTCAATAGGATATTGGATACAGGAGTCGTTCAGGAGTGCAATAGTATTCCCGATTTTCAAGAAGGGTGACAGAAATGAACCTTCAATCTATAGAGGCATATCATTTGGAAATACTGTTGGAAAGTTGTTTGCTGGTGTCCTATTGAAAAGACTTGAGGCATGGAATATGCAGAACAATGTACTCGGCGAGTTTCAGGCGGGGTTTCGAAGGGCATACTCCACGGTTGATAATATATTCAACCTTGTCAGCATTGCTAGAGTGAAGTGCAGTTCAAAGAGGCAGAGGCTTTATGCATTCTTTGTAGACCTATCTGCTGCCTTTGATCGAGTTGATAGATACTCTCTTTTCTATAAATTAGCTGCAATGGGGATATCAACGATAATTATTGATGTCCTGAGAAGTATGTATGAGGGTACAAGTTCAAGGGTGTGGGGACAAGAGGGGCTGTCACAGGCATTTGAAACGTGTACAGGGGTCAAACAAGGATGTTTGTTGAGTCCGCTTCTCTTTTCCCTCTTCATCAATGATAAAGAAGACTACCTAGAGGGAGGTATAAACATCAGAGGGACACGTATTAAGTTACTCGCATATGCAGATGGTATTGTGCTGGTAGCATCTCATGAATGGACACTGAAAAAAATGATAGAAGGCTTAGACAGGTATTGCGAACCGTGGGGTCTACAGGTGAACCTAAGCAAGTCGAAGATAATGATTTTTAGGAATGGTAGAAGAAAAAGACAGTCTGAGAATTGGAGTTTCAATGGTGAAGAGATTGAGGTGGTCAATCACTACTAGTACTTGGGAATGGTATTCACTCCAAAACTTTCTTGGACTAGACATCTGAAGGAGAAGGCTGACATGGCACTGACAGCTCTAAATTCGTGTGCCATGATTATTCTCAATGATAAAATTGGATTTGCTGCAAAAAAATAATCTTCCATTCTGTTTCTGGAGCTATACTTTGCTATGGAGCACAGATTTGGGGGACGAGGATCTATGATGTGGTGGAAAAAGTACAAAGGACTTTTATCAAGAGGGTGTTCAGTTTACCGATGAATGACCCAAATTACATCCTGTCTCTGGAAACTGGACTGCCAAGTTTGTTCGCATACACCCTCAAGCAACATGTGAAGTATATACAGCGAGTGCTAGCCATGCCCGAGAACAGATACCCTCGAATATTGTTTTTGGAGGTCATGGAGAAACAACTTTATCTTCTCAAGGAATGGAAAGACATCAGTGATAAGCTACAGATATCCTTGGAACCGGAGACGATTGGTAGCGTCAATGTTGATGGCATCGACGCCACAGTGGAGCGGCAGTTGGAGGGCTGATGTCGAGAGCGGGTGCTGAGTTCGCAGAGGCTGGTGTTGGACGACTTCCCATTGGTGAAATGGCTGTTTAAGGCGAGAACTGAGCTCATTCGCCTCAACGGCTACTCATTTGTTGCTGGCAGTGGACTTTGCTCGCTGTGCAATTTGAGAAAAGAAGAAGATGTCGTCCACTTCTTGGGAGAGTGCCCTGTCTTGAAGGAGTTCAGATGGAGGTACTTTCGGAGGAGAGTGTTGTCAGCGGACGAACTGCAGCCCTACCTGAACGGCGAGAATTGGAGAGCTGTGGGAGCCTACTGCAGGCAGGCGTGGAGCTACCGATACGCACTGGTCAGGGAGTTCAACTATTGAAAATTGCCAACCTACCCAAATGTCAACAATTGACCTGGGATATAAGCCAGCGACAAATTAAAGTGTGAAAAATGAAGGACTATGAAAAGTTATCTATTGTATATTTGATGTTATCTATTTTTCATGCATTTTGTGTATTTCTATTGCAATCAATAAAGGCATTATTATTATTATTATTACACATGAAAACAAAAAATAAATAGATTACAGTCAAAACTAGAGACCCCCTGTGTTGAAGAACTCGCTAATGAACTTTTGTATTGATGTCTGAGATCCGCAACTTGTAATTAAAGAGTTGGTGAGAATTATTATTTTAGAGACAGCTAAATATATCTTTTACAAGTATGATACATTAGTAGGTTCCATGTGAATCCTATTCCAATTGAAAAAAAAACTTCTGTCGCTTCAAAACTTTTGTCCGCCATCTTGGATCCGTCATATGGATCCAACTTCAATTCGAATCCAGCTTCATTTTGAATTCAAATTCATTTTTTTCAAATGGGAAGGTGGTCATGTGATACATGATTTCGATACAGAATTTCAATGGAAAATTAATTGCAAAACCCGCAAATCGATATCTGAAACCGTTTCAATGATCTCAACATTTGAAAATACCAATAAATGATACAAAAATGAAATGAATGGGTACCATTCAAATTCTATTGAATAATCAAGTGTTAGTGAACACTTTTGGTAGCTTCTACTCACAAATTTAATATTTTGAACAAAAAAGCAAGTGCTATCACAAGTTGTATTAATTAAGTGTATGTAAAAGGCAGGCAGGCAGACGTTAACGGAAGCGAGTTAATATAGAACTTGTAAATTAATGTCGTGTATCATTAGCTGAAATCATGTGTCGGCGCATCAAGTCTGTTTGTCTGACAGTCTGTGTGACAATTGCCAAATAATAGTATCAGCTTCTTTAAATAAATGGAAAAATTACAGAAATAGCATGCAAATAATTAAAGCTGACTGATAAATGATAAATCAAAACAAATTTTTTCTTATGTACTTTCAATAATTTTTATATCCTGAAAAATGACAAAAGAGTGAGTCAATTTTATTGTCCAACGGACTTAAACTGTAAAAAGCTTCAAAAAATTCGTGTTTAAAATTTGAAGCTGATTGATCAATTATCTCTAAAGCTCTTGTCAAACAATCAGACAGAAAACACTTTGGGCTCTAGTAAGTCAAAGAACTCCCCTTACGCTCGTTCAATAAATGATTTTGTTTTAAACAAAGTGCTTCTTTTAATCTTTGTGAATCCCCCCTCCCGCGGAAACTAGTCAATGGGCAATGCTCAAGGATGTGACTCATAGTCTGCACCTCACCACAATCACAGAGAGGAGAGCCAACAAAGCCTCAACGGTGCATGTTTCTCTGGAATCTTCCCTGTCCAGTCCTGTACTTATTCAGCCGTACCAAGAGGTGCCTTGGCCATTCACTGTAGCCAACCAAGATGCCTGTGTGGGATCAGTAACTAACACTTTTGGTTGACTGCTGATATTCAGGCTTTATAGGATGAAGCCAAGCTGGTTTTCTAGACTTGAGCCTCAAAGGCGCTGATATGTTCATAAGTAAGTCGTCATGGATCGAAAGTTCTGGCATAAGGATCCAGGAAACTTTTGAGGGTACCAACTGCTTGTCTCTGACGCTTTATGACCTGAGCAAAGTGTTTGACTGCGTATCCTTAAAATAGTGATTGGCATTGGCGTAGATTGCTGTTTGACATTGGTGGGGGGGGGGACTGGGGGGTGCCCCCAGCAGATTTTTTTTGAAAAATATCTTATTAAGATGGTGGTATTTAAAGCATATTTTACCTCAAATCCGTTTTAAATCCTCTTATTCGGCATTGGTAAATTAGTAATAAAAATTATTTACAAAAAAAAACAGCATAATGAAACAGCATTATTTGTATTGTTTGTTTTGATTACCAGCCATAATTTCAATCTTGAATAATTTTTTCCGGGGGACATAGCATATACCTTAAAATATTGGGTGGACGCGTCCCCCGTGTCCCCCCAGGTTCTGCGACCAAGATGGTGATTGGTAAGGTTGAGCGATATGGTTGAGGTGGTGCTGTTGTTCAGGCCCTCAAGTCTTATTTGAAGTATCGTAGGCAGGTCATATCTATTATAGTACCGAATTCAAGGGCTCTGCCTATAAATAATTATGGTGTCCCGCAGGGTTTGGTATTGGGACCCGTATTATTTTTTAATGCAATGAATGACCTAGCTCTTGACCTTGAGGGTAGGGCACTGAAGTTTGCGGGTGATAGCACATTGATTTCTTCCGGCCCAAATCTGACCCAGGTGCAGCAGGAGGATGATGGATAAACAATTGTTCTGTAACATTTGTGTCATTTGTTTTCATGAAATTTTTTTGTAACTCGTGTCATTTGTGTATCATTTAAACAAATGCTGCTGGTGAGTGGTTAGAAGCAAATAATTTGCTACTGAATGTGGACAAGACTGGTTTGTACACTGAGTCGCAGTCAGCCCATCGGCACTCAAAGTGTGTTTCTCCTTGGATTCTCCATCGATCCAAAGCTTACCTGGGAGTGCCATATCGAGGGCATCTGTAAGAGGCTGTTACGAGTCGCTTACTTGCTGAGGAAATTAACACAGTTGGTGAGCGAGCCCCACTTGCTGGTGGTGTACCATGCTCTTTTCCTCAGCATCCTGAGCAATGGACTGCTGCTCTGAGGTTACGCTTCTGCATGTAAAGATGTATTCAAGCTGCAAAAGAGGGCCATCCGTATTCTTACCTTACCTTCAGTGGCTTCCTGGACCTCTCTTCCAGTACCCAGGTGTAATGACCATCTACAGTCATATATATTTGAGTGTCATGTTTGTGCGAGCAAATATTGGGAAGCTCAACACAAGGAGTGACTTCCATGGTAACAACACTAGACCTACCTCCGCAGTGCAGGCTGGTTGCTTGGCTGAATCGGACTAGGCGCTGAGACAGCAAATAATAGCAGCGTTGGTGGGAATGCGAGCGGCCGCAGTTAGCTCTTCCACCCAGCAATGATCGGCGTAGTTCCGCCTAGCGGACAGACGAAAGATCAATCCAGTCGGTTATTTGATCCCTCCAGCCAGGCTCAGCCAAGCAGCCGAGACAATAGAACAATGGAGTGGCGGTCTTATTCGCGTTCATCAGCAGTTTTCTTTCTCACGATTATTTTGATTTTTGTGTGTCAATAATAACTCCAGTCACCAGTAAAAAGTTTCCAGAAACGTGGTGTACTACCATATTAATGACTTTTCATGATGATTTTTAATTATTTAAAAACATTGTTGACATTCTGAGCCTTCAGGCTAAACTTGGGGTCGCTGAGAACGAATCTGCAATAAGAATTTCTCTATCACGAAAAATAACGAAAAAAAAACAGCTGTTAATCTTCCGGCAACCGTTATCAGTCATTCTACAATGCGGCCGAAACACTTCCAAGCCAGACACCCATCTCAAATGACAACAACGCCAAGCTGTGAGAAACCATCCTGCACTGCGGCGCTATAGTGAGGTCCACGTTATAATGACAGTATTTGATCAACTTTGGTTTTGCTATCCTTTTCTAGGTTCACAACGAAGCCAATTATGTTTTTGACAGTGTAGAAATATAATTAATTGATGCAGAGAATCGGCATCGCTATTCTCCTATCTTTATCCACTGCCATTATAAAGTGGACCTCACTATAGGTTAAAAGTCGAGGTCTTATAGATTTGGCCATACAACCGTTTGCCAAAGACCCGCAATGCATTTCCTGCATTGGCCCTGTGGATCTTCAATAAACTGCCTGAGGATTCAAAGAGTTTAAACTTACCAGCATTCTCAAGACCAGCATGACTCTAGATTTAAATGTTAGTTTGAGAGAGAGCCATTTTATTCCATTTGAGAATATTTTCTAGACGATCATTATAACTTGGTAGGTCTTGTTTAAGGCTGTGCAAAGGCTAAAAATAAACTTTCTACTGGTGATATTTTTCATAGTTTTTTTGATTTGTAAATCATGAAGCTATCAAAATGAAAAAGTTTCCTCAGGAAAACATCTTTTCCCGATCATTACTTTTTGAGATATGAGCGCCTAAAGTTCGAATTTTTGGGAAAGAAAATTTCAAATTCGGTAAGAAATAAATCCATGAGATTTAGTGGATAAATTCTTCATGGTATTAATGATTGAATGAAACAAAAAAATGCTGAAAATATCCATTTTTGATAAAGTTATTCAATTTACCAAAAATAACTTTTTCTAGTTACGGTATTTTTAGTAGCCTAAATTGAATAACTTTATCAAAAATTGATATTTTCAAAACATTTTTGTCTTATTAAATCAACAATACCATGAAGAATTTATCTTCTGAATCTCATGGATTTATCTTTTACCGAATTTGAAATGTTCTGTCCCAAAAATTTGAACTTTAGGCGTTCATCATATCTCAAAAAGATTTTTTTTCCATCGGAAAAAAAAATGTTTTTCTGTGAAAACTTTTTTATTTTGATAGCTTGATAATATACAAATCAAAAAACTTTAAAAAATATAACCAGTAGAAATTTAATTTTTAGCCTTTGCACAGCCTTAATTAATCTATGCTGCCATCTTGATAGTTGTATTGTAAAATAATAGATAGTTGTAACTAAAACTCTTGACGCAAACCATCCGGCCTTGGTGGTATTGACAAACCATGCTGGTATTTGTGAGGAAGAAGGTAATTCCGGTAACATATTCAAATACTCACCATGCGAATGTATGGGTTGTCACCGAGACATGTCTGGCAAAGAATTGGGAATTCCTAAAACAAAAAAAAAGTTGTTAACTCTCAAAACAGAAATTAAAATAATAGGCCTATTGCGGATCAAAATAAGAAAAGTTATTTCAATTGTAACAAATTATGTAAAAATATAAGGGAATTCAATAATGGAGAAATGCACTAAATGGTTGTCTGTCAATAAATTGTAAACATTTTAATTTTATACTTTTGACGTTTTATAATTATAAGAACATAAATGATCGACTGGATACTTATAATATAATATATAGTTCATTTTTGGATGAATATCTAACCGAATAAAAATAGAATCCACTAATTGACTGTTCATGTATATAATTAAATTACTCAGTGGGAGTGTAGTATACAAGCTTCTTTCACTGAATTGAAAATTAATGGAAAGAACCAATTGATTAACTGGTTTGTTTGATACTGAGAAACTATTTCATATTTATAGCCTACTGTACTCCCACAAAGTACGGTATATGGGTAAACCCAGTATATGGGTTTTTGTGTTCAGATTCCAATATTTGCTTTACCAAACCTAACCTTATTCTCATAAGACCGTTTTAGTTTTTCAATTGTATGAAATTAAAAACTTGAGTTTCAAGAAATTTTAATTAAGTTGAACTCTTGAAAAAATGTCAGAATATAAGAAAATTGTTTAATGACGCTGAAGATTAACATTTATTCTTCCAAATAATTCATTAGTGCCAACATTTTATATTCATTAGAAGATAAACTAATTTATTGATGCTATTATTAATATATAATGCATCAATTGTTATTTATTTATTATTTTACAAAGGCGACTTTCTAGAAGTATTTTAAGCCTAGGTGATGATGATGATGAGATGAATGATAATAGGCCTACAATGAAGGTAGAGTTATGAATGAATAAAAATTATAGGTTATGCTATCCACTTGAATAGATTTGAGTCCACTTTTCAGTCCAGAAATAAATATTTTATTCAATATTTATAATAATTCAATATTTTATGTCATTTAGCTTAATAATTACAATGAATTAAGCCCTAAGTTACTGAAAGATATGTTATGCTATAGGCCTATCAAGAATAGACGAATTAAAAAATATCCAATTTGAATGGAATGGATAGTCTTAAAATGAGACGAAGACTAATTTTTAATTAACATATAAATAGAAGTAGGCTAATACTTACAGCATCTTCCCAATTTTGACGATTATAGGTGTTAGCTGTTTTTGAAGTTGCCATTTGAAAAGTTGGTGTGTAATTTGTGTAGATTAATGCAAGTTCAATACAAAAAATAGTCACAAAATCAAAACTAGTAGAACTAAACTTGATAATTTACGATCATCAATCAATGAGTCAAATAAATATCATTTTAATTATGTTAGACAATTAATAATACCCAAACACCCAAATCTAACCTAAACTGAAAATTGACATCCCAAGCACAGAATAGGTATACTCCTATACTGTGTCCCAAGATCGCAAGGTGTCGCAAGTGAAGAATCCGCTGGAGGAATCTTCTGGCGATCAGAGGTACCACTACAATTCCATTACCACACCACCACCAACTTTTGATTTCATAATTTTCACAGTTTTTAAATTTTTTTCATAATTTTCACAGATTTACAGTTTTTATAATCGCTCCATTATTGTTTGAATATACGCAATTGACAAATGAATGGTTATAGTTAATAATGGTCAATAATTTTCAAGAAATAAGTATTCTTATTAAGGGAATAATTTTGATCAAGCTGCTCCTGCCATAGCCATTTGAATCTGAACCACTTTGCAGTTTACAAATACAAACTAACCTATAAATGACTCCGCAGTGCAGGCTGGTTGCTTGGCTGAATCGGACTAGGCGCTGAGACAGCAAATAATAGCAGCGTTGGTGGGAATGCGAGCGGCCGCAGTTAGCTCTTCCACCCAGCAATGATCGGCGTAGTTCCGCCTAGCGGACAGACGAAAGATCAATCCAGTCGGTTATTTGATCCCTCCAGCCAGGCTCAGCCAAGCAGCCGAGACAATAGAACAATGGAGTGGCGGTCTTATTCGCGTTCATCAGCAGTTTTCTTTCTCACGATTATTTTGATTTTTGTGTGTCAATAATAACTCCAGTCACCAGTAAAAAGTTTCCAGAAACGTGGTGTACTACCATATTAATGACTTTTCATGATGATTTTTAATTATTTAAAAACATTGTTGACATTCTGAGCCTTCAGGCTAAACTTGGGGTCGCTGAGAACGAATCTGCAATAAGAATTTCTCTATCACGAAAAATAACGAAAAAAAAAACAGCTGTTAATCTTCCGGCAACCGTTATCAGTCATTCTACAATGCGGCCGAAACACTTCCAAGCCAGACACCCATCTCAAATGACAACAACGCCAAGCTGTGAGAAACCATCCTGCACTGCGGCGCTATAGTGAGGTCCACGTTATAATGACAGTATTTGATCAACTTTGGTTTTGCTATCCTTTGGTACTATCCTTTTCTAGGTTCACAACGAAGCCAATTATGTTTTTGACAGTGTAGAAATATAATTAATTGATGCAGAGAATCGGCATCGCTATTCTCCTATCTTTATCCACTGCCATTATAAAGTGGACCTCACTATAGGTTAAAAGTCGAGGTCTTATAGATTTGGCCATACAACCGTTTGCCAAAGACCCGCAATGCATTTCCTGCATTGGCCCTGTGGATCTTCAATAAACTGCCGGAGGATTCAAAGAGTTTAAACTTACCAGCATTCTCAAGACCAGCATAACTCTAGATTTAAATGTTAGTTTGAGAGAGAGCCATTTATTCCATTTGAGAATATTTTCTAGACGACTTGGTAGGTCTTGTTTAAGGCTGTGCAAAGGCTAAAAATAAACTTTCTACTGGTGATATTTTTCATAGTTTTTTTGATTTGTATATCATGAAGCTATCAAAATGAAAAAGTTTCCTCAGGAAAACATCTTTTCCCGATCATTACTTTTTGAGATATGAGCGCCTAAAGTTCGAATTTTTGGGAAAGAAAATTTCAAATTCGGTAAGAAATAAATCCATGAGATTTAGTGGATAAATTCTTCATGGTATTAATGATTGAATAAAACAAAAAAATGCTGAAAATATCCATTTTTGATAAAGTTATTCAATTTACCAAAAATAACTTTTTCTAGTTACGGTATTTTTAGTAGCCTAAATTGAATAACTTTATCAAAAATTGATATTTTCAAAACATTTTTGTCTTATTAAATCAACAATACCATGAAGAATTTATCTTCTGAATCTCATGGATTTATCTTTTACCGAATTTGAAATGTTCTGTCCCAAAAATTTGAACTTTAGGCGTTCATCATATCTCAAAAAGATTTTTTTTCCATCGGAAAAAAAAATGTTTTTCTGTGAAAACTTTTTTATTTTGATAGCTTGATAATATACAAATCAAAAAACTTTAAAAAATATAACCAGTAGAAATTTAATTTTTAGCCTTTGCACAGCCTTAATTAATCTATGCTGCCATCTTGATAGTTGTATTGTAAAATAATAGATAGTTGTAACTAAAACTCTTGACGCAAACCATCCGGCCTTGGTGGTATTGACAAACCATGCTGGTATTTGTGAGGAAGAAGGTAATTCCGGTAACATATTCAAATACTCACCATGCGAATGTATGGGTTGTCACCGAGACATGTCTGGCAAAGAATTGGGAATTCCTAAAACAAAAAAAAGTTGTTAACTCTCAAAACAGAAATTAAAATAATAGGCCTATTGCGGATCAAAATAAGAAAAGTTATTTCAATTGTAACAAATTATGTAAAAATATAAGGGAATTCAATAATGGAGAAATGCACTAAATGGTTGTCTGTCAATAAATTGTAAACATTTTAATTTTATACTTTTGACGTTTTATAATTATAAGAACATAAATGATCGACTGGATACTTAAAATATAATATATAGTTCATTTTTGGATGAATATCTAACCGAATAAAAATAGAATCCACTAATTGACTGTTCATGTATATAATTAAATTACTCAGTGGGAGTGTAGTATACAAGCTTCTTTCACTGAATTGAAATTGAATATTAATGGAAAGAACCAATTGATTAACTGGTTTGTTTGATACTGAGAAACTATTTCATATTTATAGCCTACTGTACTCCCACAGAGTACGGTATATGGGTAAACCCAGTATATGGGTTTTTGTGTTCAGATTCCAATCTTTGCTTTACCAAACCTTACCTTATTCTCATAAGACCGTTTTAGTTTTTCAATTGTATGAAATTAAAAACTTGAGTTTCAAGAAATTTTAATTAAGTTGAACTCTTGAAAAAATGTCAGAATATAAGAAAATTGTTTAATGACGCTGAAGATTAACATTTATTCTTCCAAATAATTCATTAGTGCAAACATTTTATATTCATTAGAAGATAAACTAATTTATTGATGCTATTATTAATATATAATGCATTAATTTTTATTTATTTATTATTTTACAAAGGCGACTTTCTAGAAGTATTTTAAGCCTAGGTGATGATGATGATGAGATGAATGATATACAATGAAGGTAGAGTTATGAATGAATAAAAATTATAGGTTATGCTATCCACTTGAATAGATTTGAGTCCACTTTTCAGTCCAGAAATAAATATTTTATTCAATATTTATAATAATTCAATATTTTATGTCATTTAGCTTAATAATTACAATGAATTAAGCCCTAAGTTACTAAAAGATATGTTATGCTATAGGCCTATCAAGAATAGACGAATTAAAAAATATCCAATTTGAATGGAATGGATAGTCTTAAAATGAGACGAAGACTAATTTTTAATTAACATATAAATAGAAGTAGGCTAATACTTACAGCATCTTCCCAATTTTGACGATTATAGGTGTTAGCTGTTTTTGAAGTTGCCATTTGAGAAGTTGGTGTGTAATTTGTGTAGATTAATGCAAGTTCAATACAAAAAATAGTCACAAAATCAAAACTAGTAGAACTAAACTTGATAATTTACGATCATCAATCAATGAGTCAAATAAATATCATTTTAATTATGTTAGACAATTAATAATACCCAAACACCCAAATCTAACAATCTAACCTAAACTGAAAATTGACATCCCAAGCACAGAATAGGTATACTCCTATACTGTGTCCCAAGATCGCAAGGTGTCGCAAGTGCAAGAATTCGCTGGAGGAATCTTCTGGCCACTACCATTCCATTACCACACCACCACCAACTTTTGATTTCATAATTTTCACAGTTTTTACATTTTTTCATAATTTTCACAGATTCACAGTTTTTATAATCGCTCCATTATTGTTTGAATATACGCAATTGACAAATAAATGGTTATAGTTAATAATGGTAAATAATTTTCAAGAAATAAGTATTCTTATTAAGGGAATAATTTTGATCAAGCTGCTCCTGCCATAGCCATTTGAATCTGAACCACTTTGCAGTTTACAAATACAAACTAACCTATAAATGACATGAATAATTTGCAATCAGAGTTTGAGTTAATAATAGTTTTAATTTAGTTTTATACGTATCAACAATACTTCAAGTGCTGAAATTATAATATTTTCCGTTACCTCATTCAATTATTTAAAATTTTGTCCTTTGGATACTTTCTAATCTGCTTAATTTTGTTCCTAATGTTATGATGTTTTATCTAGTGCAGTTATATAGTTTGAAATCTTTCAAATAATATTGGTTTATACATGTTTATTGATTATTTTTAAAGCCTTTTAATATAATAAATCTAATTATTGGAATGTCGGCCGAAACAAGTCAAGTCAGCTCCTTACCATTACCCCCAGTTCAATATGTAAGCAACTATACTGATGAAAATATTCGAAGAGGGAGGGCCCCAAGACCTCCACCACCAATACATGATAATTATTCTATGTTTGGAAATCCTTTCAATGCGGATGATACTATTATTCGACCATTGGAAAGTCAGGTTAGTAACTTAGCTTAAAATCTGTTTTTTTTTTGTAATAGACCTACTTCTATTGTAAAAACTGTCCTAAAAATTTGTTTCAGAAGGTCATTGAAATTTTATTATATTACTCTCCACAAAGTAGCTTAACGTTCAAACACATTTTGTCCACTGCAGCATGCTAAGGGACATGCAGCGACTAAGGGCATAATCACATTGAATGCTTGTAATGTTGATGCTCGTCAGGTCAGAGATCATGCAAAATCCAATAAAAATATCTGGAAAGAGCTATAAAAACAAGCTTTGTGACTCGTCATTAGAAGCTTACATTGAACGCAACCAGCTTGCGTGTGAAGTATTTGGTGCATTGAGTGATGCATTTAGCATGCATTGACTAAGGTTATGATCATATGGAATGCTTGTGTGTGCAAGTGCACGTAGATCAGAAATCATGCCTGAGCTAAAAACCAAAATCTTTATATTTCTCTTCTTATTCATGGCCAGATATCTGGATTGACTGTGTCAGAAAGTGGACCTGACTTGGTCCTTGTCGTAGGGTTGACATATAAACTATGTCAATAATAGCCTATAATACGTTTGTAAACTTAGTCAAACATAAAAATATAAAATATATAGAATAGTAAATTTTTCAACTTTATCAAGATGGCCTTGCCTGTAAGCATCACATTACCTAATTATCACTCGAGGTTCAGCTGATGTCTCTAGTGACCTCAAAGTATCCCTCCACTGAATAGAATAGAGACATCTATTAACCAATAGATCTTGATTTTTGTTCTGAAGCTCCTGTCGTCCAAGTTCTTCACACTGTCAGGTAAGGCGTTGTAAATCCTCAGGTCTAGTATTGGAAAACAATCCTTCTTCTTACTTAGCCTGCAGAAAGGGATTTCTATTTTCGCTTTTCCTCTGGTGTTGTAGGAGTGTCTGTCTTCTCTTCTTGTGAGCAAGTGGAAATCATCCCTTGCGTGCAACAGGGAGAGCCAGATATATTGATTGTATACCGTCGATAGTATTCTCGGCTTGATAAAGATGGGTCGGCAGTGGTTCAAGTCGCCCACCGAATCAAGAATCCTTAGAGCTTTCTTCTGCTGGAGCATCACATCTTTACAGCCTGGAGCATGTCCCCATAACTGAAGTTCATAGTTGATATGGCTATGAAACATAACAAAATACACCTCCACCAGACGTTTCCTGGAGATTAATGGCTTCAAACGCCTCAGTAGGTACATCACTCTGGCTAGTTTCAGACAGATATTATCAATGTGGCTACTCCAGCCAAGTTTAGCATCCAGTGTAAAATCCAATTGCTTCACTTCTGTGAGATCGTCAAGCTGCCCCCGAACAAGAGTGCATGTTGTCTCCTAGGTTTTGCTTTCATTAAGCATCAGCTTGTTGCTGGTGAACCATTGCTTCGCCTGCTCAAAAATATCCGCTGCCAACCTCTTGGACAAGTCTGGCGCTCTACCCCTTGCGAAAATTGTGGCATCGTGAGAAAACATGAGGATGTTGCCCATAACTCCGAAGACATTTATCACCAGGAACAGAACAGGATCAATCACTGAACCTTGTGACACTCCGTGACGAACCCGTAGTGGACTTGAGTTTGCTCCAACAAGGGTGAGAACCTGCCTCCTATCAGAAAGGTAGGTTCTGAAGGTGGCAAGGACTGGACCGCGGACTCCATAGGTAGCCAGTTTCTTGAGGAGAATATTGTGTGAAACACACTCAAAAGGCTTGCTCAAGTCCGCCAGAGCAAGAGACACTGAGTCACCCGCCTCAAAAGTGTTGAGGATCTCAGCAACTTGCTGTGATACCGCAGTAACCGTTGACTTTCCCTGCCTGAATCCATGCTGGGCGTTTGTAAATAGGTCTCTTCTTTCAAAGTAGAGAACCAGCTGCATCTTCATGCACACCTCAAAAATCTTTGCCAGAGCAGGAATAATTGAGATGGGCCTGTAGCTACCCATGTCTGATGGATCTCCCTTCTGAAAAGAGCCATTAAAACACGTTGTGACTTGTCTGCAGCTGCTCATACTGAACGCAACCAGCAAGTACACGCGTTTAGTGCGGAGTGTACCAATTGCTCTTTCCAGATTTTGGCTCTCATCATCGCGCTTGGTCATGCACAAAAACCGAGCACTTGAACAATTACGCATCCAATGTGATCATACACTAACATCTGGCTAATTTTTGGATCTTGTGACAATGTTACGAGTCATATTGACAAAGATAATCTAGGTAAAAAATTGATTTTTTAGAGACTTATTTTTATTCAAACTATTGGTTACTTTGAAACAAAACTTTTTTTGTAGTACCGGGCCTTGTATTCTTTCAGGTAATGATGCAGGTAAAAATTTACTTGAAAAGTAAATTATTTACTTGATCAGTGAATTCCAGTTAGCCACACATCTAGTGTAATAGAACTATTATGAATGGGAGTCACTAATATACTTACATCACATTCGTTCTTTGGTGAAAAAATAGTTATTTGTAATTAGTAAAAAATACATTTTAATCACATAAAAACAGGAATTTATTCGATATCTTGGTGTTTTCTCATTCTTCCATCTTATTTTTCAGGGAATCAAAAGATTATATCCCCAACACTTTGATCGACGAAGAGAGCTGCGCAAACTCAACCATTCACTGTTGGTGAATTTTCTCGACCTGCTTGACCTGCTGGTCAAGTGTCCGGAGAGCCCAAGACGTGCTGAAAAAGTTGAAGACCTCAGTTTGTTGTTCATTCACATTCACCACCTGTTGAATGAGTTTCGACCCCACCAAGCACGCGAGACTTTGCGTGTGATGATGGAGCAACAGAAACGTCAACGAATAGAAACGGCTCAGCGATTCCAAAAACACCTCGATAAGGTTATTTTAATTTTTCAATTTCCTTATTGAATATTGTAGTTTTATGTTGAAGATGAAGTTCCCTTTTTTATCGATAAGTGTAAGGCTCAACTCACACTACCTAGACTCAAATCGTAGGACTCCAGTCGAGGATACTCCAGTCTCTCGACCTTACGACTTTTTTGCTCATTGTCACTACTTCAGTTCCATGCTACTCCATTCTCTATCCTTACTTTATAAAAATATAAGATCTAATTCGTCACTACTTAGCATGTAACAAATTTTATAATAATTATTATGGATATATTGTCTTATCTAATTCTTATTATTGTCTTATCTAAAATTATAAAACATCACTTTCATAAAACATAACCTCACTTTCATTAAAAATACATAATGCTACGCAACTCAAGTCGATGCTCGACCAATATGACGGAGTCGACGCTCGACTCAGTCTCACAGTCGCGAGGTCGTGGAGACTAGAGTCGACTGGTCTGAGTGTCACCATTTGGAAACGTCGAGAAGAGACTAGAGTCGCAGTCTCTTCTCGACTTGAGTCGCGTAAGTGTGAGTTGAGCCCAAGTTATATGAATGGAAATGTATAAAGTTCATGGGATATTTATGAAAATTATTCAATTCAGTCATGTTATTTTTCTCTAAAATTAATACTTTTTACCATTGGAATTAAAATCCATTGCAAAAAGAATGTTCTTATACAATAGTAGGTTATATTGAATCGTGCATTAGTATAAAAAATAAATCTAGAAGTGGATGAATACAGTTGAAATTGCATCAAAAACTGCAAATGCATTCAACTAAAATTTGTCCTTTTTGCCTCCACAGCTTCTTTTCTATGCTAATTATTGCCTTCAAGTCATCAATGCTGCTACATTTGGTATTTCTCCAAAAATAATAAATTTTGTGGGATCCATTTTATAAAGTCAGCACCTGATTGATATTAGTTTGCTACCCTAGTCTTTCATTAGACAAAGCAGATAACTCCATCTTTGAAGCTTCGCATGTTGCCAAATCATTTGTATGCTATGAAGAAATATAATGAACTAATAATTAGTTTAAAACTAATTCCATAGTACCCTTTTTGAAAAACTTTTTCATATAAATTACAATAAAAACTAGTTTCGGAATGTTCAATCCATTTTCAAGTCTTTCTTAACAGATCTAGAGATCAGAGTTTATTTTTTCAAACTTGAAAATGAAATGATCATTGTTATTGTATGTTATATGAAAACGTTTTTTTTTCAAAAAAAGGTAATATGAAATTATTTTTCAACTAACAAATCAAGTAGCCCTAATAAAATACGCTATTAGAAAATAATATTCATTTTTTAATTATAGAAATCATAAAAATATAGAATTTTTTGAGGTAGAATTGATCATTATTTAGAAGATTAAACAATTTATATTATATCATAATTTATACTGGGATAGCTTGAATCACGGCTATGCATAGTATTTAATAAAAAATATTTTAAAGTTTTTAATAAAAGGGTACTAAAAGTTTTTGTATTGTTTTTATTTGAATCAAGTAGCACATAAAAACAATAAATATGATTTTATAGTATTTACTGTACAAGACGGTGAAAACTAAAAAGTGACAACAATGCGTTCCTATCATTTCCTCTGACTATAACGTGAATCTCACTATATAGTCATACTCCACTTATTTCTTTCGTCTATTGCTCTTATTCTACTTTACTCTGAAAACTTTGTAAAGTAAGCTGTAAGCAATGATTCTGTAGTACTGGACAGCTTAAATTAATATAAAAAGTTGACCCTCTATACCTGGAGCTTTTCACAGGGAGCCCCAAATACCACAGACTTTTGGTTCCTTTTCCAGTTCTTTGAGATTAACGCCATTGGACAGAAAAATTCACTCACACCTTTTTTTAGATAATAAAATTTTAGAAATAATGAAATGGTTCGGAGCTCTCTATCTTTATTGAGTGTTGAGTTACAGTTTTTAAGAAATGAATCAAATTTTCAGAAACCCGATTTAGCTGGAAATTCCGTTTTCAATCAACTATATCTTCTAACTTCCGCAATTTAAACTTATGATTCAAAATCCCTATGGGCGTTATTTTGTGCTCTACAAACTGAGACCAGGTAGACCGTTCTATCTCAAATAGATTTCCGGGTACACCCGCTAAAAAATTGCCTTGCATTTGACCAGCTGGTTTCTATGTACCATCTACCTGTTGGTGGTAGTATTACTTAAATGGGCATTCAGCGCGGAAAAACGTATATTGTGCAGATCAACTGGTCAATTAAGAGCAATGTTATAATTCGGAAAAAGGGCTGAAACAGGCACTTTGTTCTAGCGTGTTTCGGATGCTATTTTCCAACCGATAATCATGAAAATGGTACCAAATTGTTCAGAAAGATTTGGACATCTGGCGCCGTACCGCCAAATTTTGATATCACTTATCAATTTTTTCCTATTGAACGTCAAACTTTGCCAAATTTTCTCCAAATTTATCTAATTTTAAAGTCATTTTATAGTTGGAAAATTGGAATTTGGCGGTACGGCGCCAGATGTCCAAATCTTTCTGAACAATTTGGTACCATTTTCATGATTATCGGTTGGAAAATAGCGTCCGAAACACGCTAGAACGATGTACCTGCAAAGAACTCTCAATCGAGAAAGCTTCAATTCCCTACTAGCCTTTCGAAAAAGTGTGGTCGAACTCACTAACACAGTCCCAACTGCTATGATTGTGAGTACACACTCACACCGGAGAACCGGAAAACTGGTTTTCGGTTGTCGAAACAATTGATTTTTGTTCAATGAGATATTGCCCGTCTTCTTGTCTGCGCTATTGTGTTTTATGTTATATACTATATTCATATAATATACTCTATTATTCTATATGCTTATACAGTAGTTTGACATCCATATTATTATTTATTCCCATTTCATTTCAATATCACATGAAATCTGTACTATATTCTATTTGTACAGCTATTTTGGAGACATGGTTCATTCTTCTCTCATCGAATTCTTTATTATCCATGTTGGGCCATGCATGGCAATTCAAATTCAACCCAAGAACTTTACATGATACTACCCGGGAAAAATTTAGTTTTGGAGAGATCAAGTTTTACATGTTTTTTTTCTTATACTGTAATTAGAAAACAACCAATCATTCCTAAATTCTCGAGAAAAAGTAAGTTATTGGATAATATGAATGAATAATAGTTCATGCTTCAACGACAATTTCTGCAATAAAAAAATACTTTTAGTATACTGCAAGATTTCCAAGATAAGCCAATTCTCTGTTCACTTTTTTTTCATTTACATTTACTTTCTTTGAAGTGGTAATAGGGTACAAGTATTCAATTGGAAGAAAGGTGAAATGCAAAAACTAATGTACAGTATGACAATGTACATTGTCATTGTCCAGGAGTGGTAACGTTGGGGGGGGGGGGAGATTGCGCAGACTGCATCCTTGTCATTGTATTGAGGGGGGGTTTCCAATAGGGTCAATATTGTAACGACTGACGATCTTCTTGTTTGGAATGTTTTCTGAATCGTGCAGAATCACAAATACTTTGCTTCTGAATAAAATTATGCTTATATGAATCATAACTTTTTTTGGGTTTAGGCGCCTGCGCGGTAGATTCTATTAAATTCATAATTGACCAGAAATGAATTCGATTGTTTATAAAATAGAAAAATAGACAGTTATCAACTGTCCATTGTTCAGTTGTTTACAGGCCGTTGTACATGGTGATCTGCACTTGTTTTGGTGAATCAGGAATTAGGTACTTCTCGTAATATTTGCTACCGTATATTAGCCCAGTTCTGAATCGTGCTAATACAGTCACAAGTACTTTGCTTCTGAATAAAACTATGCTTATGAATCATTGTAGCGTTATAATATTTAGCGTTGTTGTATGATTTGAATTTTTGTGCCCTGTTAATTATTTATTTATTAGATTACCACAAACAATATAATGATCGGGAAAGAAAAAACAGGTTATTGCCCAAAACTTTTTCAATTTCCCAATTCAGTTTCAAATTGTGCAAATATTATACATAGGTTATGTCCATTTCAATTTTCTACACCAAATCACAATCTGAGAGTATAGATTAGAATAAAACAAACAATTATAATTTTGATAGATTAATAGTAAAACTTTTGTAAAAACATAAAAAAAAACGTTAAATTCACAAAATAAAGAATAAAACCACTTAAATTTTGAGCTCGAAAATATAACGTTCACCTTAGCTATATAACAGCTGTTTCATGTTATCATGGATAATAAAAACCAATTTGATTTATTATATTATTGGAATCATTTTTTGTTTGTGATTTTCCCTGATAATATACATAAATACATTGAAATATTTGATCATGTACTCCAAACAATATTATTACTGGAAAAATTAATTCCTATCTAGAATCAAAATTAATATATTTAAATCTCAAGAATGAAGAATCATGATTTTTATTTGTCTATGCATGAACCATTTTATTAATAGCCTTCAGCACTTACTGTATCTATATAATACTGGTCGTCAGGCTCGCTTCGCTCGCCATATCCGTTTAGCCAGACATTTAGTCTGTACCCCGACTGGATCGTCGTAACATATGATAAAAATGCTCAAATGAAAAATGCAGGCGAGCGAAGCGAGCCTGCTGATCTCATTCTTGGACAATCCAGTCGGGGGTCCAGGGGGCGGAGCCCCCTAGCTAGACGGATATGGCGAGCGAAGCGAGCCTGACGGCTAGTAGTAATATTATTTATATTCCCAGGAATAGCACTGATTGAAGTAGCAGTACCCAATCAATTTTTCCGCGATAAATCAGGACCTCCTAAATAGGTATTTAGGAGGTACTGGATAAATTGGTATTTAGGAGGTCCTGGATAAATGCATTTCAATCTTCAACTTGGTGCCAACCTAAAAAAGTCAACTCAACTTAATGCCAATCTGACAAAATTTTTAATTTAGTTACCAGAACAACTCTGTGGGTAGATGACACAAGTTGATAAGTCACATTTTTGAACATATTGAGTTATGCATATGGTTGTGTTCAGAAAAATTAGATCTATAAGATGGTATCTATATAATAAGAGAGAGTAGGGTTGTGTTTGTTCGTTCGTTCGCATCAAAACATGTCAACTTGTGGATTGCATACCGGAAAAACGGGAATGATTTAGATTTCCAAATTTTGCACATAGATTTTAAAAATATTAATCTCGTGCACCTGGAAGCCCAAATTTTAATTTTCCTTTTAGATTTTTCAGAATTAATGTTTAAATTTCATTAATGGTACATTCGATTTTATTAAAAAATCACCAAATCATATGGTCGAAATTAAAAAAGGTACATCTGTTACTGTATTGCTTTCTACCTGAAAAAACATAGTTTTGAAACTTCGTTTTCCTGATGCAATGTTTAGGCCTACACGTAGCATGGATTATTAATTTTTCAGCTAGAACAATTTTTGAGACAAATGCTAAATAAACGTCTACAGTTTCATCAATGCTGTATCGGCAATATGAAAACGCATGCAGGTCTTTCAATGAAGCTGTTGTTATTTAGATAAAGAAATTATATTCTTCCAGTTTTATTTAATTAAAATTTCAAAATTATTCGAGCCCTGATAGAATGACTGACTCACTGCACATAGCCCTATTTTGAATTCTTCTAGATTTCATTACGTCAAGTTTCAAGAAAGACCCTTGCGAAGCACGGGTTACCTGCTAGTAACTAAATATGTTGTATCTCTTTAAATAGCTGAGATATAGGCCTTGCTCAAGCCTGATAGAGCATTTTCTTCCAAACCCCAAGTTGACAAATATTGATAAGTACATATATCTCAACACTCTTCTACCGGTTTGTATTATAATCAAATTATCAAAAGATGGCAAAATTTGATAAGTGTATGTACTGATAGGCTATTATAAAATCTGAAAATCAATAACCTCTATTGAGAACTACATAACCCATACAACTTTGCAAACAGTTCAAGTTTGTTTAACTTGATCAATACTTGTAAATAATATCAATTAATAGTTAAAAAATATATTCAAATTTCTAAATAATCGATTTTTAAGATATTTCCTATACTGTTACATTGTGATTTGAAACATTTGGCAGATGGCAAAACATGATATCTCTGACATCACTAGCAAAAATCCTCAATAGTTAATTTAAATAAATGTTTCGAAGATGTACTCTCTCTAGATTATAGTTCTATATTAACATATGGTATGGACATTTCAATTATAATTTTAAGATATTGGAATAAGAAGAATATACATGCTAAAAGTCGAACTTTAAACCCTAAAAAACCACCCTTAGAGTTAAAATATCGCCAAAAGATTTCTTAGTGCGCCTCTAAAGGGCCAACTGAACATACCTACCAAATTTGAACGTTTTTGGTCCGGTAGATTTTTAGTTCTGCGAGTGAGTGAGTGAGTGAGTAAGTCAGTCAGTGAGTGAGTGCCATTTCGCTTTCATATATATAGATAGTGCACTCATATATTAATGAACTTGTATGTCGATTTAGAAGAATTAGTCAAATGAAGTGTTCTTTGATAACACTGTTGAAGCAATAGAATACAATCTATAGCCAGGCTACTCAAAAGCAGATCAGTCATGTTAGAACAGCCGCAGAATGAGTAGACAATGTAGTGTATAGTAATAATAATAATGGACTTTTCTAGGAAGAGAAGACTGATGTGAGAGTGAGTGCGCGTGTCAATTGTGATAGTGGTGCTACTGAAGTAATGAACTTCTTTCTCTAAAAAGAGAAGACTGATGTGTGAGAGAGCGCATCGATTGAGAGAGAGTAGAGCTATGAAGACCAATGTTTGTGAGCCAGCATGCTTTTTCACTCCGTTCCCCATCTCATCAGTTAAATTTACCTAGTACTACACTTTTTTAACAGCCTTCCTGGACATGCCCCTTAAGATTATAGGACATCAACAAAGTCTCATGATACACCATTCTGAAGGTCTTGAAACAAGCTATAACTTTTATATCAAACATTTTTTCGCAAAACGGAAACGTAAATTTTTATTCGACAAAATATAAAATAAGGTGGTGAAAAGTTTCTTATTTTCTGGCTTTCTATGGGAATAACTTCCTGAACAATAGATATACAATAAAATGACATCAATTGTAGTTCTATTCATCCTGGAAACGATGAAATCAAAGTCAGCTCGTTACTTTGATTTGGTACCGAGATATACTTGTTTTACGAAACCATTGCTATTTCAAACTTCGGGGGAGTCCAAGGGTGCAAGTAAGCGGGGGGAGGATGAGTATTTTGTGATTCCAGGCTATGTACTATGTATACTAACATCCTGCAAAAATTCAGCTTTTTCTTAATTAGTTGCACAAAATCCAGTTTTTTGTCTTTGTTGAATGGGCTAATATTATGGAAATATTGGACAATCACGATCTTTCGATTACGCATGGTTTTCGTAAATCAATCTTTTTTTTGAAATTACCCGATATGAGAAATTCGAAATGTGAAACTCAAGTATTCCAAATTGCCTCAATCAAAGAAAATTTTAATGAAACTCTTACGTCTGCTATTCAGTCATTGATCACTATTCAGACCCTTCCGCCAACTCCAATCTTGTGATTGCAATTAAATTATCCTTTAATGAATCTTAGATCTACATATTTCCCTAACTATTTGTAGTTTAATTAATTTAATTTCTCCTCTGTTGTACTATTTATTTCTGTAGTTGATACGAATCCATATTGAGAATTAATGTAGGTATTTCTATACGTCTATTCTATGAATTGAAACTCTCTTACAGGTTATGGAAATCCTGCAGCAAGCCCTTCATAGTTTACCGGATGCCTCAGACCTGGACTCCAAGTTGATGGTGCCTTGTGAATCGTTCGAGAAAATGGACTCCTCCGATCAGGATGACGCAAACAGTGACGCTTGCAATCCCCTCGACAGATTGATGTGCCAAATCGTCGATGCTTTATAAGTGTAACAGGCCAAAGTGAAATATCCTATTTGAATAAAACAATAACTGACCAAAAGTGAAGAAAACTGCAAACCTTATCATGCTATATTTTCAGTTGAAAAAACTCGATTTGCTAGTGTGTTTTAATCACTAATGAGCTGCTGGACATTGATATGGTCTTCCATGAGTTTTTATATTATATATGAAAGTGAAAGCCATGGTAAAGTACAAAATTGATAAATAGTTGTAAGGCAGTTGGTATGGAACTAATTTTGTTCTCAATTGTAAGAGGAACATGATGAATAAATATAATACATAACTTGGTATTGAATTCTTTGCTTATGTGGTTATCATTCTCCGAACAATGTGGTTATCATCACATAAAAAAGATATCTCATTAAGAAAAAAAAATGAATGCGATGAGTGGATAGCAATTGAGTTGCCCCAAATATTAGAAATCCTCGTATTGTAACACAAGTTATAAAAATAGAGACATTCAATAATTCACAAAATTTATGTCACAAGATGGCTCTTGTCATATCTTCTTCTTCTTCTTCTGGTGCCTATCCGTTACCGAATGTTGGCAATCATTCTGGCAATTATAACTAATTATAACTTTGTTGTCAGCCGCTCTAAAAAGTTCCGGGGTGGACACTGCAAACCATGTTCTCAAGTTCTTTAACCAGGAAATTCGTCTCCTACCAACACCTCTCCTGCAAAGAACTTTACCCTGTAGTTCTCATTTTAACAACTGATATTTAGTTCCATTCCTCATAATGTGTTCCAGATACTCCAATTTTCGTCTCTTGACAGTGTACATTATCTCCACCTTCTTACTGAGTTGTTGAAGAACCCTGTTGTTGGAAACTTTGTCCATCCATGATATTTTCAGAATTCGTCTATAGGTCCACATCTCGAACGCTTCAAGTTTCTTTGTTGTTGTTTCAGTCAGGGTACAAGACTCAACTCCATATAACAAAATGGAAAATAATATATAACAACGGAGGAGTCTAATTTTCAGTTCAAGGGTCAAATTATGCGACTTGAACACTCTTGACATGATTTTGAATGCCGTTCTCGCCTTTTCAATCCGAGCTCTCACCTCCTGAGAATGGTCCCACTGCTCATTCAAAACTACCCAGGCAAATATAAGTCGGCACTCTCTCCACTACCCTACCATCAATAGTAAAATGCACATTCTCAACTTTTTCTTTACTAATTATCATTGTCTTTGTTTTGTTAATGTTGACATCCAGCCCATATTTTTTACTAACTTCAGCTACTTTGTCCATTAGCAGTTGAAGTCCTTGCGGGGTGTCGGCAAAAATTACTGTATCATCAGCATACCTGAAATTGTTGAATCTATCTCCATTCAATAGTACGCCGGCCTCCGAGTATTCCAAGGCTTCTTGGAAAATTGCCTCTGAGTACAAGTTGAATATTAGCGGAGATAATTTACAACCCTGCCGTACTCCTCGGAGAATTTTAACTTCTTCTATTTTCTCATTGTTGACTCTAACAGATGCCGACCGATTCCAATACAGGTTTTTAATTAAACGCAAATCCTTACCATCAATTCCGCTATCCCGCAGGACCTCCATCATTTTATTATGTTGAACTCTGTCAAATGCTTTTTGATAATCGATGAAGCAGGCATATATATAACAGTTCATGTCGCGGCAGCGTTGGAAAAGGACCTGTATAGGGCCTTTTAAGGTAAGCGCATCTCTAGTTCCCAGTCCTTTCATGAAGCCAAACTGTCATATCTACAGTAACTATATAACTGGTTATATCTAGCCTTTAATAGTGTGGTTATAATAAAATATTAATCCAAAAATATATATTTATCCATATGGCTTCTATTGGTGAGGAGACCATGGTGGATGTTCCACCTCACCTTTGTTTGACTTTACCTACTATTAAATAATCTCAAAATTTTGCTAACATTACTATTCTACAAGACTATCCTCATGCTTTCGTTATTCCATGATGTATTCAACAAGTTGTATGGTAAAAGTATAATCTGATTAATTACTGCTGATACGTAGGCTAAATCAGAAATTGCGAATTAAGTCATATGATGTGTGTCAAAGACAAAATTTCTTATCGGGGCTCTGACGCTACCCGGCATAGGTTAAAAAATACTTTTTGTGAAAATTTGTGATGTTTTTAAAATTTTTAAGATTACTACTTCATACCTTTACTTAATTTTAAAATCCAACGTCCAAAAGGAAATACACTACCAGGCTCAAAATTACAATAATGATGGAACAAATACTAAGGGAGAGTAAGTTTTATAAAAATAAGTTTGTTTATAATATTGCTAATCTATTGTTTTTTTTAAATTGATATAAAATGTTGCGTAAAATAACTATTAAAGCTTTTGACGGTCTATGCTCTAAAAGTCCATTCTACATCAACGTGAATTTCTTTGTTTTAATATTATTTGTTTAGAAACGTTCATCATCATAGAAGCTCTAGATGTCTTTCACTCAAGTGGTTAAGTAAACCATTGTTTTACGTGATACTGTGAATTTAACTTCTAAAATAATAATGGGCGTTCTATATGGACACAAGGCCATTGATTCCAAAACTGTGCGTAATGGATAAAGAAAAAGGTATAAGGTCAAATGATACAGAAGATTTTTATCAATACAAAATTTGCTTATTCTTTGCTATCTAAACATCAACTAGAATAGCATTATTAATACCGAACAATACCAAGTACACGGTGTAATATATTCATTTTATAGCTTACTGACACCTTCTTTATCTACAAAGATGAACCTTCCCAAATTTAATTATTCAACTAATTTATTATCAGACCTTTTGAGTTTTAAATACATAGGTAGGTACTTATTTAAATGTTTCATAAAATGATAAATCCATTCGTCAGATTTAGTTTTAGGTCTATTTGTTTTAGAGCACATTTGGTGGAATATCTCAAATTGGCTGCTAGCTAGTACCATAGCTAGAGCTTTTAACCTATTGAACAAAAATGAATTAAATCAAGTTTTTGCGTCGAAAATTACTACCTAGATGATTTAACTTTCGCTTTAACAAGCATGTATCAAGTAAGTAATGATTAAGTTTATGTTTAAAATATTCACACACTTTTTTAAAAAGACTGGTGGAGCGGTCAAAAAGTTCCATATTCTATCTGCTTTAAATACTGAATGAAATTTTCTAAAAAATATTTCTACTATGTTCAGGACGAAAATCGGACGTGGATAATACTGGAGATGAAAAACAACAAATATACTGGCACGTCCGAAAACTTGTAAAAAAAATTAAACCTGCCAATCAAGTTGAGACTCGAAGTCTATTGGAAAAACTTGTAAAATACGATTTTAAAAATGAGAAAGTACGAGATGCCATGAAGGATTCAGGTTTGTTTTGGTACAACGTATTAAAACTTATTGTATTTTAAAACTGTAGTAATTAATCTAAAGATGAGCAACTTTATTTATTAAAATTCGATTTCTCAAAGAAAGTTGTAGCAGGCTACTACTCGATTTGAAATCTTGAATAGCATCTAACAGGACTCTCATCAAATCAAACCTTAATCAAGCCATAGAAATGTTAAATTTCTGTTGAAACTTTGCGATGAGAGTCAAGTCAGAGCTTTAATGAATTTAGATGAGAGTGCTCTATTTCGGACTAGTGTAACCTTATCTAAATTTGACAGAGGAATATCACAAGGTTACCTTATTTTCTCTCCTTAATATTTTGATGATGTACTTATTGTATGAATCACTAAAGAATCAATATTCAAAAACTGTTTTTTAATAAAACAGTAGCAATTAAAGTTATAATAACATTGCTTATTAGTATTAGACCAGAAATTACTAGGTATAGAGGTATAGCCAAAATTGACAGAAATTCTTACCAAAGGCACAAACTTTTCACTCATACTTATGATAGAATAATCAGAAAAATATCAACATGCATGCTCACCAGTATTGCTCCTTTGGCTGCTAGATAATGACTATAAATTAAAGAATACTTTCCAACAAAATAGAAAATTATTCTTATCTTTGTAAACAGGTGGTTATCACTTGTTGGCGAATATATTGAAATGTAACGATTACGACTGCAACAGGGCAACTTTGGATGTGTTGCTGAAAATGACTCAGATTGAAGTTCTTCAAAGACTGGTTATAGAACTAGGTGAGTTTGAATTCATTGATTGTTTCGACTCTTAAATATGTCAAATAAAACTGTTTACGCTTGTAGCATAATAGTTAGGCCGTAGACAATATATGATGCTCATTTGAAATTAAAATATAGATTGGGCGCAACCTCAATAAATAATTGATCCTCTCCCAGCTAGCCCTTAATGCCATATCTAACAAAATTGGAAGACCAATGTTTGCATTATTTTTATTATTCGCATATATTGCATTATTATTCCTGTTTGCATTATTGTAAACTATTAAATCGTAAACGGCTAGTCTCTTCTTACTGAAAATTGCCTATGTATTAATTAATGGGACAAAATTTATTTCACCTTTACTTATTTTTTACTGTCATTTTTGAGCCTCACAGTTTCTAATATTTTCAGGAGCTTCCTGTTATTGCTTTCCTTTTCTTCATCTGACATAATGTGAATATTTGAAACATTGATCGCATTGGTCTTTCCGTGGTGTGTGGAACTTGCCATTAAAGTCTGACAAAAGTTTTTCTATAAAACAAAATTTTCCTAGAGCTACACCATCTGTTTCACATTTAGTTTGTAAAACATGTACGGTAATACATTTTATCGATGTTGAGCTTGAGATCACAAGCAAAATATTCATAACGTGTATCTTTTTGATAGGCACTTTTTGATAGAAGGACACCTGCAAAAGAATCAATGTGCTGTTTGATCCTTATTATTTTTTCAAAATGTAGATAGGATATTGTTTATTATTTTTTTTCGAAGGGACGGATTCAAAGGTTCGAAGAACCCCACACGTCAACCGAAGCTTATTGTGTTCCCAAGTATTATGTTAGTTAGGCAAACCAATACCTATGTCCTTTACAAGAACCAGGAGTTTTTCCCTATACTAGGGATATTGCAATCCTTGTCGCAATCCAGTGTGATATGCTTGGCAGTCTCTTCAGACTGATTAGTCCTCGACACCTACGTGAGTTCCACTCCTGGCCTTCTTTGTAGGTCCTTCCGCTGAGGAAGGGGCGGCCAAGTTGCCTCTAGGGCGCCCGGCCACCCTTGACTAAGCCTCTTGACCCCCATTTGTGCCTGGTTTTTCACCCATCACTGGTCTCTTGGGTTTTTTTCTTTTTGCTCCTGCGAAACTTCGCAGGGTCAAAAGCCTCACATCTCCCAAGACGTTTTGCCTAAATGGCCGCCCTTCTTTGAGCAGTGGTGAGTTTTGGCCACTCCACCCACAAACTCGTGACCTACGTGAGTTCAACTCCTGGCCTTTTTGTAGGTCCTTCCGCTGAGAAGGGGACGCAAAACTGCCTCTAGGGCGCCCGGCCACCCTCGACTCAGCCTCTTGACCCCCCTTTGTGCCTGGAGTTTCGCCCATCTCTGGTCTCTTGGGTTTTTCTTTTTGCCCCTCCGAAACTACCCTGATGGGAAACTCCAGAAGTTGCCTTGAAGTCCATTTTAGTCGCCTCCTACGACAAGCATGAATACTGTGGGTGAATTCTGGTTTTCAACACATTCTTGAGTACCGGTACGATGATCGACTCAAAGCTCCCCCAACCCACGGGGGCTAGATAGGATAATAACCCAACTTGTAAACGATTAGGGTTTTGAAATACCGTAAGCTGTCACTAAATTAGAGTACAAAAAATTACAAAATCCAAAATCACAATTTTTGTATTTATGCTCTTTTGATCTATAGCTGTGATTCAAGAAGGATCTGATCTGATTTAATCGCTGATTCTTGTTAATAATGATCAATTTTGTCCCAAATAATTTATTTTATCCATGAAGAAAATATTTTATCATGATTTCATACATTTTTATAATTATTGAGATAAAACGTTTTGGTAATTCATAATATTTGTACATACAAACAATTTGGCAACGGTGGGGAGTTGAAAAGGTTAGAGCTATGTGCTTTGTTCAACGACAGACAAGGATATCAAGTTAATCAGATGCTGACTTTATAACCTGAATCTTACTATAGTCAGTCATTTCTCCATTGATAATTATTGTGTTTCTATCAAAACTCTTTCTCAAAATGTTTTGATATGTGGTTTTGTCAATTTAAAGTAGCTTTCACAGTATGGTAATTGGTTTCAAATACAGAAAGCCACAATTCATAAAGTTTTAAAAGCAGTTCAATATGTTGATAAAGGTGCAAGAACCATATTTAATTAAATAATTATCAAGTGTTTTTGACATTATTATTAGTTTCACTCAGTTTTCAAGTGTATTGAATGTATGGGTAAAAATGGAACTTCTCATCAACGTCTTATTACGGTAGTTATTACTATTTTTTTCATTTAAATACGCTTGATCAATTTCTAGTCACTTCATTCAATATTGATATCACAACAGCGATAGTATTACCAAACAGTTTAATAGAGATTGAATGGTGTAACAACTGTTACTAGTTTCTAAATTTATCCCAGTATAAATGAGTGGTTTCAACTATTTAAATTAGTTTCATTCAGTGTTTAAAATGTCTTGTAATATTTGTAATAGAAAACCCCATTCAAGAAATAAAGAGGATTTGGACAAATAAGGAGTTTTCTTAACTGAGCATCATATTAATACCTTTCCAATTTTCATTTAATACAATAGTAGGGTATTGTAAAGGATATATTTTTTTATTTCTTTGTATAATACTTTTTTCAAGTCATTTTTTGTAATTTTCTGAGTAGGTATTATTTGAAGTTTATACCTTTGATCAAATAAATTTAAATAAAGTAAATTGTGTCGAGGAGACAATATTAGGATTTTTACCTGCTTGATTTACATCAACATGTTGTTACCAGGAGTGATCCCAAGCCTGATTTCGTACCTGGAGCGTCCGATCGCAGAGCTGCAGGCGACCAGCGCTCTCATTATTTCGCAAATGGCCGAACTGCAGCGAGGTCGAGATGAGTTCCAGCGCAGGCAGGGAATCGAGACACTCATCAAACTGGTCGACGTGCCACTAACATTGGTCACCAGAAGCGAAAACCAACTCAGCGCCGAAGAAAAAGAACAAATCGAAACACTCATCAACTGCATGAAGGCGTTCTACCAGCTATCGTATTGTGATTCAGTCAAAACCCAACTCTTCAATCTAGGCATCACCAAAGTTATCAGAAACTTCCTACAGGCGAAAAACGTGCAACTAGTCGAGTACACAATGGGCTTGCTCCAGAATTGTGCCGTGGACGAATCTTACCAGAAAGCCATAGTTAAGGAGGATATCATCAGGTTTGTTTTGAAAAGACTGAAATCCAAAAATGCCGATGTGAAAGAACTCAGCGCCAGAGCGATTTTCAGGAGCTGCGCTGATGCACAGGCTAGAGAGCTGGTTTTCAAGCACAATGGCATCGACTATCTGGTCGACTTGTTGGATGCACCCGATGAACAAAAGCGACTTCTAGCAGCAATTACAGGAGCCATATGGAAATGTGCAAAGTATGATTTGAAAGTAATGATGAAGAAGAATGTGTTTCCAAAGTTGATTCAACTAATAACAAGGCCTATTCAAGATGAAGAGAATGAAGAGGTAATTTTAATTTACATTAAATTGAATTTGCGTAGAGTTCTCAGTACCGGTAACAAAATAATGTTTTTGTAAGAGAATGAAGATTTAACTTAATATTGTTTCAATTGCATTATAATGTTAGAATAAACTGGCATAGCTGTATGTAGCCTACATTATCAAGGGCCGTTATAATAAATTAGAGCTTTGAATAGTTAACTCTTTGAAAATAATTGGAATATTGAAGAAGCATAATTTTTTCTGAATATGCGTGGGCAAGGGGCGGGTGCGATCGAGGAAAAGAATATCAGAGTTAGGTACTGCACTATTTCAATCGAGAGGAGGTTGATAAAAAAATTGAAAAGTTAATCAATTACAAAAATAGATTTTACAATTGAATTTCTGAATAAGTTTAGTGAGCTGGTGTCATCGGTAAGTTATGACTAAATTTCAGTAATAGAAACAAATAGGCTTAATAAATGATATTATAATATAATCACCACTCATTTATTCAAGTACCGTACACATAATGGTGGCTTGGCTGTTTTCAGATTCGAGTGAATACTGTAGGAGCCCTTGCAGAGCTTTGCCAACTGTCAGAGAACAGAAGAGCGCTCATTCTACGAGGAAGCGAAGAGACTATGAACACACTGAAGAAATCGTTGAAAGTTGTCAATACAGACTTGCTGGTCAACACTTGCGCTGTGATTGGAGAATGTGCACAGGAAAAGGAATGCGTGGACGACATAGTGAGAAACGACTTTGTGAGACTTATTTGGTCAGTTTTGAAAAATCCGTCCATTGAGGTTCAAGCAAAAGCTGCCTGGGCGCTTATACCGTGTATACGGAACTATGATGATGCAGGCGAATTGGTACGAAGCTATGTGGGAGGGTTTGAAGTCATTATTAGAATGCTCGATTCGCCGGATCTCAATGTGTTGGGACACACGTGTGCAGCAATTTCTGAGGTAAATGAAGATTGTCATAGTATTTTCATTCCATTATTGTAATGCTTTTATTACAACATTTCAGTATTCTAAGGTTTACAGATAAATTATTAATAACTTTACTGCCATGAGATCCGAAAGTGGTTCTCAGGTGTAGTCACTAACAGGTCATGAGAAATAATAATTTTCCCTTCCCCCCCGCAAGGCCACAGTGATTTTCTTGTAATTTATTGTTATGTCTAGGTACATACAGCATTATTTTGGCAGCAATGTTACTTTCTCTTTAGTAATCTGTAATAAATTTATCATCAACTTTTAATACCGGTACATGCATTTTATTGCAATAAGTACGGTAAGTTATCTTATTGTTTTTGGAAAAATAAATTCCAAATTTCCTCTTCAAGTATCTTTTTTCTACCGATAAATTACTTTTAAACCTTCAACATTACCAACCTCGAACATTAAACATAAATAACATTATTAAACATAAGATTTCCAACACCAACATTATGAAGTCTGTGAGTCGTTATTCTACGTTTAAAACTTGATGATACTTTTACACCTTGAAATACGGTTCGATATTTAAATGTCGTTCATTTAAAAAAGCTCCAGTTTTCCATGGTGAACTCTATATGTATTTTTGTTTCAATTTTTTATGTTTTGTACGGTATCAAATTTAAATAACATCCAGGCGTGAAAATCAACTTTTTCTTACAATACAATACAGTCTTTCAGACAATATGTACCACATCACTGTATTGTTTTTTCTGGAACAAAATACCAATAATTTGCTGCGGTAGTGCGCTTTTATATGCCCTTTAGTGTAGACAATTTTAAAATAATTTGAAATCATAATGAATCTCTTGATTATTTTTGATGCATAATTTTCAGATAGCCAAAGATAAACAAAACGTGGCAATCCTCACAGAGCTAGGAATGCTTCCAAAACTGTCAGCTATAATATCCAAACATAAAGGATACATCATGATGTACGCCTCTCTAGCGATCATGCAGAGCTGCAAATGGAAGAATAATAGCTACGATATTGGAAGGATGGGCACTATCAATCCACTCATATCACATCTCAAGAAAAGTAAATCTCTAGAAGAAAAAGCAGCCCTAATTAAAGCAATAAGTGCACTTTCCAACGATGATTTCAACTGTATAACAATGCACAAATGTGGTATTGTTCCGATTTTATTGGATGCCAGTAAAATTGATATGAGAGACATGCAGGAAGATATCGCAAAGTGCTTTTCAAATATTAGAAGACTGGCGCTCCTGGTTGATGGCATTAAATATAGAGGAGCAAAATACAATTACAAAAAAATCAAATCGACCCGTTATTCTATGAAACCTGCCTGGTTATAAAAATGTACCGTACCGTATGTCAAGGATATATCGTGGAGGCTTAAATAGAAAAAATAATCAATCTCAATAATTTTAAGACTCCTGCGTATGTATGGTGGAACAGGAAATAAAAGAACTGTGCCTCCAACAGTTGTGTTGTTTCCATTATACATTTACATTAATCACTTACGGAAAACACCTTCCTTGGATAGGCTATACTTCCTTCGGAAATTTTTAAGAATTTGATTTTTTTAATTTGGTGTGGATCAGAACATGCTTGTTCGAAGACGAAATCCAGCTACTTATGTATTGTAATTACAAAATTCACACAAAATGAAATCGCTTCTCATTGATGTGACTTCTAATGTGAGGTTTCTCACCACTGCGTAGTTTATCATGACGTGTTGCAAGTTGCAAGGTTTGATGACAACTATAGCCCCCACATGGGGAAGGGAGATATTGATCCTCGATCCCCAGACCTTGGGCCCTAGGGGGGTTGGATCGAGGCCAGAGATTTCATTCTTATTCTAGAATATTTTACAGCAGATTAAAGAAGCAAATAAAACTAGAAAGACTATTACTGATAACTGATATTTTAACTATTAATTTTAATTACCATACTACTAATATTACTTATCATCTTGCGCAGGTCATGGAACATATACTAGAGAAATGAGGATTCGAGCAAGTATAGCATAGAATTCTCAATCATCTTAATTCTATAGGTTGCTGAATCCTGACTCTATAAAGAGTGAATTCCAATTAAAATTATTCGGAGTACTACACAATTAAGGGTGTGATCACATTGAATGCGTAGATGTGCAAGTACACGCTTGGTTATGCATGACCAAGTTAAATGAATATGTTACATTTTCATCTGTTTCCATTATAATGTAGTGTTGGTAATGCAATGGGTCTTGCAAGACCTGGCAGTACATTGTCATTTGTGATAAAGAATCAATCAATCGTGCAGGTGAGAAACAAAATGTGGAAAGAGCAATAGGAACACTCACACTGAACGCTTGCACTTGCTGGTTGCGTTCGTCCGTGTGAGCAGCTACATGTAAGTCACAACGTGTTTCAACGGAACTTTCCTAATTTTGTTTTTCGGTTCATGCATGATCTGACGTGCATATACGAATTAAAGATAATACTTTTATTTACGTTGATGGTCAGAGGTATTGGATTGAATTTGAGGAAATGTGTCCTGTCTGTGACTTGAATGACTCCACATTATATTACCTCTTTAATTTGTCACGCGTATTATGAGAATGTTGGAGTAAAGTGCATTTCACGTTATGTGAAACAACATACTCATCACTCGGTACGTAGACAAGCTCATGGTTTTATTGTCAAATTCCAATGGGGAAAATGTATTTATCCATACAAGAGCGTGAATGTAGACCAAGAGCATGTAGAATAGAAGAGCATAAGCCAGGAGGGAAGGGAAGCTATTTGTGAGATGGGAGATGGAGCTAGTAATAAGATGGTGTTCCTGCTATCATTATTGTCATATAGTTTATTCATTACTTGGTTAGTGTTTAATTTTTCAAAATATTTTTTGTCATATATACTACATACATAATAATATAATGTATGTAAAATAATTTTATCATTATTAGCCCAGTCAACGAAGTGTTATAGAGGGAAAAGTTTGGAAGACAATTTTTGACCCCGCAGTTCTGTTTAGGGTGGTGAGGAGGTAAACATATCAAAAGTCCCCACCCCTACCAACTGTGCTAAGGGGGTGGGGGTGGTTAAAAGGTACCATTTTCTGGTTTCTCGCTTATAACTCGAAGATTATCCATTTTACAGACATGACTTTTCCATAAGAAATTAAAGCTTACATGATTTCCTACAATATTGATCTCAAAACTTTCTCTATATCTCTTTCACTTTTTGAGATATCCGCTCTACAAGATGTGAAATTTTTGAAAAAACACATTTTCCTTCATTTTTTTGCTACTTTTGCTCTTATAACTTTTTGAATATCGATGGGAAAAATCCATGCTGATCATGAGCTTATAGAGAATCAAATTCTCTTGAATTTGATGTATAATTTCACAAGTTTACGCACATCCCAATGACTGTTGCAGCAGCTTCAGTGTTGAGTGTGAGATCTTCAGTTTTGCATAACCACCACATTGGGTGAAATTTTCAACTCTGCAACAAGTGTCAATTTAGCAGTTCCACACCTTCAATAGACGGGCTAGAGATGCGTATTTCTGCTATGTTTACCTCCCAACTAGTCTCAAATTTCATTGTCTAGTGATCAATTGTTACAAAATTAAAATTTCACCCCCCACATTGAATCTGCTATAACAATAGAAGTAAAACATTGAGTAGTAAAATAATACATCAAATTGAAGAGAAAACGAATCACTACAAATCTACGGTGAACATTCATTTTTACAATGCATTGTTGGAGAGTTGTAGGCCCTGAAACATCAAGAAATAGGATTAAAAGCTGTTATTTTAACAATTTTACACTTTTAAGAGCGTATATCTCGAAAACTGTTGGAGATATCACAAATCATCAAAGAACGAATATTGTAGAGAATTTATCAAGCTTCATTTCTGTATGGCTAGTCATATCGGTTGAACGCCTTTTTCTCAAGATATGAGCGTGTAAGCAAAACATTGAAAAATGCAACTTTAAAACCACTCTCATCCCTTTAGCACAAGGGGTAGGGATGGGGACTTTTGATATGTTCACCCCCCAACTGGTCTCAACAAAGCTGCGAAGTCAAAAATTGTGTTTAAAACAACCTTTCCAAATTCCTCTATCAATATTGGTCTATTTTTGCAAAACTGAAGATCTCACACTCAACACTGAAGCTGCATGAAACAGTCATTGGGATGTGCGTAAACTTGTGAAATTATACATCAAATTGAATAGAATTTGATGCTCTATAAGCTCATGATCAGCATGGATTTTTCCCATCGATATTCAAAAAGTTATAAGAGCGAAAATAGCAAAAAAATGAATGAAAATGTGTTTTTTCAAAAATTTCACATCTTGTAGAGCGAATATCTCAAAAAGTGAAAGAGATAGGCCTATAGAGAAAGTTTTGAGATCAATATCGTAGGAAATTATGTAAGCTTTAATTTCTTATGGAATAGTCATGTCTGTAAGATGCATAATTTTCGAGTTATATGCGAGAAACCAGAAAATGGTACCTTTTAACCACCCCTACCCCCTTAGCACAGTTGGTAGGGGTGGGGACTTTTGATATGTTTACCTCCTCACTACCCTAAACAGAACTGCGGGGTCAAAAATTGTCTTCCAAAACTTTCCCTCTATACCCTTTTTTGAGCATTCATTGCCTGGACTATTATGAATGTAGTGCATTTGTATGGCTACGTTATGTAAAAATAAAAATAATTATTATTATCATAGTAATCCGGAAAAATAATTTTCAAGTGTAAAAAGTGTCGAAATTGAGTAACTCTAGTACTAATATGATATTCTACAAGCTACACGACTGAAGGTTGTCCTTGGAAAAATCTAATTCCCCATTAGTTAGAACTTTTTCAATTATTTGCCTAATTCTTTCAACAAAAGACATCTATATTTTAAAAATCCACGAAGTGTCTAGACTCCACTTAAAATTTCCTATAATTCCAATAAAAACAGTAAAAGGTATAAAACACTGCAGTTTCTATAAGGTTTTTTAACAAAATATGCTTGAAAATGTGATTATTGAGAGATACGATTATTCTATGGGTGAAAAAGCTATAGATACGCTCAACGCTCATTGTTGTAACTTAATAATTCAATTTTAAAGATAAACTTTGGTTTCTTTTAACAATTTATAAAATATTTATGTAATCGAAATACACATTTGGGGATAAAAGGATGAGATCTTATGACTTTCAGATGCCCTCTTTACACAAGATGAATGAATTATACAATACAGAATTTATAGTGTAGGTATAATGAAATCAATAATTATTCAAACAGACTGTGTGCAGTTCATTCATAAAAGGCTATATTTCTTAAGTTATTTGCAGTCCTAATAATTAAAAGAAAAACTACAATACTTTTGTCTACTATTAATTTGAACAATTCTCGAAGATAGTTAAATAAGAATTTAGGCTAAATTTACATTTCTTATGTAATTGAATTATATTTTTCATGTTTTAGCCTATTATCAATTCGAACCATTCTTGAAGTTAGACGTAGAAGAGTTTATGATAAATTAATATTTTAGGCTAATATAACATTTCATACTACTAACAAATTACTATAACAACAAAGTACCTATGGCTGCCACGGACAGCAGCATTCAAACATTGTACCGTACATACTGGAATGAATGGTAAATGTACGGTTAAAAGAAATAATCCATGTAACACTCACTCAAACATATCACTTGCACTCACTGCGAATTATACAGTATAGTTAATTTAATACCATCTGCATCAGAAAGTGTCTTCATTATTTACTAGTAGGAAGTATGGGGCTAATGGAGATGCTTGAAGCAGTTGACGTTGACTGTTGCAGTGGTGGGGGTGGGTAGACCACATCAAACAAAATCCTTTGTACTCGCATTTGGAATGTTAGTTTGTCACGTGGAGTGAGCTTTCTCACGTGGGGCAACACAGAGTTGAAGAAGCCCACATCCTCATCGCGATCTTCATTGTCATTTTCTAATAGCTTATTCTTTCTTATTTTTAGCTTCTCTTTTTCTATGTGTAGGAGCTGCAGGCCGACAGCAGTTTGTGGTGGTGGTACCCTCTTCAGGTATCCTGTTCCAGGGGTCACAGCATTTTTGCATTCATTCACGCTCATGCTTCCTGCTGGTACATTTTTTCGTGTATTTTTAGCTCGTTTTTCTGAAAATGTAAATGAAAATATTTTATTCAGAAAAGAAGGCTTTGTTTATAAAATAATGTGTTATGCTGATAAGTATAATTTCAATAGAATTAATATCAAAAGTAGGCCGATCTGTCAGCTATCTTATTTGGGTTTGAGCTAGTTAAGTAAGTTAAATATAAGTAAAATATATATATATATATATATATATATATATATATATATATAAATATTGTAGGACATAATATGATAGTTGTGTAAATGAATAAAAGTGTAATTGTTTCAAGTTTGTCTAGATTTATTTTTCTCACATTGATAGTTCATTTCCTTGTTTATTCAAACTGAATAATTGTTTTATTTGAACTGTGAACCATCGATATTCTGTAAGGCTCAACTCACACTTACGCGACTCAGGTCGAGAAGAGACTCGACTCTAGTCGAGAGCATGTGTTTTCAAATGGGTGACGTCGCAGAGACTGGAATCGACTGGTCTGAGTGTCACCATTTGGAAACACATGCTCTCGACTAGAGTCGAGTCTCTACTCGACCTGAGTCGCCGAAGTGTGAGTTGAGCCTAAATCATAAGACAGAGAAGTTTAAACTTCTTGTTAGAAACCATATTTATAAAAACATCCCTTAATGGTTTTCTAATAAATTGTATAGTTTTCCTTTTGCTATGAATCCTTTTCCTCTGTTTTATAAATAATGTCCTTCCAGCTGAGCTTTAGTGTTTACAAGATTGTGTTTTTTCAATGGTTCCAAATTTTATTAAATAACTCAATATTATTCGTTACAAGTGGTAATTGAGTGGAATATTTCTAATCAATTTATTAATTCAAGCCATCTAAATTCAAAATTTATAGTTTTCATGTTTATTTTCGACTAGAATTTTGTGAAAATTGTACACCTGAAATTCTAACCTCATCTTGGACTGTGTCACCTACAAATTTGGAAGAAAAATAGCACAAGGACTACCTTATTATTTTATCTACCAATGTTATTACATTAGTCTCATTTGTATTTCAAATAAATGAATAAATGAATTGCATTCCTCTTCATGCATATTCTTCAAAGCTTATTTTCAAAAATACATTAAAAAAAACTTTCTCTTATATGGGACGGGCATGAATCCAATCTTCTGCAATTGAGGCATGAGGTGCACTCTGTTATAGCTGATGGACATTGTGTACACAATAAGTTACCTGTATCAAATACATTTCATGATATGGGTTAAGGCTAGAGTTGGTGAAAATTATGGAAACGGCTTAATTTAATTAGGATATTATATAAATAAGGATAATTTGACAGTAGGTTCCCTTGGGAATCCTATTCGAATTAAAAATAATTTTCTGTCGCTTCAAAATATTGGTCCGCCATCTTGGATTCACCATTTTGAATCAAACTTCATTTTTTAAATAAAGATTCATGATTTTGAAACAGAATTCCAAGAGATAATAAATGGCGAGATCCGCTCATCCATATCGCTAACCGTTTCAAAGATTTCACATTTTAAAATAAATAAATCTTACGAAAATGAATTAAATGAGTAAATTGATGATCTAAAAAACTTTTAACTACCAAATTTTACCTTAATAACACTTTATAAGTGTTAGTATACACTTATTAGTCCGGGCGCAACTAAAAAAGGCACTCTATGGTCATTTTTGGTAATTTTTGCAATATTTTGGTAACCGTGGAAGATGTCTCAATTTCCTCGTCGAGACTAGTATGAGGAACACAATGATGATAAGTCGAAATCACAGGCAAACACCTCGAAAACAAGATGGCCACAAGCATTTTCAGGGGTTTCTTTTATAGCTTGTATTTTGATAACCGTTCAAGATATTCCACCGTTTTTTTGCACGAAAATATTTGAAAACCCTTTCTTTACTATTTTTATCCTATGAATGTTTCCTCCAAAACACATATTCTATTAGTTATATAACCTCCCAAAACACTACAGAAATGTTTTTCACCCATTTTCTCAAATTTCTTCCTATTATAACTTTTTTTTTGTGTAATAGATGCAGGGGAATGTTAAATCTATGAAATTTAGATAGTTTTCTCCGCATCAAAATGATATGTCTTCACGCGCTGTACGTCAATAAATGTGTTCCCCAGTGCCTTAAAAAAACCTTGCATGATTTCTGGTGCGTTTCTCCATAGGCATGAGGTAACACGTTAGAACTATTAAATCGATTTTTACTACTACTTCACGATAAAGACTTGCAAATGGTCTCAATCTCTTCGTTCGAGCAAACTGAATATAAATATTGGGTTTAAGGAAACGAGACGGGGCCACACTACCTGTCTTCTGGGTATTATTCCGTAAAGGTTCATCCCTCAACTCTCCACTGCCATACTGTATCGTTATCTGATTCTACCTCATTACCCTAATTTAGTGCCCATTCTCTTTGCTGGAAGACACTTCTAGCTGGTAGCGAGGATCAACTTATTTCTTCTAACTCTTGTAACTTGTATTTTTTTAAATTTAATCCAAATATGTGATTAAATAGACCTACCTGTAATTGTATTGGTTCAATGTAGGCTATAGGCCAAATGGTTCATTTGATGCAACTCAACTTCCTCGCAAGCTTTGTACTGACGTAGCTCTGTACACAGCTTCATGAATATAATGCATTCCAAGTTCAAGTATTAAGGCCCAGTTGCACAAAAGCTGGTTAAATTTTAACCGTGATTAATTTCACAAGAACCAATCAGAGAAAGACTTTTTGATAAGACGGCTTCTCTGATTGGTTCTCGTTGGATTAATCACGGTTAAAATTTAACCGGCTTTTGTGCAACAGGCACTAAATCATTGAACGAAAACTTCAAATAATTATTTTCACTATTATAAGGTTCCTGCTATTATTCTTAGACTTTCTTTCTATTAATCTATTACTACTACACTCTATTTTTTCAATTTCCGCTATCCGATCATTCATCTATGATTATCATTCATTACCTATGTTAACATAGAAGTTTCAAAATGGACCAGAAGTCCAAAAATACATTACTTGAGGATGGATTTCCACAATAAACTTTGCCCCCTCAACTTCCATGGATATCATTCCAGTACATTTCAGTAACAATCATTGCACCTCGTTCAAGCAAGTTGACAGATCTCGTAACTACAGTATCGATCAGTGTTGCACAGTTTATACGTTCGTCCTTAAAGTTTATTCGAAATACAGTGCATGTACTGCGTTTCGAGAAGACATAATACCAAAGTCTTGTATGAAACGTTTTTTGATAGAACTATTAAAACCTTATTCTCATTCTGCATTAGTTTTAACTTTCATTTCTATGTTTAATTTTCTAAGATTTCCAATTCAGAGCTATGGTGAGTTCTTGATGCTAGTCTCATTATTTACTTTGAATAAAAATGGTCTTGGTTCAAGTAAATTTGTAAAAGTAAATGTAAATGTTGATGATATAGGATTTTTCCACATAATGAACTTGACTTTCAAACTAGATGAATAAATCAGGTCTATATGATTATTATCTAACTGAGATACTAAGCTCATTTGTCTTCATTTTAATGAAGACAAATGCTTTCGCGATATCATCATAGATATTAATTCTCCACACGTGATTACGAAGAGTTTTCAAGTCTGCACCTTCAAGGAGTCATGAGATACACTCCTTTCTGTTTGTTAGTTTTAGCATGTGGTGGAAAATACATGTTTTCCACTGCAAACTGTACTCACTCTTTTTTCGCCCAGGCGTTTTACCGCAAAGTACGTTTGCGCCCAGCAAAAGGTGTAACAGCCAAAGACCATGAATTATTCTACATGGAATTTGCAACAAAAAAATTACCAGTAAAATTTTCTCATATCGACCTTAGTTTTCAAGATCTATCGATTTTTATATATTTTTGAAAAACGTTATTATGATCCCCAATAAGTTTAAATCAGTCAAAATTCCAATAAGATTCATATAATTTGTTTCTTTGTTCGACGTTTTTTGAACTTTTTACGAGCTTTCAAAGTGTTTGAAATTTGGCGTTGAACTCGACAAGTGTACTTTTTCAACTTTGAGCGCTTATAAAAAGTTCAAAAACATCAAAGGAACAAATTATATGAATATTATTGGAAATTTCTTCCTCTTTCCAACCATATCCTTAGAATTAGATTTTGCCAGGTAGTTTACTACTTATTGACGTTTTTCAAAAATATTAAAAATCCAAGGATCTCGAAAGCTAATAAGGTCGATACGAGAAAATTTCTCTGACATTTTTGTAGCAAATTCCATGTAGAATGTAAGGTCTTCGGCTGTTACACCTTTCGTGAGACACTCGCCGTTCATTTTCTCTTGAAATTCTGAATCAGAGTCATGTATCATAAGACCACCTTCCTATTAAATAAAAAAGAAAACAAGTTGGTTTCGAAATGGCGGATCCAAAACGGCGGACTGAAATTCTGAAGCGACTAAATTAGTAGTTTTCTTAATTTGAATAGATCCCCAACAAACCTACATTCAAATTACCCTTGTAAAAGAATTATTTAACTATTTCCACCATTGTCAAAAACTCTGTACTGCAGTGACTGGACCACGTGCCTACTGTAGTGACTTATTCCATTATACTGTAAACGCACAGACACATAATATGTAGGCATCATCCACAATAAGAGAAAAATTACACTTGAAAATTTATAGAAATAATCCTCACCATTATTAATTGAGTTTTCAGCATGTATTCGTTTTACAGCAGTTCTTGATATCGAGTTATCTTCAGTCAGTTGTTGTTTAAATTGGTCCTGAAACAATAAAAAGCTGAATTGATAATGAAGCAGGATGGATTGAAAAGTAATTTGAAGATTGAGAGAATAAACTCTACTTTACTGATTATCAATACTAATAGGATTCAAATTTGTATGCATTGGATGAGATTATCATGATAATATACTGAATACACTCATTCTTCACCAAGACCAGCGGAGCCGGATAGGTTGTGTCGAAAAAATATAAGAATAAACTTTTATTGAAGTAAGTAATGACTATAAACTTGATTTTTCAAGATGGCATGGTCACTGTGACTTCGAAGAACTTATGAAATCCATAGAAAGGGGTTTCTTTAACACTTCAACTTAGTCTTGAATGCCTGGGTACTCAAGGCTGTTAACTATCTAGGCAGCTTGTTGAAAATCTCAAGAGCCACAGTAGGAAACGAGTCTCTTGTCCTACTCAGCCGGCAATAAGGAGTGTCAATGATGCAACCATTCCGTGCGTTATGACTATGTAAGTCACTCCTCAAGTTGTACTTGTCAAAATTCACATGTAGAGCACTTAAATATATATATATATATATATATATATATATATATATATATATATATATATATATATATATATATATCATCATCATCATTATTGGCACTACAGCCCATGTAGAGCCTTAGCCTTCACAACCACATCCTTCCATCCCTCTCGACATTCTGCTGTTCTTCTCCATCTTCTTACACCCAGTCTTCGCAAATCCTCTTCCACATCGTCAACCCACCGCTTTCTTGGTCTTCCTTGTAGTCTTCTTCCTCCGGGTTTGCCTTCCAGCACCATCCTTGGCACCCTCCCTTCCGGCATTCTGCACACATGACCAGCCCATCTCAGCCTCATACTTTTCACAACAGATAAAATACTGGTCTCTTCGAACAATCTTCCTAGTTCCTCGTTTGTTCTTATCCTCCATATTTCATTTTCCTTGATTGCTCCAAAAATTCTTCTTAAAATCTTTCTTTCCCATCTCTGAAGCAGACCTTCTTCTCGTGTAGTCAATGTCCAAGCTTCGGCCCCATATGTCACTATTGGTCTTAAAACTGTTGTGTAAATTTTTATTTTGCCTTTTTTGACACATTCTTGGACTTCAGGATATTCTGCAGGGCGAAATACACCCTATTTCCGGACATTATCCTAGCATCCACTTCTTCCGCTACATTATTATCTTCCGTTATTAGGGTGCCCAAATACTTGAATGATTTCACTTTCTCAAAGGTTCTACCTGATAACTGTATCTGTGTTCCATCATTCACTGGCCTCCTGGACATAACCATCACTTTAGTTTTCTGCATATTAATTTCCAGGCCTACTTCTCTTGCCTCATGTTCCAGCTTTTCATAGATCTCTGTCAGTTCCCTCCTGTTTCTTGCTAGTATGGTCACGTCATCTGCATAAGCCATTATTTGGCACATCCGGTTGAAGAGTGTGCCCCCGGGGTTGTTGGTGGTCACCTTTCTGATAATATTTTCCAGCACTGCATTGAATAACATGGTTGACAGCACATCTCCTTGCCTCAGTCCCCTTCTTACCTCAAAATCATCTGTAACACTTCCATCAATCTTGACCACAGCTCGGCTTCCTTTCATCGTCATACTTATGAGACGGATCAGCTTTGTGGGGACATTCAACTCCCTAAGTGCCTCATACACTTTCACCCTACTGATAGTGTCATATGCCTGTTGGAAATCAATATATATCTGTTGTACGTTGACATCAAACTCATAAAATTTTTCGAGAATTTGCCTGATTGTGAAGATATGGTCGACTGTTGATCTTCCTGGCCGGTAACCACATTGATACATACTCTCCAATATTACATTCTATCAATGGCGTCATCCTTTTTGCTAGAATTTTGGCAGAGACTTTGTACAGAATACCCAGTAGGGTGATTCCTCTGTAGTTTCGGCACTCCATTTTGTCCCCCTTTTTATGAACTGGACAAATTATACCAATGCTCCATTCTTCTGGCATTTTTTCTTCTAACCATATTTCATTGATTAGAGCATGCATCCTCTGTACAAACATGTCCCCTCCTTTTTTAACAAGTTCTGCCGTTATTAGATCTAACCCAGGGGCCTTATTGTTTGCAAGATCTTCGATAGCCTCTTTCACCTCATTAAGCATTGGTCTACCCACTTCCTCTTGTACCGTTCTCACATCATCATAAGCAGGTTCAGCTTCTTGTTGGCCATAGTTCAAGACTTCATCAAAGTGTTCTCTCCATCTCCTCTTTATTCCTTATTCATCTCCTATCATATTTCCTCATTTATCCTTGCAGTACACTACCCTGGGTTGAAACCCTTTCTTATCTTCTCTCATTTTTTTGTAAAACTTTCTCATCTCTCCTCTGCCATAATGCTCTTCTATACTCTCCAACTGCTGCTTCTCATATGCTCTTTTCTTTCTTCTACATAACTTATCCGCTATCCTCCTTTCTGATCTATAATCTTCCACAGTTCCCCGTGTTTTTCTCTGGATCATTTTCATTCTGGCCCTATTTCGTCTTTCAATCGCAGTTATGCATGCTTCATCAAACCAGCGAGCCCGAATTTCCTTCTTTCTAGAGCCAACAACCTCCCTTGCAGCTCCAATCACACTTTCCTTCAGAATACTCCATTTTCCCTCTACTCCCTCAGTGTTCCATGCATTCTCTTTCTGTTCCAGATAGTTCTTCAAGCATTCCTCATATCTGTGTGACACTGCCTCTTCTTTCAGTTTTGCCACATCAAAACGGGCTTGCGTTTTTGCTCTCTTGTTGTTTGTCACTGCAATACGCTGTCTACAACTAATCCTGACCATATAGTGGTCTGAGTTTATATCAGCCCCTCTACAGCTTTCCACATTTGTTATATCAGTACAGTGTCTTTTATCGATCAAAATATGATCTATTTGATTTGATGTGACCCCGTCCGGTGAACACCAGGTAGCTTTTTTGATGTTTTTTCGCTGTTTCTGGGTGCTACTTATTATCATATTCTTTCTTACGGCAAGATCTATCACTCGCCTTCCGTTATCATTACTTTCACTGTGTAAGCTCTCTTTCCCTATCACACTCTGAAATCTCTCTTCTCTACCTATTTTTGCGTTCAGGTCTCCCAGGAGGATTTTCACATCATGATGCGCTATTTCATCAACTACTTCCTCCAACTTCTCATAGAATCTCTCCTTCTCCTCTTCATCCGCATCCTCTGTTGGAGCATATACGCATACTAATGTAATGTTGAAGAATTGAGATCTTAATCTTAGAGTGCTGATTCTCTCATTCACTGGTTTGAAACCGATTACTGCTTCTTTCCTTTTCCTATTGACCAGAAATCCAGTACCAGCCATTCCTCTTCCATCATTACTACCACTAAAGAACACGGTCCAGTCTCCACTCTCCAAAATTCCGTTCCCTGGCCATCTCATCTCCTGAATTGCAGCGATTTCAACCCTGTATATATATATATATATATATATATATATATATATATATATATATATATATATATATATATATATATATTATATATATATATATATATAATAACTGAATATAGTCAGTATTCCAGTAGACTTGAAGAGCGGTCTGCAGTGTTCAAGGCAACCACTGGAGGTGATGATGCGGACAGCTCTCTTCTGCATTATAAAAATTTTTGGCAATCAGATGCATGACCCCAAAGCTGCAGCCCATAGCCCAGGATGCTGTGGAAAAGGGCATAGAGAAAAAAATTAGGTAGGGTCTGCTCACCATCTGTGTCAGCTTCCGTAGTAGATAGGTCGCTCTTGCCAGCCTCTTACATAGTCCCTCAATGTGGCAATTCCATTTCAGCCTAGGATCAATGATAAATCCGAGGAGCGTCACACTCTGAGGATCAGGGCTATGCTGTACCAGCCAATGAACAGAGCAGCCTCTGAGTCTTGCTGAGATTCAATTGGAGCTTATTTGTTTCCAGCCACATCCTAGCTTCACCAAACACAACTTCTGCCAGCTCTAGAGCCTGAATTGGATTTTGACCAGAAGAGATTATAGTGGTGTCATCTACAAATTTTTGTGCTCTCCCTTCAAGGTTCAAGTCATTTATGGCAATCAAAAACAGTAAGGGACCTAAAACTGAGCCCTGTGGAACACCATGTCTGATGGGCAATGCCTGTGAACTTGCTCCTCCCAAAGAAACGACCTGCCATCTGTTTTCGAGATATGACTTCGCAGGCTGGAGAACATCACCTCTAACACAATAGTGTTCCATCTTATCGAGAAGAATCTCATGTGACACACAGTCGAATTCCTTACTCAGGTCACAGAAGGACAGAGACACAGCATTTCTTTCCTCAAAGCCCTTCTGAACCTGCTGAACTAATTCAGTCACAGCAGTCACTGAGAACTTATTTCTTCTAAAGCCATGCTGCAGATTGGAGAACAGCCTGTTGGACTCAAAGAAGGCTTCCTTGGCAAAAACTGGTATAAAAAAATAGGCCTGAAGCAATTTATGAGAGTGGGATCACCTTTCTTGTAGACAGGAGCTGTGCGGGCCATCTTCAACAACTGAGGAAAAACTTCTGCCTGAAGACACTCATTGAAAGTACGAGATAATGGGGCTGCAATGACATCAATAATAGACTTCAAAACTATGATTGTCATGCCATAAATATCCTGGCTATGAGAATTTCGAAAACCATTGAATATTTTTACAATATGACCAGGCAATAACATAGGATCACAAAATGACAAATTCTGACATATAATTATAGTATGTATCTCAATAATATGTTCACGGTTTATACAAGGGATAGGAAAGGGGTAGTATTATGGCAGGGGTAGTATTAAGGTGATGGCAGTGGTTGAATGTGACGTTAATATTTGCTCTAAGTGTACCGAAATTGTTAAATATGATGATTTAGGTGTAAAATGTGATGGAATATGTGACAAGTGGTTCCATGCGAGTTGTGTGGGTCTGTCTAAAAAGAAATACAACAGTATTTTAATTCTTGGTGATAGTGTACATTGGTACTGTGACGAATGCCAAGTTGAGGTTATCTCTATGCTTCAGTGTCTGGCTAATGTTGCGACTCCTTCAAATTTAAATTGTAAGGAAGATCGAAGTAAATCTACTTCAATTTTTGACAAAATCAAAAATCTGAGTGAAAACATTCTAAAACTTTCCAAAAGAGTTGAGGTGATAGAAAGTTCACATAGTGTGACTACTGTAGGTAATCGTGTTGTGAACTGTCCTGCTGACATTGTTTCAAAGGATAATATTTCGGTGAATGTTTCATTGGATTCAACTGACTGTGATAAGCCCAGCTGTCCTATTAATCCTGTTGTGAACCTAACAAGTAGGAAGGTGACTTCATATAGTTCTGCTGTAGCAAAAAAGCCAAAACATATTATTGGTTCTAAAAAGAGTTCTCCTCCAGTGCCTACTGCAGGTAGTGTGCAACCCCTGAAGACCGTGGACAAGAAAAGTTCTATTTTTATATCAAGGCTTCAACCTGAAGTGGGAGTTTCGGATATTGAAACATATTTGACTCAGTCTGGAATAGCCAGCTCCGAATTTGACTGTTACAAACTGAAATCAAGGTACGATACATACTCTTCTTTCAAGCTTGCTATTTCTGAAAAGTTCTATAACCTTGTCTTAAGTGCTGATTTTTGGACAGAGGGTACTTTAGTTAAAAAAATTTACTCCAACCAGTGTAAAAAACAAAAATCAACCAAAAGTTTTTTTAGGCAAACCAAAGCAGGCTGCTTGCCAGAAAGACTGATGGATTCAAGTCTACAAATACTTTTCTGTAATATACAGTGTTTGAGTAATAAAGTTTACCAAGTTGAAGCAATTGATCAATTTGATGAATATGATATTTTATGCTTCTCTGAGCACTGGCTGAGGGGGTGTGATTTGCAGCATATTAAAATAAAAGGCCTTGAACTGATGTCTGATTTCTCACGTAGAGTGCTTCACAATGGTGGAGTAGCAATTTTTGCTGCTAAGAGTGTAAAAGCATGCTCAGTAGATTTAGATCGCTTCTGCATGGAGGGTAAGCATGAATTTGCATGCATAGCATTACTGTATGATAAACTGTGTATTGTGGTAGTATATCGGCCACCATCTGGAAATATTGACAGCTTTTCTAATGTATTGGAGTCTTTGATTGAGCATCTTGAACATCGTTTTCCTGGCTTTGACATTGTGATGGGAGGTGATTTTAACATCAATGTGCTTGTTGAGGACAAAAAAACAACTGATTTTAAAAACTTGTTGAGATCAAGGAACTTATACTTGATAATACATCAGCCTACTAGGCTGGCTGCTTGCCTAGATAATGTTGCCACTAACCTGAAAGTGGATGTGAATATTTGGTGTGAGGTTATGCACTATGCTCTTGGTGATCATGATGCGATAAGGTGTAGGGTGGTACCCTCCTCAACTTCTCATCTCCGACCAGGAGACAACCTGCCACTTCAACCAATGGTGACTAGAATTATCTCTAGGAGTTCTTTTGAGCGGTTCTGCTGTTTGATTGGTCATGTGGATTGGTTTCTACTGCTTCAGCACTCTCTGGATGCTCAGCCCACTTTTAAAGCATTCTTCAATCGGCTGTTGGGTGAGTTCAACTCAGCCTTCCCACTCAGAGTGCTGAAGCAAGCTGGGAGAGGACGAACATCTCCTTGGATAAGCCAAGATCTTATTAATCTGAGAGACTTGGTCCTGATGGCCTATGAAAGGTTTCGACAGGAGGGCTCAGGTGAATCGAAGTCTATGTATCAAAGACTGAAGGTCAGATACCATCGTGAAACCAGGCAGGCTAGGCTCTCCTACAATGCAGACATTATCAATGGGGCCTCAAATAAGTGTCTGGCAGCCTGGAATGTGATCCGAAGGGAGACAAAAGCATCTGCCCCAGCAAGTGTCCCACTGTCTTCGGAGGAGCTGAACGACCACTGGATTGACTATCCAGCACATCAGGGAGAGGATTGCTGCTTCTCCAGAGGCATCAGCATCACCAACACAACTGCTGAGAGAATCCAGGCAACCACCAGCGGCTACCCTGACTTGGCGCAGTGCCACACCAGAGGACATCTTGAGGATCACATCCAGTATGAAGAGCTCTACTAGTAAAGACTTTTATTATATGTCTAGTAGGTTTATAAAAAGTATTATTAAGCTGATTGTCGTTCCCCTGACATACTGTATAAACCTATGTTTAGCTCAGTATGTTTTTCCTAGCCAGCTTAAATTGGCAAAAACGATTCCAGTTTTTAAAAAAGGTGATAGATGTGACCCCACCAATTACAGGCCAATATCTATATTACCTATACTCTCAAAGATATTCGAGATGGTAATAGCAGAGCAGCTATATGAATTTTGTGAAGTTAATGGCTTATTTGCAGGTACGCAGTTTGGATTCAGAGCGGGGAGGTCCACTGTTGAGGCTGTGGGATATTTAATCTTAAAAGTAATTGAGAGTTTGGAGGGGGGAGGTCTTGCTGGGTTGACTCTCTGTGATCTCAGCAAGGCTTTTGATACCCTAGACCATGACATCTTAATGTCTAAGCTCTCTGCCTATGGCATAGTTGGCAGTCCTCTGGTGCTTCTCCGCTCCTACCTGGAGGGTCGTCAGCAGGCTGTGTCTGCAAATGGTATAAGGTCGCGGGTGAGATTGGTGACCTGTGGGGTGCCCCAGGGCTCTGTGCTGGGGCCCTTATTGTTCCTGATCATGATAAACGATGTCGCTCTCTCCAGAAACAGGACAGTGGTATGCTATGCTGATGATACCTCATTATTGGACATCAATGGGGACTTGGCTGACCTGCATGAACTGATGCAGGCTTCAGAGGGGACCGTGGCTGACTGGTTCCGAGCAAATAGATTTTTGCTTAACAGCGAGAAGACTCAGTCCATTGTGTTCACCCTCAAGAATGGTGATCAGTTCAACTTCCCCTCGGTGAAGCTCTTGGGCTTTACAATGGATCGTAAGCTTGCTTGGGGAGATCACATTCAGGGTGTCTGTTGCAGGCTCAATAGAGTGCAGTTCCTGCTGAGAGGTTGCATCCCGGGGGCCCATCATCGAATGTGCTACTTTGCCTTCTTCCATAGTGTGATGGCTTATGGTATTACACTGTGGGGTGGTGCCGCCGAGGTAAAAAGGATATTGCTGGTGCAGAAGAAGGCTATACGAATTTTATGTGGGGCTGATTATCTGGCGAATTGCAAGCCACTGTTTGTAAGGGAGCACATTATGACAGTCTTCAACCTCTACATTTTCAGGTCTGCCATTGCAGCTTTTCGGGGACTTGTTGCCTTGCCTACCAGAGGTGACTTTCATCGGCATGACACCAGGAACAGGCACAGGCTGAACCTCCCTTACTGTAGATTGGGGAGGACTCAAAACAGCTTGGCCTACCAGCCGGTGAGGATCCTCAACAAGCTGCCCATTTCCGCCAGAGGTTTGCCTGAGGTGGTCTTGAGGAGGAGATTGAGGACGTTCCTGCATGAAAATCCCTTTTACTCCTTAAGGGAATTTTTTGAATGTGACACGGCAACTGTAAGTAGCTACTTCTTGTAATAGCGCATTTGCCTGCTGCTTGGTTGTATTTTTCTGTGTTTCTTTTTACTTTCTGTAACATTTTGACTGTCCATCTAAGGACTTGTTTTTTATTATTATCTTGACGTGTTCCCTTATGGACATGCCCTGGTGGCATGTCTGTGCTATGAACAAAAACCATTATTATTATTATTATGTTCAGTCAGCTATAAATCCTGAATACTGTATTTAAAAGTTTAGAGCCAAAATTGGTTCAGAAATATGTTCAGCAAACAGTAGTTTTAGCTTTATGACTACCTACTGTAATCAATTCATTATCTACTTAAATATTGTAGAGGAAATTACCTGGACATATTCAGGAGTTTCTAGCCAGACGACCTCGGGTTCCGTTTTGATATGAATCTGAACATCTTCAGATCCATCAAACAAATTATTTATTTCTTGAGATCCCATTTTAAGATCAATAGATCTCACATGAATCTATAAAAAATAAATTAGTAAATTTTAAAATAATTTCAATGGGCAGGAAGCGATGACAGTGCTGAGCTGTGCTAATTCTTATCAACTTCAACATATAGGCCTACAACCTATCAAAACATTTTGACCCATTATATCCTAGCGTTCACATATAATCACTATAAAAGCAGTGGAAAATGAGTGGGACTTTTGACAAGTCAAGATGAAAAGCCTAACAAATCCTTGCTAGAAGAACAGGTCTAGCAATATTGTAATTAGTTTGAGGTTGGAATCGTTACAGTGATATAAATCTACTCTGCCAATTAGATTTTTCTGTTGGTGGATGTCATGCATCTACAATCTACATTTTAAGTTAGAAAAATTCTAGGCTAATTTCTCAAATAATAGCTATTTCAGCTTAGATACAATTAGTGATGTAAAATTCCCGGGGATCGAGGAAATATTCCCAGGGAATTTAAGAGCAATATTCCCAAAAATAATAAATTCCCGGGAATTTATGGGAACTTAAGGAAATTTATGATTTCTTTCATAAAAAATGACCGAAAAATACGATTTTTGTTACACATGGTCTCAATCACCTGTTATACAACAGATTTATGTAAGAAATATAAGGATTAATCTATTTATATAAAAGCGAAATGGCACTCACTCACTCACTGACTGACTCACTCACTCACTCAACTAAAAATCTACCGGACCAAAAACGTTCAAATTTGGTAGGTATGTTCAGTTGGCCCTTTAGAGGCGCACTAAGAAATCTTTTGGCAATATTTCAACTCTAAGGGTGGTTTTTAAGGGTTGAAAGTTCGTCTTTTAGCATGTATATTCTTCTTATTCCAATCTCTTAATTATAATTGAAAAATGTCCATACCATATGTTAATATAGAACTATAATCTAGAGAGAGTACCTCTTCGAAACAGTTGTTAACTGGTAACTAAATTAATAATTTTGTCAGGTTGGCATTAAGTTGAGTTGACTTTGTTAGGTTGGCACCAAGTTGAAGATTGAAATGCATTTATCGCGGAAAATTTGATTGGGCACTGCTACTTCAATCAGAGCTATTACTGCGAATATTATATCGCCTGATATGGCGAGCGAAGCGAGCCCGCTGATCTCTTTTTTTACGGGGGTCCAGGGGGCGGAGCCCCCTGGCCAGACGGATATGTCGAGCGAAGCGAGCCTGACTTCTTACGGGGGTCCAGGGGGCGGAGCCCCCTGGCTAGACGGATATGGCGAGCGAAGCGAGCCTGACGGCTAGTATCATATAAATATTGTAGTAAGTTGAAAGAAAACAGTAATTTGAAGTTCATAGACTGAAAGGAGAAATGAGCACTCAATAAATCATTCAATTGCACCACTATTATAATGCTACTTTCATTTCTTACAAGTTGAATAATATTTTTTTACTTACTAATAAATGCCTGTAGATGAGGTCAACAAAGTATTGAGTGTAATTTAACTTTCATTGCATGATTTTATTCAATTTCTCTGCACAAAAAAAATTGACCCCTAAATAAAGATTAGAATAAAATATAAATCCAAAAATTAGAAATTATAAAATACAGTAAAATAGGCTAAACTAAAACAAGGAGCATACTCAAGTTTAATCCACTACAGTATTAAAAAGAAAATAATTCCACACCTCTCAACCTTTCAAGAGTCATTGAGGCGTGTGATAAAATACTAATCCAGGCAACGAATGCTCAAAAAGATATAGAGGGAAAAGTTTGGAACCAAAATTTTGTCCTTGAAGTCATTTTAAGGGTAGTGAGGGGGTAAGCATATAAAAAGTCCTCACACCTACCACACACAACTTTAAAATTGCTATAAAAATTTATGGAAAGCTAAAGATGATGAAAAAATACATTAAATTGGAGAGAATTGAATGCAACTCACTGTCTTTTAAATAGTTCTATAGTCCAGTCAATGAAATATTATAGAGGGAAAATTTTGGAACACAATTTTTGACCCCGTAGCTCTTCTTTTAAGGATAGTAAGGGAGTAATCATATTAAAAGTCATCAATCCTACCCCCTGTATAAAAAAAATACATTTTTCGATGCTTGTTGTTGAGTAATAAGCCCTGAAAGTGCAAAAAGTTGGAAGAATAACTGTATTTTCAAAGATTTTACACTTTTAAAAGTGAATATCTCAAAAACTATAGAAGATATCACAAAACTCTACCGTACAAAAATTGTAGGAAATTTATCTAGCTTCATTTTTACTCACTTAGCCATGTCGCTAAAATGCATTGTTTCCCAGTTACATGCGTGTCAGCCAGAAAGGAAAAAATGCAACTACCCTCATCCCTTAAGCTCAAGGAGTAGGGATGAGGACTTTTGATATGTTCACCTTCTAACTAGTTCAAACAAAGCAGCGAAGTCAAATATTGTGTTCCAAACATTCTCTCCCAATTTCCCTGACAATTGATCTATTGTTGTTAGACTGAAGATTTCACACTCAACACTATAACGGCTGCAACAATCGTTGTGAGATGCGTAAAATAGTGAGACCATAGATGAAATTTAAGAGAATATGAGTTCTATGAGCCCATGATTAGCACGGATTTTTTTAATGAATCTTAAAAAAGTTATAAGGCCAAAAAGATTAAAAAATTGGAGCCAGAAGGGTTTTTCTTCAAAATGTGATACTTTAGAGAGCTCATTCCTAGAAAACTATGAGAGATATGGAAAAATGTTGGAAATGAAACTTGCAGGATAATTTGTGAGCTTTAATATTATGATTGGGTTCGAAAAAAAAATCCGAAAGGCGCATATTGTTCGAGATATATGCAAAAAAACAAAATATGGCACTTTTGAACCACCCCCACCACCTTAGCACAGGGGGTAGGAGTGAGGACTTTTGATATGTTTACCCCCTAAATACCCGTAAAAGAGCTACGGGGTCAAAAATTGTGTTCCAAAAATTTTCCTCTATAATCTTTCATTGACTGGACTATACGAGTATTTAAAAGACAGTGAGTGAGTGAGCAAAAACAGGCTCAAAGAATGATAATCATCATTGATTATATCAATGTAAAATGTGGCTGAGCTTGATCAATATCAAATAGAATGATGATTTATTGATTATATTGAAGTAAAATATGAGTGGGATTGATCAATTTCAATCATTTTTAGAGCAATTTTATAAATTCCCTTAAGTTCCCATAAATTCCCAAAATTTATTGGCCTCGGAAATATTGCCAAATCATAAGTTCCTTCCCACTGGGAATATTCCTGATCCACATCACCAGATACAATAAAATATAGTAAAGGAAGATGTATTAGTAGTAATTCATAATGTGTATCACATTTTTGGTCTCAAGAAATCAATTTCAGTAGAATATAGGCTATAGCCTTACCATGGTCGATATGGTCACACCAGTTTTTAGCTTACTTATCATATATACAGAATGTTCTGAAAAAAGTGCCCATAAGTAAGGGTGTGATTCCTCACATCAAAAGAAGAAAAATGTTCTGATTAACATAGGTCCAAAAATACTTGGTTACCAAGTTATACAGAATAAAAGATTTCGTCTGAAATTCAGTTCCCCTGATGAAACGAAGCCCTAAGGTTTTTTGTTGGTTGTTAATTAAGATGTACAATTTAGCGTACTTTATGTAAAATGAACTGAAAAATTGAATAAAATCGTTTCCAGACCTGTAGCTACAGAAACTTTCAAGATATGTGACCAAATACGCAAAACTTGGTTCCGAAAACAAGTTCCTTTAAGGTTTGAAGCAGATTTACTATGATTTTCTTCTTTTGATGTGAGGAATCATGCCCTGACTTATGGGAACTACTTTTTTCAGAGTAGCCTGTATAAATTTATGCAGTATTTAGACAAAATATTATTCAAAGTACGGTAGTTCTTTTTATCACTGAAAAACATCAAATTGACAAAAAATTGACTGGGATAAAATGGGTTGGTTATAGTTTTTATAGGTCCTATTCCACCTGAATCATTGTATGGGGCAATATTGCAGTAGGTCCATTGAGATTTTTAGGCTTCAGAAAAGGGCAGTAAGAATAATAATGAATGAAAACCAAAGATCTCATTGTAGGCCTCTTTTCAAAAAACTTAAACTGTTGACTCTGCGGTCCGTCTATGTTATGAGCCTGCTTCTCTATATACATACTTATAAAGGGGAGTTGGCAACTAGCACTGAAATCCATAATCATAATTCGAGGCACAGAAATAAGATAAGAACTGAATACCTCAGGCATTCACAATCACAAAAAAGCTGGATGTTTATAAGTTAGGAGTAATATTGTACAATTTCTTGCCACTATCTATTAGAAGCCTTTCTTGTATGAGTTTCAAAAAAACTGTTAAATTTATCCTGCAGCAAGAATGCATTTATACAGTGGCTGTAATTGATTTTTGTATGAATGAATTTGTAAAAATGGTTTTGTAAATTACTTTATATTGTAGAATCGTATTGTTTTTATGCTTTGAATTTTGTATAATATAGGTATATATTTATATGACGATTGACCATAGAATTTGTTAAATGTCTTATGTCAATAAAGAAATTTCTATTTCCTGCCAATACCCTTAATACAAGAAGAGGTCTTAGACTACACCAATATTATTGATAAAACAAATTATATTAGGCTACCTGTATTTTCTTTTTGATAAATTCAAAATAAAAAAATAGGTTATGTTTGACTGAATGTAAAAGTTGGCAGAAACACACATTTTTTGCTTGTCATTTTACAATATTGAATTAAAAACAAATTTCTCAACGCTTATTATAGTTTCTACACGTAATTTTTTCACAAAAATAGCAAAGCTACGAATTTGAAAAAAGTACCAATAAGGTAAAATATAAACAATAAACAAACACTAAGTGCGATCTGTATGCGTATTGTACACATCGATATCAATGATTTTTTCAATATCGATATTTTTGGATCAATCAGTACCTTGTTCGATATATTTTACATCGGTTGAACAATTTTTAAATCGACCGAAATTTGTTGAAAATTAGCAAGAAATAATTATTGCTGTGAACTGTTTTGGCACAGTGGTTTTGGCTTGGCCGTTTACTATTACTTACTGTATTAAATGTATTACTAATACAAACTGTATTATTTGTTTTGGTATTATTTGTGCTAAGAGGTAATATCCAAACGTATTTTATACATTTATACTAAATTCATTTCCTGACACCATGATCATTTAAGAAAATGATCCAGTATTTTATTTTGCACTTTGTTAGGTTAAACCTTTCCGGTGTGTATTGAATTTATTGGATGTAACATTAATAATATTACTATCCAATATTACTAACTTTGAAATGTTGAAGATTTTACTACAGTATAAATATAAGCTTAAAACTCTATTGTATCTTTAATCGCTAATAATTAGCAAACTCTAAAAATAATTGTTAAGGTAGAATAGTGACGTTTACATTACTTGTTAAATTTTCCTTGAATTCAATAAAACTTGAAACAACAAACAGAATCTCAAATCTCTAAATGATCCAGTATTTTATGTTGCACTTTTTTAGGTTAAATCTAAAAGTAGCTTGTCTAATACCAATGTAACCCCTTCTTAAACTTTGTTAAGTTAATGTAAAGCTTAAATCTTGATGTTTTCTTGAATTAAATAGATGTTGAACGTGTTTGACTTTCATCTAAGATTCAATATTTGTTTATTGTCAGAACATTAAGAACAAATTAATGCAAGACATCGTGAAAAAACATACAAACAATCACAAATTTAACAACATCAATGTATCAAAGGTCATAAAATTGAATCACATTATTAGGCATAATTCATACTATAACGATAGCATTAAAGTCATTATTTATACTTACACTGTAAGTACTGCAGTCAATTAAAATATTTTCCACACAAATTTTGAACTGTCCAATTTCAAGCTCTTTTATTTCAACTGGTAACTTATTGCACATTCTTTTTCCAAATTCAACAAAATGTGGTATGTACAGTCGTATATATGTGGTATATATACGGTGTATACTGTGTTATTCTGAATGCTGTAGCTTGTCTAGTATAATGGCTATAAACATTACTATTAATTGAGAAACTGTTAAAATTTTTCTTTGTTTAGGCTACATCAGGCATTCAAAAGCATAAGATGTAGTAATTGTCATGATTCTGAGGTTTTTAAACAATAGTCTACAATGGGTTCTACTATCTTTGTTACAAATTACTCTAAAAGGTGCATTTCGTTTGTGCGTGAATTTCCGCAGTCGATGACGACAAGCATTGTTGACATTCATATTGTCCAAATTTCAGTTGTGCTAAAACAGCTGATCAAGTAACTTTTCATCATTATTTGTCAAGATTCGCCTTCTCAGCTAAAAATACTGTTACTGTGGTACAGCACATTTATTCCCACCCTCTTTGAATAATCCAAATATCCAAAGTCGTAATCATGGCCAGGTCTTCCTGGATAGATCGTGTCAATTAAACATGGTACATAAAACTGTATGCAGCGTCACAGTCCAGCAAAGCTTTCGCCGAAAAAATCCTCCAACCGGTAGAAGCTCCTTCCAACAAGCCACTTTGACAATGAGCTTCTGATCACATTGACTGGGCGTGCCCTAACCGAGTTCGGCAGGCAGTTGAACATTCGCATCGCCAAAACAGGAAAACTGTCCTTCACTCTTGACAGGCGACAGCGTGGCACATCCAAGTCAACTCCCCTTCGAGTTCCATGTGAGTGCACTTCCTCCCTTCTAGCAAACGTGCAGATGTTTCTCCTGACGTGTAGGAGCGATGAGAATATGTACATGCCATAAACTGTATGGATGCCCAAGCGTTGGAATATGGGCTGACAGTGTGCATCATACTCACTAAACGTCATTACACGGAGTGCCTTTTTCTGGAGCAGGAGTATGTCCTTCACATGCGCCAAATGTCCCCATATCAAGATGTCATACTGTATGTGGCTGGCAAATACTGCATGGTACAGCATCAACAGGCGTTCAACAGTGAGTAGTCTTCTCATCTTCCGAAGCAGATAAATCACTCTTGAGAGCCTCTTGCAGACTTTGGAAATATGAGACTCCCATGATAATTTTTTATCAACACAAAAACCGAGTAAGGAAACAGGTTCAGCACCAGCATCAAGAATCTCTGTTCTACTTAGGGTACAGACAATCCCCTGAGTCTTGGTCTCATTCAATTTCAGCTTGTTATTGGAGAACCACTTCTGAGCCTCAAAAAAAAGAGCTCCTGTGCTTCGAATTTGGCATCATGGGGCCGTCTGCCCTGACCAATGATGGTGGTGTCATCAGCAAAAAGCAAGCTGGAACCATCCAGGTGCAAATTGTTTATCACCAGCAGGAATAGCAGCGGGCCAAGTACTGAACCTTGTGGAACCCCATGTGGTTCATTTCCTTCATTTGATGACGCACCCATTATAGAAACTACCTGTCTTCTATCCTGGAGGTAGTCAGCAACCATCTTCCATGCCGGTCCCTCGAAGCCATATCTAGCCAGCTTCCTCAACAAGATAACATGAGACACGCAATCAAAGGCCTTTGAGAGATCACACAATACCAATTCAACTGATTCCTGTCCTTCATAAGCCTCCTGCATCCTCCGAACAAGTGAAAGAACAGCCGATGTAGTGGACCTGCCCCCTCTAAAACCATGTTGCATATCGCCCAGGAGGTTATGTTCCAGATACTTGCTCATTTGCCTCAACATAGCAGTTTCTTTGATTTTACCAATGATTGACACAATGGAAACTGGCCTGAAATTGCTAATATCATCAGGGTTGCCTTTTTTAAATATGGGCACAGTTCTAGCAACCTTGAGGCAGTCTGGGAATACTCCATCAGTGAGGCAGGCATTTATCAACAGGAGGAGCGGGCTAACCAATACACTGATAACCTTCTTGAGACCATAGATGTCTTGACTGTAGGTGGTTTTAAAACTCTCTACAATATTCACCAGCTCAATGACATTTAATGGCCTGAAACAATGAAACACATGTGGAGTCTCAGGCACAGATGAAGCTGGATCATGACCCGAATCTGGAATGCCATCCACTATCTCAACCACAGTATTCAGAAAAGCCCTGTTGGCCTCATCAGGACTAGACCTACACTTTATCACTGTGTCCACCGTGCAAGAGTCCTTGATGAGATTCCATGCTGCTTTTGTGGGATTATGGGATCTGTCAATAAATCCGGCATTGAAATCTTTCTTTGCCCTATCTATCTCCAATCTGTAAATCTGCTTGGCTCTCAAGTAGTTTTTATATTCCTCTCCCTGCAATGATGAGTTTGTTTTGTAGGCAGCATATAACATGGTAACAAGGACTCTTATGTTTCTCTGGAGTATACCATTCATTTGTGAGCCCTTTTTGCTTTCTACTTTTATCAGTTCCAAAATTTGGTTTGCAGGCTACCGCTGGGCATGCTAGGTTATAAGCTTCTGTCACTTTTTTATGGAAAAGGTTAAATTTTTCCTCACTTGTAGAGACTGTGTGCAGTAAATTCCAATTTATTCCCATAAGGTGTTGTCGAAACACTGCTACACTGTCTTCTGTAATTTTCCTTCACCTAAACCTATACCTATCCACCCAATCAGGAACATTTACAACTCTCTGGAGTTCTTGCAGCACATCAATCAGCACAGCACAGTGATCCACCACCAGTGGGTTCACTATCGCAGCCTTATAGTTACTTGAGCAGTCATTGGTTGCTACATCATCTAGGCAGTTTCGTCCTCTTGTTGGCTCAAGGACAGTCCAGAACAAATTATGCATCTTCAAAACATTATGCAACCTTTGAGCCTTTGAATCTCCACTGTCAAGATGAACATTGAATTCTCCACCGATGTAAACTCTATCAGCCCGTTCAGTGACAAACTCCAGACACAGCTCAAGCTGGACAATAAATTGCTCAAAATAGGCCTGATTTGAACAGTACACACAAATAACCACCAGTGAGCAGTTGCTGATAACAATGCCTATAACTTCAAAAACAAGCTCAACACAAAAAACACTAAGATCAATTTTTTCAACACTCAGTTTAGTATCACAGAAAATGGCCACACCACCATTTTTATGGGCAGTACGACAATATACATTTGCTAGATTCATTGTCATATCTTCCAACACAATTTTATTGTAAAAGTCAGTTTCGTCTTGTTCAAGCCAGTGTTCACATACACATAAAACATTTGGTTTCTTATCTCCAAGGAAAAGTATCAATAACTTTAATTTTGTCCTAAGACATTGAACATTTATAAAACAAAATCGTAGGCTATCATTGGCAACTGAATTATCTACTCCATTAGCAAAAACTACTTTACTGAGTGATGAGGTCTTGTATGCCGAAAAGGCTTCCTGGTAGTGTTTCTGTTCTGAAATCTATAATTGGCCACAATAATTCCATCAGGCCAACAAGCAGGCTGAAAAAATTTGTCTTTATCTTCAACTGCAACTCCCAGTTTGAACGATTTGTAATGCTGAGAACTGGCTCTTACCTCTTCACAATAGACAGGTTTAGAGCTGAACTTCTTAACAAAGGTTTGGAAATCATCAATTAAAACATCCGGAGCTAATTTTGACACAAAAAGCCATTCCCTGGTTTCAGCCGACTTCACTTTGTTATTGTTTGATTTTGAAGTGCCAATTATTTTGTTTCCACTGTCTTTATGATGATTAAAGCTAACATTTGCGTTAGAAAATTCTCTCTATTTATCAGTTTTTGCGGGATAACCATTAGACGTTTCATTTTACAGTTCACTCACCTTTCCAGCACTAGATCTATTCAAGTCTTTAGCTGAAGTCTTATTTTCACTTTCAATTCTAACATGTTTACAACCAGCATTTACATCTTCGTCAGTAAGTACATTTTCAGACAAAGCACTTATGTTGGATTGATTAAGCATGCTTAAACTTTGAGTATTTACATTACTTACAGTTTGGTTAGAGTAAGATGGCTTTATTACGTGATGACGAGATTTGTTTTTATTTGTACTATGTTTTACTCTTCCAGAGGTAAATTCAGAAAAAAGCGAGAAAGATTCGTTGGTTTTTTCAGTTTGATCGTTGCTTATCTCAATTCTGTCACTATACGCTGCTGCAACTACATGTTCACACACAACTTTTTTCTTTTCGACTATTTCTAACCTACCACTCAAGGCCAAAAAATTCTCACTCAATTTTTCAAGCTCGTCAAGTATAATTCCTAAGTCACAATTTTCAACGTTTTTGCTTGAAAAACGTTTTCTATTTCCATTTGGACTGGTTGGAGTTTTCGAACCAATGTGGCTGATAAGAATGTTGGGAACCCTAACCTTGCAAGTAGGACAGTACCATACGAAACCTTTACTAAGTCCTTCTATCATGCGATATTCTGTGATAGGCATTTTAACACATCCTATATGAAACCATTTTTCACATATCCCCTCACATAAAACGACATTATCGGATTCCTTTACACTATTTTTGCATACACCACACAAACTTTGCTGTTGACCGGACACTGCCATCTTAAATAATGAGCATATTATTGAACTTACGTTGTGGAAGCATATAATTCTGTTATGAAATTGTTTGTTATAGATGTCTTTGGAGGATCTTGGCCAACAGGCCTATCAAAAAGCCAACCTCCTCAACGACCACAAAGGAGCAGTGGAAATACTTAATAAAGCCATTGGGAAGTACCCTGCTGACAGGAGGCTTTATAACAATCGATCGTTTTGCTACTTCAAACTTGGGAAATATGATAAGTAAGTACATTTGTAAGCTTCAAACTACAAGCTTGATCATCATTCAATCATCCATTTTTTGCTAACTTGCCTAATCCTATCCTATTATATTAAGCGAGCAATTTCTGTATATATTTATATGGTTATCTGGTTATATATTATATTCCACAGATCTCGAAAACGGCTCTAATGATTTTCACAAAATTTGGAACATAGTAGGTTTATGATATAAAAATTCGATTACACTAGATCTCATCCCTGGGATAACTCGCTGGAGGACTTGAAAAGGATAATAATCATTCATTCTTGGAAAAACAGATGATAATTTCGTCGTCTGTTAATAACAGAAGATGCGAGTGCCTGTGTGGGAAAGAGAAATTATTTGCTATTTATTATTTTACAAAGGCGACTTTCTAGAAGTATTTTGAGCCTAGGTGATGATGATGGGATGAATGATAATACAATGAAGGTAGAGTTATGAATGAATCAAAATTATAGGTTTTACTATCCATTTGAATTGATTTGAGTCCACTTTTCAGTCCAGAAATAAATAAACTAGAAATTTTGAATTTGATTTGATTAAAAGCCGAATATAATAGAATGATTACATTCAATAAACTCTCAGAACTTGAAAATATTGACAGAATTATGTTCAGCTGAATCAATCAGCTCACGAGAAATATTATCCAGAAATTTTAATCGACTTGATCAAAATATTCTGATTTGTTGACATGACATGGTATATAATTCTAAATTAGAGTATATCATAATTTTCAAAGTTAATCATTATGTTACAGTTTTAAGTGATTAGTGAGTGTTATTTTGTTATTCAATTTGGTTTGTAAACAAACTCAATTAGAACTTTTCTGTTTTCAAATGTTAGACTAAAATTGGACCTTAATTCAAGTGTATGGAATATAACCTACTTTTTGGACTATTTACAGTGTATAAATCAAAATTCGGGGAAGAAACAGTTTTGGGATGTGCGTCTTAGTCCTTCCCCATTCATTTTAAAGAATTGTGTGCTGTTTATCAATTAATAACGAGCAAAGCTCGGTGCCCCAATATTAAGATATTACGTAGACAGGTTGGAAATATGCAATAATTTATCAATCAACAATTGAGAGTTTCAACAAACGACAAACAACAGTCAACCCCTAATCATACCTCAAACTCTACCTCAAAAATAGGGTGAAAATGACAGTTCATCCTCACCCCACCTCAAAAATTGGTAGGAAGTCAACACATCCACAAATCAACCTCCTCCACACGTCCACACCCCATACATGACTTTACAACAGTCTCTAACCAGCTAGAACTTTTATCTTAACTACTTGAATTGCCAGTGCTTTTCTGCTCATCAAATACAACTAGTAGTTCTGCAACCAGTAGACCTCGCTCATGAATACAACTCTCAAATTAATGAGAATGGCTATTATGAAAGTACAGTATATTGTGATGATTTAGCCATGTCATCTATTATTTTTTCCATTCAAAGTGCTAGTGACATTGTTTTCAGGGACACTGGACTTATAAATGTCTCTTAAGGAGGTATCTTCACATCGTCCTCATATTTACAATATTAACATATATTACAACTTTTTAAATAATCAATTATGAGATATTGATCAACTGACGGAAAAATGGAATATGCAGTAGGCAATTTAGATGATGAAGCATCTCACAGATGATAGTGAGATGGAAAATGATTCAGAATAAGATGGGTTTGTTGGTGACAATGACAGGAGGTTGCTAATGATGGTTTTAATAAAAAGTGGTTTTAATGTTATGGCTTGTTATGCTATGCAATGCTAATGTTAATGCTCACAACTCGGTTTCCAATTTCTGAGTAAATGAAAAAAAAACAAAAGCCAACTAAGTGGTGATGTCTCTGGCCGGCTCCACAGGTCTAGAAACTATTCATCTATGAAAAGGAAAAAATGATGCAATCAAGTGTAAAGTTTTCTACAATTAATAAATACAGTATGATTTGGAGCAGCTCAGACATTCTCAAAGTTTACCGCTGACAACTATCTTGTCCTTTGAGGTCTGTGTGAGACAAAGGGAAATGAAAGAGTAGTGTGGCAACAAACCCTGCTCACTAAAGCTACTACAGTATTTGGATTCTCACTGCCTGGTTTTCCAGTGCATATGTCACGTAAATAGATTGATAGCATTCCATCTATACCATTCATTCAATACAGCACATTTTAAAGTGGCACAATAATATTTCTATTCTAAAAATGAGAGCCAATTATTTTACTTATATTAATTTATTGTGGGCAAGATTTACTCCTAATGTTTTGTAAATCCAACGATCTTTCATTTTGAAACAAATAAAAATTGCTGTATCTTGCAAGATAACAGTGCTATATTGAGTTCCACATTATAATGGCAGTGTGTGATTTGCAATGGTGTTGCTATCTTTGTCTATCATTCAACAAAGCAGATGGCGCTGTCTCTTTCACGCATTGCAATGTTGCCACATTGTTTATCAACAATGTAGATATTCAACTAATTGGCAAAACATTTAATCTCAATCATGAAAATTTATTATTACATCTTTAAAAAAATATTTTTTCTTGACAAATAAAATATGATTAACTATTTTCAACAATAATGAACAGTTAAATTCATCAGATATAACAGTCAACTGTTGGGGTGGCAAGGCTGAGATCTGGCAACCATTTTCTCCTATCTTCCTACACTTCCATTATAACGTGGACCTCACTATAGATAAAAAATGTAACTTTCTGGATGGAGGTTGGTCTGTGGTTTTTAAATTACAAAAAAACTGGAGGTCTTATCAAAAATTGTTACATATGTGTCTCTGCACCTTGTTTCAAAGATGTTTTATACCAAATTTTAACCAAATCTGACAATAACTGCGACTGTAACTGTGGTACAAACAAACAGACAAAAGCTGATCAAGTCGAAATTATAGACCTCAGCTCTGCTTAGGTCAATAAATACATTATGAAACTGAGCAGGGAGTTTACTCAGCCATTCATATAGCATATAGTAACATCTCTATACAATTTAATACAGCTTATCTCTTTCCTCAGTCATTTCAATAACTCAATTGAAACCTACTGTAAGCTCCATTAAACCCTCTAAAACCATTGACAAGAAAAAACTAATAATAGAAAATTTTGAATCAAAATCATGTATTGCATGACCACCTTCCTATTTAAAAAAATGAAGTCGCATTCAATATGGCAGATCCAAGATGGTGGACTATATTTTTAAAGTCATAGTAAAGTAGTATTAATTTTTAATTTGAGTAGGATCCCCGATCACACCCACCATCAAATTACCTTTGTGTATGAGATATTAAGCCGTTCTCAGACTTTTCACCCACTCTGTATAAAAACTAAATGAATATTAGCTACAATATTTAAATCAAAAGTAAATCAATTGAATCAATTTCCCAACCACTTCCACACTACAAATTCATCAACTTTATTCCATATATTACATAAAATCACTTCACTTGTATGGGCTACTTTATCTATTTTTTCAAAGTTTAAAATGTTTTAAATAAAAGGGTACATCATGTTTTTATATTGTTTTTAATAATTCCAGATATTACCTGCATTCAGCTTCATTCCTTTGACTATTGAATTCCTTTATTATTATCTTTAGATTATAAAATTATTCATGCTCTCCCATGAAGTATAAATGTATCACTCTTTATTCTTCATTTTTCTTTATTCATTTATACAATAAGTATATTATCAAAATGATAGGGAGAGGAAAAATAAGGTAACCTTGTGCTATTCCTCTCCCAAATTTAGATAACACATAGTCTAAAATAGGTTAAGTCTTGTAGTTCTTCAATTCATGATCTCAAACTACTTTAATAAAAAGTACTCCTCTATATTATTATAATTATTAAATTGTTCTGTTTGATTTTTAAACATATTTCAAGTACTTTTGGTTTTAACTATTCAAATACTGATTGTGGCAATATAGCAACAAATGTGCACCTTCTATACTGGGTGTTCTGAAAAAAGGTGCCCATAAGACAGGGCGTGATTCCTCACATCAAAAGAAGAAAAAGTTTCTAATTAACATAGGTCCAAAAATGCTTCGTTACCAAGTTATACAGAGTGAAAGATTTCGTCTGAATTTCAGTTCCCCTGCTGAGATAAAGCCCCACAGGTATTTGTTGGCTTTCAATTAAGATGTAAAATTTAGCATAATTAATGTAAAATGAACTGAAAAATTGAATAAAACCATTTCTATAATGGTAGCTACAGTAATTTTCAAGATATGTGATGAAATATGTGAAACTTGGTCCCGAAAAGCTCCTTTAAGGTTTGAAGCGGATTTACTAAGTACAATAAACACAAAATATTTTTTTTCCTACAGTTACCCAAAAAAGTGCTCATTCCCGCATCATTTATAGTATGCAAAATACCTTGTTCCTACACCCAGTGCGGGAATGTAGATTTGAGTGTGGCAAAGTACTTTGCCGCACTCCAAATTTGCAACATAACAACACAAAATAGTTAACACGCTTTATGACGGTAGAGTGCGGCAAAGTAAAAGAAATGTTGGTAAACCTGAATATGTTGCTTGCTGAAAATTTTTGTAAACCAGCTGATTATTACCGCGAGATAGATATTGGATAATGAACAGTAAATAAACAAGAAGTTTTGATAGTATTCAATATCAGTATTTTATTTCTATTCAAGTTATCATGAACGATTTTTTATGTGTGAGATGCCTATATTTTTAACTGGAATACATTGGAAACATTTATCGACCATTTTTATGATCAAGGAATCAAGTATTTTTATATCTCTATTTACTTTTGTGGTTAGGTTACTTGTGTCGTGTTAGTGATACTAAAGCTGTGTTTGTTATATTTTCAAAACAATAATGAATCTTAAATATATACACTTCAAAAAAAGTTATTCAGTCTTCAACTCCCCGAAAAATCTCTACTTACATTTTCGTAGAACAACTATCATGAATGCCGTTGATGAATTAGAAACAGAATAGGCTACAGAATAGATGTTATTGAATACCATAAACAAAAACACTGGATTTACAATATACTGTTTACTCAACAGTGACTTGAATGAAGTTCAGCATTTCAGGTAAATGTAATGTCTATATAATATAATTTAATCACGTTTTAAATAATGCAGTATAACCTTAATTATACGTTTCATCCTTAATCAGTCCTAGGCATATCAGCTTTTTTATTTATTTACATTAATAGAAAAATTAAAACATAAGCTTACAGCTTTGATTGCATAGACAAATTAATCAATAAAACAAATTAATGGGCACCGTATAAGTATAAGCAAAGTTTTGCTGCAAAACTTTCATGTTATCGGATAGGAGAATATTAAACTGTTAGTCAAGGGTGAAGTATAACATTTGTGAGGCTCATTGATGACTCAAAAACATATTCAGACAAGTGATATGGCCATTTCCACACTTGCTGATGACTTCTTGTAGATGGAGTATTATTATAATTGAATCTCATATAACTTTATAATATTCATTCTATTGTCATTTAGACTGAATTTGGAACAATTCTGTTGTGGAAATGATTGCAATATTTATTATCAGCATTAAAAATACTAAAGATTTACATAAACAAACATTTTATTTGGTATAGGACATGTTCACCGTCTATTACTGACTTTTCACATTCTATGGTAACTGTAGGAAAAATTTAATGTGCAATACGTGTGTAAAGTTTCATTGCTGCACTCAAGAAACCATCATTCCACACTTGCCTATGGCTTGTGCGTAAACGTTTCTTTTGGTGCAGCAAAGTGGCACTTTGCACACTAGTTGCACAAATAACTATTACAGAACTTCTAGAGAATTCAATTTTGAAGAGAAAGATGTAAAATAAGTCTATAATAGACAAATGCAACCTTAAAAAAATCCTTAATATTACATTTGTAGAGAGCTTAATAGATTTTGTCTATTTTTCATATATTTTGTATGTAGTTAAGGATTATTTTTTTAAGGTTGAGTTTGTCTATTATAGACTTATTTCACATCTTTCTCTTTGAAATTGAATTTTCTACAAGTTCTGTGGATGAATATGCTGTGTTTAATGTATATTAACATAGTAAATCTGCTTCAAACCTTGAAGAAACTTGTTTTTCAGGACCAAGTTTCGTGTATTTTGTCTCATATCTTGAAAATTACCGTAGCTATTGGTCTGGAAATGGGTTTACTCAATTTTTCAGTTGATTTTACATAAACTACGCAAAATTGTACATCTTAATTAACAGCCAACAAATAACCATAGAGCTTTGTTTCAGCAGGGGAACTGAATTCAGACAAAATCTTTCACTCTGTATAACTTGGTAACAAAGCATTTTCTGACCTATGTTAATTGGACATTTTTTCTCATTTTGATGTAAGTAATCGCACCCTGACTTATGGGCACCTCTTTTCAGAACACTCTGTGTTCTCTGTGAAGCAAATTTCACTATTGAAAGTTGGGATTTTTTTCAAAATAATTCATTTTAGTATTCCTTTTTAATGTAGAACAAAATTTTTTCAAAAATATTAATGAAAAACCACATCTACAAGAACATACAATGAAAGAGAGAACCTTCAAGTTTTGTTCAACAACAGTACACTTCAACATGGGATTCATTTGTTGCCCTGCACAAATCAAGACGATATTCAAGTTCTCACCATGTATTCACCAACATATCAGGAGTAACTGTCTGTGAAGATTCTTCCCTGTAAATGGTTCATGTCTCAGATTTTTTCACTGTTTACAACATTATTCATGTGTGTCCCCAAAAGAAAAAGTCCAGAGGGGTCAAGTCTGGACTTTGTGGTGGCCAGCTCTCCCTATCCACCTTCCCAGAAAGCAAGTGTCTAGAGCCGCATGCACATGATTACTATAATGAGGAGAGAGTCTGCTGGAGCAGGTCTGCCAACTGCAGGAGGACAAAACTTGGACAGTTGCTGAATCAAACACCACAAACTAGAATAGTTTATATCACTTTTTAGAGATTCTATGACACATTAAAACTAGGGAGTTCTTTTTCAAACACCTGGTATATTGTTATTATATTACTATCGACCAAAATTATCAATACTTATGATTTATTTTTATTGAAAATGTTTAATGGAGCTCACAGTTGGCTTGATTCAAGTGATTGATGTGGCTGAGAAGAGAGAGAAGCTGTAAAGAAAAGATATGCTACTATCTGCTGTATGCACATAGATGGCTGGCTGCTCAGTTTCAAGGTGTATTGTTTAATGTATTTGGTGAGCAGAAATGCACTGGCAGTTCAAGTAGTTTGAATTGAAGTTATAGCTGCTTAGAGAATGTTGTAAAGTTATCTAGGGATGTGGGGGATGGATGCTGAGGTTCAGTGGAGGCTCTGTCTGTTGAGTGAACTGGAAGTCATCTGGAGAGAGTAGAGTACTTACACAGAGAGAGCATTTACATAACATATAAGAATTGAAGGGAAAATTCATACATGGCTTCATTTATTGGGAGCTGATATTTTTTGTTGGCATGTTGGTTATTTGTCTACATTTGTGTTAGCATATAGTATGGTAGACATGTTACTTGAAGGTTGACCTAGGTTAGTTGTGTTTAACCATCCTAGTTCGAATTTGAGGTATGATTTGTGATGAACTCTAATTCCCTGACACTTTTTGAGGTGTGATTTAAGGATTGGGGGTTGAACTGTCATTTTCACCCTACTGACGGATGAGTAGGAGAGGTCGATACAGAAATATGTTATCAACTATGTTATTTATCAATTGTTGTTAAATCCTTGATCGGTGAAAGAGAGCAGGTCCCAATACCCAATCGCACATAATACCATTCCGTATTTTTCTGCTTGCTCACTTGCCGAAAATGAACATAGAATAAAATAGAAAGATGGGCCTTAGATGCGATTGTCCATTCCTTAACCGATCACAAAATATCAATGGTGACATGACAGACTGGAGCCAAATTCCTCTAATAACCTATACTGAGATCCACTTTAAACTGGCAAAATTTTTTGAATTCAATTCATGTGATCTATAAGTGATACTGACATTTTAAACTGAATCTCACTATAGTTGGCTTGCCGAAAAACTTTTGACTGTTTTCGCGGTTAGATTTCACCTGATATAGTTCATTTCATCCCCTTTCTCTTCTTATTACCTTTGTCCAAGTCTCACCTCAATTTGTGTATCCTATTCAATTAGAACTCATTCACGATCTATAGCTTATCGATCTGAAGATAGAATTCATAGGTCTGAGGAGTTTTACTCAAATATTAGATCCTGTTATTAGTATTCAATTTCGAAAATTAATTTTTCTCTTGTAGACAATTCGTGGCAGTTCTTGATTCTGCTGAAATTGACAATCAAAGTGTAAAATTAGTTAGCATTAAAGTGATCAAATACTATACAGGGTTTCAGAAGTGGTGTCGAACATTTTAGGGCATTGTTCCTGGATATAGGAATCTAAAAATGTCGTATTTTAAGTGTCCAAAACTCAGCAGTTATCCTTATAGCTGTCATTTCGTTTTTTTCACTTGAGAATTTTTATCTCAAGAACGAAATGATGTATTGATTTGAAATTTGGCATGAATATTTATGCTATAAAGACTCAACTTTAAATAATAAAATGAAAAATTTTCGATGTAAATTTTCAAAATGGTGGCCATTTTAAATTTTTGATTGCAAATTTTACGAAAACCGTTCAGTTTACAGAAAATTTACAAGAGACAAAAAAGTTAACAAATTTAACAAGATTTCAAGGTTACCTCCTTTATTGACCGAGCGAAGTGAGGTCTAAGATTCAAGTCGGCGGTAGATCTGTTATTTATTGCGTTCCGAAAAAAATTGAGGTACCCCAATTTCTAATTTCTATTTGTGTGTGTGTGTGTTGTGTGTGTGTGTGGTGTGTGGTGTGTGTGTGTGTGTGTGGTGTGTGTGTGGTGTGTGTGTGTGTGTGTGTGTGGGTGTGTGTGTGTGTGTGTGTGTGTGTGTGTGTGTGTGTGGTGTGTGTGTGTGTGTGTGTGTGTGTGTGTGTGTGTGTGTGTGTGGTGTGTGTGTGTGTGTGTGTGTGTGTGTGTGTGTGTGTGTGTGGTGTGTGGTGTGTGTGTGTGTGTGTGTGTGTGGTGTGTGTGTGGGTGTGGTGTGTGTGTGTGTGTGTGGGTGTGTGTGTGTGTGGTGGTGTGTGTGTGGTGTGTGTGTGTGTGTGTGGTGGTGTGTGTGTGTGTGTGTGGTGTGTGTGTGTGTGTGTGTGTGTGTGTGTGTGGTGTGTGTGTGTGTGTGTGTGTGTGTGGTGTGTGTGTGTGTGGTGGTGTGTGTGTGTGTGTGTGTTGTGTGTGTGTGTGTGTTGTGTGTGTGGTGTGTGTTGTGTGTGTGTGTGGTGTGTGTGTGTGTGTGTGTGTGTGTGTGTGTGTGTGTGTGTGTGTGTGTCTCAAGTCTAGTATTCAAAGATTTGAGCCAGCTGGTGACAGGGCAATAACGCTGGATACACACAAATCATGAGGTCTGCTATTTCTTCATAGTGAATGATTTAATAGAATCAACAATAATTTGCAATTGAATAATCAAATTTTCTCGAATTTGAAGCTTATTTTCAATTTTAGGTGAAAATGTTACTGAACATTAATTGTAGAGTTTTTCATGCTCAATCTACTCCACTTGATTTTTTTTGTTTCAATTGTACCTGAAGCCTGATAATTGGGAATCTATCTGCATTGATGGGGCGGAGCTCCTGAAATTTTTACAGATATGGGACTTGTGGCATTTGATAGAGCTTATCGATGACTATTTTAGGTATGAATTTGATCAAAATCGTTGGAGCCGTTTCCGAGAAAATCACGAAAAACCCTGTTTTTGACAACATTTTCGCCATTTTAGCCGCCATCTTGAATTGCATTTGATCGAAATTGTTCGTGTCGGATCCTTATATTGTAAGGACCTTAAGTTCCAAATTTCAAGTCATTCCGTTAATTGGGAGATGAGATATCGTGTACACAGACGCGCATACACTCATACACACACACACACACACACACACACATACAGACCAATACCCAAAAACCAGTTTTTTGGACTCAGGGGACCTTGAAACGTATAGAAATTTAGAAATTGGGGTACCTTAATTTTTTTCGGAAAGCAATACTTTCCTTACGTAGGGCAAGGAAAGTAAAATCAGACTATAGAATTATTCATCATAAATCAGCTGTCGAGTTGATTATAAATCGCATGCCATGACGCATGCAATTCAATATCTCAATGTAACTTGGTAAAAAATCAGCAGCTGTGTAGACTATAAATTGCATGCCTCATTGAATGCAATTTTTATCCACTATTAAATACAAAGACCTTTTAAAGAGAGACCCATCTTCAAGGTTTTTGATTAAATAGGATGCAAGAAACTTAAATATAACAGCTTGTCTGGGCGCCTAGATGTCTTGTGGTTTTCTCGCGCTAAATTCTGGAAAGCCTTATATGATAATTAAATCTTGTGTAAGCATGATCTGATCAAATAAATAGTTGGTGTATCAGTGTGGATGTGCTTATGGTTTGGGACGTCGTTCAGTTAAAATTGTTATTCATTCTATTGATAACATTTTTGTTCATTATTTGTTATTATATTCTTTAACTTTTATAAGTTTTGGAATTTCGGATTCTCAATTTGTTTTATTTTTACTTTCTTCATAAGTATTTAAAATATTTGTATTTTTCATTTTTGAATTAGGTGGTATTTTTGTTGTTTGTATTATTTATTATTGCATAAGTTCGTATTATTACGAACAAACATATTATATACGTTTGTATCTGTACAATTTTTATTGTTAAGGAGACATATTTGAGGAAACCCGTTGTCTCCATTGTGAATAAATAAATAAATAAATGAACTATTGATTGCGTGCAATAACGCATGCAATTAATAACTAAAATAACATAGTATTGTCTCTCGAACTTTCTCTGCTTTGAACTTGGGCTGTCCTGTTGCCAGTATGTCTTGAAGGAGATTAGCTTTTGATGTTAGCAGTTTTGATACACCAACTCCAACAGCCATTAGCCGTTTTCACACCGATATCTCGCCGACACGACATACAGACAGGATTTACTCTGATGGACAGTATAAGAGGAGGCTGCGGTTTATAACTGCGCGAGGACTACTGTTCACAGAACTACTAGTATAAAAGGAAAAAGGAGCCTCCTTCATAAGCCAATATTAGAGTAAAAATCAGACTATAGAATTATTCATCATACATCAGCTGTCTAGTGGACTATAATACTACCCGTTCAATAACATCGAACATCTTGAAAATGAATCTTTCCATCAAAGTTGTAGATAGTTGCAGGCAGACCTGATAACAGCGCTCACACTCACATTCCGGGACGACACATCACGGTACGATAGGACAGAAAGCTCTATGCTTATTTAGGATTTTTTCTAGACATTTTAAATTGATGAATTATTTATTAATTTTTGAGAAAACAACAGGTCAATGTAACTTACTGAGCGCGAGGTCTACTGTTCACAGAACTACTATTTAAGATTGGTTAGATTAGATTAGATTTCTTTATTTATAGTCCAGTCAAATGGTCGTTTTTCAGGAAACAGCCCCGAAAGAATTTTTCTCGACGGTTCTATATGTATTTTGGGGCGCTGAATTCGAATCTGAAATTTGCTGACACGCCAGAGGGCGGCTTCACTCCCAAAACCCCCAAAATTTCGGACTTTTTTCAATTTTCCCATTTTATCTCGTGAACCTTGAGTTTTTCAAGAAAAATCATTCTCGAAAAAATTTAAGAGAATAAGATTTCCAATAAATTGAGTGGTCGCGCAGGATTCTACCATTTTTGGTTCCGGAGCTACGAATTTTCAAAAGGGGTATTTTTAAGGGGTTTTCAAAATTATGCAAACCTACCACTTCTACCCTATACAACATAGATATTTTTCTAGTATAGATAAAAAACCACACATCACGTGAACGAACAATTCATTATGAACAGGATTCCTTAGGAATTTTCGAATTTAGTAGTGGGGGGAGGGGGGATCTACCCAAAAATAGAAAATCATGTCCTACAGCCAAAATACAAATTTTTCATTATAATACCTTTTCAAGGCCTTCCTGACAAAAAAATAAATATTTCGGCTGAAATCATCTCACGTGGGTTATTTTCTATGAGAATCACCCGTTAGAAACATTCAATTTCAGTATTTCCTAGTGGGGGGTACGTCATAAGGATACGTCAAGGGTCAAAACTTTAAACACTTATAACTTTTTACAGAATGATCAGATCTTCTCGTACTACAGCTCATTCTTCTCAGCTCGTTAAGGCGGTTCAAAATCATGTATCATAATTGAAATTTGATGAAAAATAAAAAAATCACTTTTAGTGTATTTTATCCCCTATTTATATACACAGAAAAATGACCAATTTCTATATTCAAAACTGTGTATCTCGGTAACCCGGAATAATAAAAAATGGTATTTGGTCTTGATTTAAAGAACAGAATCTCCTCTTTCATGTGAGATGAATGAATTTAGTAAAAATATAATCGTGAGGTAAGATACGTTCGATTCAAAAAATCAAGAAATTTGCGATATTTTCCTCATTTTCACAGTCTCGACAGTTTTTCGATAATAAACAGTCATGCAAGATGGGTTTAAGGCAACGTAGCTTATAGAACATGTAATTCTCTTTCATTTTAGACCAATCGCAAGTTTCATGTATCTTACTCGTTCTAGAGACTCTTGAATAACAGTAAAATCGCAGAAAAAATGAGAAAATGAAAATTATCATTTTTTTCAATTAGCTGTAACTTTTGAACGGTACTGAAATCAGGAAAACGATCCATGGGAGCGGAAAGAGGAGAAAATTCTCTACAACCTTGACTACTTTTTCGATTTTTTAACTGAAGTGTTTCACAAGATACGCAACTTTGTATATACGAGACTGTGGAAATGATTAAAGTATCAAAATTCTTTCGCATATTCAAAGTTGCGTATCTTGTGAAACACTTCAGTAAAAAATAAATCAAGAAATAATTGTCGATTCTCTAAGAAGGATATAAAATATCCTTCCCATTAACACACGACCGGGTTGTGATGAATTGAGCTGTTGGGAATATTATAACTCGAAGTAATGTTCAAATAAGAAACTCTAGGTACTTAATAAGTTAAAAACTAGTTGATTTGAATCTTAGAATTATGGTTGAATGAATGAATGGATGAAATTGAGTGAGTAATAGTGAATACAATATTGAATTGATAATTAAAATTAGATAAATGGAACAAACGTTATAGGGTGGGATTTAAATTAAAATTTCAGAAACTGATTGAGTAATATTGACAATATACAATACTAAAGAACAGAAAATCTTGAGATGGGAAGATGAATATGTATTATGTAGAATGGAGATGGGATGTGGAAAATGAATGAATGAATGGAATGAAGAATGGAAAGGAAGGGAGATTAGAATATTTGTCATGCAGTGCTCTAGGGTTGGACATAGTCATTTTCTCTATAAGATACTTTTTCATAGACAGGATGAAGCCCGCTCGGCTTTCAAGGCATCTAATAGAGTTGGGAAGTTTATTCCATTCACGACAAGCACAAGGAACGATTTGGAATAGATAGTGGTTCGATGATTATTCTGAGAGTATTTGCACCAGTTCTAGTATGGGAAGCGTCTATCCTCCTACCATCAGAAACAAATTTGAAATCATTTTTGAAATAGTTGGGATTGTCATATTTTAAAGTATCTCTAGCAAGTTTGATTATTCTGAAACGTCTCTGATCGGGAAGCTTCAGGGTAGAACTAGTAATGTGTGCTGGGGTGATATGTTCATGCGTTCAAGAGAGTAAACAAAACGTAGACAATAATTTTGGCAGCGCTGCATTTTATCATTGAGTGTAACTTGCATGTCATTGAGGACGGAGTTGCAGTACATGAAATGTGGAAAAATAAGAGATTGGACCAGTAGTAATCGTATACTTCTAGGAAGGATATCTTGTAATTTTTAAGTGAATGCATTGCTGAGAAAACCTTTCTACAGGTTTTATTGACTTGTTCTGACCAGTCGAGGTTTTTATCCATAATGATGCCTAGGTTTTTCACTGAGTTGCAGTAGGGAATCACATTACCATCAACAGTTATTTTATGTATCGAGTTGAAGTCGATATTGTTTACTAAACGTGAGTAACCAATAATTATGGGTTGTGTTTTGGTTGGGTTGAGTCTGAGGCCGTTTCGTCTTGTCCATTCCACTATCAAACTTATGTCTTGATTCATTTTTTGCACGGTTTCATTTAGTTTAGTGATGGGACAACTTGCATAAATTTGAAGGTCATCTGCATAGGTATGGAAACTGGAAAATTTTATAGAAGAGGGGAGGTCATTTGCATACAGATTAAAAAGAAGAGGGCCTAAAATTGAACCTTGAGGAACACCATGTGAAACATTCAACCAATTCGACCTGTTCTCTCCTAGAGAGACACATTGTTTCCTATCTGTGAGATGTGAATTAAACCGAACTATAGATTGATGACTAAAACCAAGAATAGCAAATTTTTTCAGAAGATGTTTGTGATCAACAGTATCAAATGCTTTAGAAAAGTCAAAAAGAGTCAATATTGTACATTTTCTTTGATCCATTGCCAACCTAATATCATCAGTGACACGTAGAAGAGCAGTTTCTGTTGAATGAGATTTACGAAAACCAGACTGGAAGTTATGAAGCTTCTTTTTCTGCTCAAACTCAGTAACTTGTGCATGTACAAGTCTTTCAAGTACTTTTCTTACTGCGGATAAAATACTGATAGGTCTGAGGTCTTCAACTCTATTTGGAGATGGAACTTTATTCAAAGGACGAACTAGAGCAGCCTTCCAGGAAAAGATCCGTTCTCAAGAGACTTATTGAAAATGAATGTGATAGTTGGTAGAACAGCAAAGAGCATTTTCTTGATAAATTTGATTGGAATTTTGTCGGCCCCAGTGGCATTGCTATGAATATGCTGGATTGCTTTGAAAGCGTCTAATTCTGAAATTGGATGGAAGAGGAATTGATCTTCTAATGCTATGTTGAGGTTTGTTACTTGATCATTAAGGCCATTGTAATGATTTCTTATTGCTGACTCATCACGCTGATTTGAATGTGAAATGAAATGATTGTTTATATCGTCTAGAGGTAAGTCAATTTGGATTTGGGATTTTGTGATGAAGAGTCTTGTTTGTTGTCAGTCATGAATGAATTCAGGTACCTGATCTTTGAGTTCTGACAACGTAACTGTTGTTTCACTTTATTTCTAAGGCAATTAGACTGTCCAAGTGGAATGTCTTCCTGAATTTCCGGTGAGCTTTGTCTCTTCTACCCATTATTTTTAGTATGCCGTCAGTCATCCACGGTACACGTCGATTTTTATTTATCCTCCGAGTAACATAAGGCACATGTTTGTCATATAAGTTAAGAGTCCAATTCTCAAAAGTTTCTACCATTTCATCAACTGAAGTTAAGGCTTCAATGTGATGCCATGGAGTCTGAGCTACATCAGTCAAAAAAGAGGGTTCATTGAAATGTTTAAAGTCTCTAAAAGTAATGAATTTCTGTGCTGGTTTTGGTGGCTTATGAGAGAGCACACAGTAAATCAGGTCATGTCCAGAAATAGCTGGGACTGATATTTGTCCTACTGTTTGAACAACATCGATAGGATCACTAACTATGAGAAAATCAATGAAAGTGTCAGATTCATTTGTATGGTGAGTTGGATCAAGTGGTAGAATAGTCAAGTTGAGGCACTGAAATATGTTAGTGACCTGATAATAGTCAAAGTTGCGATTAGTCATGTTGAGGTCAGTGTTCATATCATCCATGACAAGGACACGGCTATAAGATGGCATAAGAGAAAGCAATGCATTTTCAAAATCAGTAAAATTACCGATTTTCGGGGGACGATAGCAAATTCCAACAAGTAATCTATTAGATCTGGACAAAGATAATTCAAGGAACATGAATTCTGGTCTATCAGTATACTGGCTCAGATGTGAGTAATATTTAAGTTTTTATACCGTCTTTGACATACACTGCTACGCCCCCACAAGCTTTGGTCAGAGAATAACAGAAAAAGTAATTATATTCGTACAGCATGCATGATTATGAACATACAAGATCATCTGAAAAACATTGTAAAATAAGCTGGATGGCCATATGGAGCCATACCGTGTTTCAAAGCTTCATCTTAAATACGATTGGGATTAAAAATTCAATATTGATGTTCAAATTGTGAAAAATGGTCATGCATGCAATACGAAAATAATTAATTTCTCTGTTATTCTCTGACCAATTTCAATAAATGAGGTATCCCTGAAATCTTGATAAAATTTGCCAACTTTTTTGTCTCTTGTAAATTTTCTGTAAACTGAACGGTTTTCGTGAAATTTTCAATCAAAAATTTAAAATGGCCGCCATTTTGAAAATTTACATCGAAATTTTTTTATTTTATTTTTAAAAGTTGAGTCTTTATAGCATAAATATTCATGCCAAATTTCAGATCAATACATCATTTCGTTCTTGAGATAAAAATTCTTGAGTGAAAAAAACGAAATGGCAGCTATAAGGATAACCGCTGAGTTTTGGACACTCAAAATACAACATTTGTAGTCTCCTATCATCCAGGAACAATACCCTAAAATGTTCGACACTACTTCTGAAACACTCTGCATATCATAATATTATCAAATAATTTAAACTTGAACATTTCTGATGTATAAGATAATTTAATTTGTTATCTCATGTTGCTTCAATTTTTTATACCGGCATGTCTTGGGATTGAATAATATAATCAACTAGAGATTAGGCTACTTATAGACTGAATTTCGTTAGGCCTGTGAATATTTTATTGTATTTATCTTTACAGAGCACTGGAAGATGCTACATTCATGGTGAGGCGTTTTCCTGATTACATAAAGTCACATTTTCGCAGAGGAGAGGCTTTATTCAAATTAAAAGTGAGTAAAATTAAGAAGGATTATCCTTTAAAACAATTTGCACTCAATTTCAATTGATGAGTGAGTATGGATAAAAAAGTATGAATCCATACTAAACGTTATAAGAAGGGATTTAAATGAACTTATACAGAATAGGAAGTACATGCTTGATGCATTATCACTTCTGAACTACTGAACGGATTGACATGAAATTTTGCATAAAGGTTCTGAATTTCCCGAGGATGGTTATAGGCCTATCTTTATTTCTATTAATCAAGAGATTATAATTTTAATAAATAAAACAAATTTATTCAATTTGTGATACAAAGTTTGCGTAAGATAAAAGTTTATTCATTCAATAGAGATCATTCATTCAATTTTGACAAAATAATAAAATTTTTTTTTGCATATTTTAAAATAATTGTTTATTTCGAATTTGATAGAATAATCCTTTCAATTTTCAGCATGAAACTATAAAACTATAATTGAATCTATTTGTCTTTTTCACCTACTCGTCATGAATAAATTGAACAATGATAAATGTTATGTAGTAATTAGAATAGGAAAACACACCTTATTTATCTCCAAAGTAATTAGACCGAAATTAATAACTGGATGTTCATAACCCGGATTCATCTCTACCGCCTGTATCACTACTCTGCTGCTTAATCACATACTTGGCAAAAATTGTCAATTTAAATCCTTCTGACTCGAAATTCACAGAATTGTTGCTGCAAGCAAATGTGAATTGGACCATGAAACACGTTATTGAATGTATTTTTCCAAATTGCTCTTGTAATTTGATAATTTCTGATTGTAGTAGTTATTTTGCTCGTGCCAGTGTACTGTTTTCTGTTTTTCTCTTATTTACTCTTTCTATTTTTCATATTTTTTTTATTTGTGAGTCTTTCTTTCTTTTATTTTGTGAATCTTTGTATTTTTCTCATAAGGTTGTATTATAATTTTCAGGTCTATTCTTCCTTATTTTATCTTCAAGTTACAATTATTATATTCTATTTTGTGATTTAGATATTTCGTGTTCTAATTTTGTACAAGCTCACGATCAGACAATAGTATTGTGAGCTTCAAGCTCTTTTGTACAATTGATAATTTTATTCTTGTAAATATTATGGGACTGTATGTATGAATTTGTGCAAGAAACAAATGAATTTGAGATTTGAAATTTGGACTTTCAAAATAGAAAGTTAACTTTAGGGTTTTCATTGACAACAATTATCAAATCAAACTTTCTTGCTGAAAATGCTACTTGAATGATCGATCAGGTAGATGGTACTTTATATTAGAGCATACTTTTGAACACAGATAATTTGTTTCTTCATAATGGGATAATGCACATGTATTCGATTCCTTTGTTTACTGATTTAAAAAAAATAATTGAAAGTTGTAATTTTTGTTTTTTTAGAATCTACTTGAAGCAGAAAAGTGTTTCAAAAAAGCATACGAAATGGATCCTCAAAATGAAGAAGTGCTTTCTCAGCTGATGGAGGTGCAAACAGAGCTTTTAAGTTCCGGTAAAAGCTATCACGCATGGCACATCTATAAGGCATTGAAATTGGCGGAACATGATACGACTGTAAGTTTATTCATTCACTCATGCAAATTTGATTATTTTTCAATGTTTTTCATCATCAATAATAACAAAATTCTGTAGATAGTTTTATTCGAAGTTAATTCATGATTTTTCTTCGAGCTTGAAAATCCTTATACATGGTTGGTAAAAGCAACTCCATGTCAGGAGTTGCTTTTATTAATCCTATTCTATCAAGGCTACTTTTGTCTGTATATCCTACAGATCTCGTAAACTGTTTCAACAATTTCGATGAAATTAGGATAATTCAGTATGATATAATATGGAGGGTATTTTTAAAACTTCAGAAGTGTCCATTGCGGAATCTGTGTGCAAAGAATGATGAAATTAAAGAAACTAACCGGATGATAGCAAAATAAATTTGAAATCGATCTCTCTAAACATACAGTAGTTTAATGTAATGTTCATAGTGAGGTGATAGAAGTGAGTGAAAATTAGAAAATGTGATCATATCATCGAAGTCAATTATTGTCAAAGTGATTGAGTCAACTCAATTCAGATTAAAATGATCCCACTTCAATATTTATGATACTTGAGTTGAGGAAATTGGAAATGAGCCACAATAAATGTTATACTAAGTAATATCATAGAGAAAAGATAGCATAAGATAAGAGAAGAAAATAAAATAAGAAATAGGATAAGAAAAATAAGATAGGAAAAGATGGCTACTTGTATCAGTTGTCTCTGGTATTATCAATGGACCCTTATGTATGAATGGACTTTCATGGAAGAAAATAAATCAGTGGATTGGCTGATTTTACTTTTTGGACAAGTGAAACGAAAAGTAAGTGATAAACTAAGCCAAGAATTCCAGAATAGGCAACAGATCAGGATACCAGTCAACAAATTGTGAATCAACTTAATTTGGAATTTAATCTTCAATTGTTGCAAGCAAAAGCATAAATAACATGATCACTGCTAATTTGATAACTGTCAACGGGAAATGTTAATTGCCAAAGAATAAAGCCAAGGACTCTTAAGCCCCGCCTATTCCCTAAAATTCACTGCAATTTGCAATTGGGAGGCTACTATTCTACAGATCACTTCCAACACTTCAATTATTCCATGATAATTTTTTCGTAAATTATTCCCAATGCTATTTTACATGCCTATAATTTACAAGTTTTGGCCAAATTTCTTCATTCTTTGCCGGTGGAGTGCCGTCATTTTGATGCGACAGAAAAGTGATTTTTTTTATTTGTATAGGATTCCCAATAAGATTTATCGTAAAATTTCCCTTTTAAAAGAAATATTCAACTGTTTCCATACTTTCCACAAATCTTGTATATAAAATACTAGTAAGGAAAAACGAATGACAGCCACTATAAACGTTTTAATAATTCGAATTATATGCGGTTTGCACCAAAAACAAAGGTTAGCGACCTTAATTAAATGATGTGTAAATTTTATTGTTCACGTAAGTGGGATAAAATGGTAAGATAAGTAAAATTGAATGATGATGCTACCGCACAGTTTTGTCATAACTGATTGGATCTAAGTGCTAGATAGAGTATTGAATTAGGAGCCAAATTTGAAATAGCAATCGGCGGTTAGGACTGCGGGTTCAGGTTAGTGTGTGATCACATTGGATGCGTATATGTGCAAGTGCAAGCTTGGTTATGCATGACCAAGCTTGCAGATGAGAAACAAAATCTGGAAAGAGCGATAGGAACACTTACACTGAACGCTTGAACTTATTTGTGCGTTCAATGTGAGCAGCTACATGCAAGTCACAACGTGTTTCAATGGCATTAAAGCAAGTAAGTATACTCCTTTTACCACCATCTTCTACCCTCTACCATCCTTATTTCCTCTATTGATTGCCTGATATACTACTTTGTGTTATGCTCCTTTCATCTTTACACCAATCGTCTATTTAAAACACACCTCCCCGGTCTCAGAAGGTCTTTGCCTTCAGGCGCGGAACAGCCAAGCCGAAACCCCAACCTTCCTATCTGTCTTCCGCCGCCTCGCGGCAGAGTTCAGACGGTCCTAGGTCATAGACTAACTCTATCCTTCCCGAAGCCGGGGAGCGTTGTGACCTCTTAAGCTCGACTTCATCCCCCGCTTCTGTAAACACCTGAACGTTGGGAACTACTTCGGGAGCCTACGTGTTATCCGAACCCTAGAGAAGAATAGCGCGCTGGCGTCACTCCTGTGTGGGAACCCCGCGCACTTGACGACGGCGCTACTCTTTCTTACCTATAAAAATGCACCTATAGATGGACCTATAAAACGACCTGAGATCCGGTTAGCTTTGCTGAAATCCGACAATTGCGCCCGCGCAGAGTGGAGCGTCTGCTTTCTATCCTCCCCAAATAACCCTTCCCCAGGACGGCGCTCACGGCCGCGCTATAATAATAATATTTTCTTGTCAGTAGGCCACGAAGGCAAGAGACAACGTCAACGAATGTAAATAAATAAACGTTATCTGTCTGTTACGTAATACTATAATGTTCATAACAGTCTAATCTCCGACAAGAAGATGAATCAAGAAACACTCATTTCTCTATCAAAGAACTCGTCCAGCTTATAAAGTGGGTTTTGTACCAGCCAATCATACATATTTGCCTTGAATATATTGAGAGGCGCAGCTCGGAGTTCAGGTGGCTGCTTATTAAAAATGTTTTGGCCAACAATCTCAAAGCTGTTCAATGACTTTGACAGTCTTCTATGTTGAATATTAACCTGCCTATTGTTCCTAGTGCTATAGGAATGAACATTTTCTCTAGTTTTATACCTGTGCAGATTTTTCTAAGGCAGTGATAATTCTAAGGGCCTTCTTTTGCAGAAGTAGAATATCGCCTATGTGTGCTCTGAATTACCCCATAATAGCAAACCGTATGACATTATGCTGTGGAAAAATGAGAAATATGCTGTTCTTAAATATTTGCTCGATACCTCATTGGCAAGACCTCGCAGTAAGAAGATTACTCTGCACAGCATGATGTTTATATATTTCACATGAGGTTCCCATGTGAGTTTAGGGTCCACATGGATGCCTAGGAACTTCACACTAGACGGATTATTGTGTGGAGCACCATGTTTCAAATTGAAATTAATTTTTTCAGTTCTATCTTCGTTCAGAACAAATCCATTTGTTCGAAATCAGGTAGCAGCTCGTTCCCTTACACTTTCAGCTTCCCGGATAAGGCTTTGTAAACTAAAACTTCTATTTATAAATGTGGTGTCATCCGCTTACAGCACAGTGTCCGTCCCCATATAGGCAGGCAGATCGTTAACCATTACGAGATAAAGGAAAGGACCCAGTACAGAGCCCTGTGGCACTCCAGATTCTACACCGAGCATGGATGATTAGTTACTGTCACTCCCCACTCTCACTAATTGAGAGCGATTAAAAAGATAAGACCTCAGAAGTTTCAGGGCAGAGTGTCCAGTTCCGTAGTAGCTCAACGTTTTTAGGAGAATCTCAAAATCTACATATCCTCCTTTTTATATACTGGAACAACTCTCGCCTTCTTAAGTTCATCCGGGAACACTCCCTCCTCTAGGTATTTATTTAAACAGTACGTCAAAGGCTCTGCTATACTACCTATGATTTCCTTCAATACATTCAGTGAGACTCCATAAACGTCCCTGCTATCCGAAGACCTAAAACCCTTAACTACTCTCGTGACGAATTCAGTCGTAACATGACAAAACTTGAAACATTTTGGCAAAATATACGCAGCGTGACCGCAGCCCCTATCCTTATTCTCTGTTATCGGGCATACCCATCCCAGAGCTGGGTCTTCCTACTCAGCTTCTTATCATTTTTCCCCATCCTACAGCGGCAGGAGTCACCAGCTTCGTGAGTCGACGCAGGGTTGAACCCTTCGGCTGCTCACCTTCCTAAACAACACGTTACCTCAACGGCGGAGTCGTCGCGCCCACATGCGACTCTGTCAGCACTCGGCATGCAGGGTGTTTCAGCGGCGCGCAAAGCCTGCTTGCTCACCCCATTCACCTTCTCAGTCAAACCGGCCTGGAGCAACACCAGGAGATCTACATGATCGAGGTGTGGGCCAAAGACTTGTTTTACCTCCTTGCTTGCTTCCATCTCAGTAACAAAGATGCAAACAGGGAGCTCCGTATCCAATTTGAAGACAAATGGCTCACTCATTGCAAAACACCTAGATACCTTGGCATAGTAATTGACAGGACACTTTCTTATAAGGAGCATCTTACAAAATTGGCGGAGAAGCTGAAGTCCAGAAACAATATCATCCAAAAGCTCTGTGGAACTTCTTGGGGAGCTTCAGCTTCTACATTACGCTCTTCAGCCCTGGGTCTTGTGTTCTCAACTGCTGAGTTTTGTGCACCCGTGTGGCTGAATAGCTCACATGTGCGGAGGGTGATGCTCAGTTGAATAATTCAATGAGGTTGGTTGCTGGAGTCATAAAATCGACACCATTAGAATGGCTCCCGGTGCTGAGTCACATTCCACCCCCCAACCTCCGACGCATGAATGCGCTAACGAGAGAGTTCACTAAGATCCTGCAAAATCAAAACTTGCCAATAAATGGGGATATAGAACATGCCAATCAAATCCGCCTGGCATCTCTAAAGCCTCCCACCAGAACGGCATTACATGCTCTGGATGGTGGGTTCAGTTTAACAGACGCCTGGAAACAGGAATGGCATGCAAGGCAAATCGATCTCACCCCATGTATCAACGAAAAGCCACCAGGTTTTGATTTGCCACGCAAACTATGGTCGGCTCTTAACAGGATCCGAACTCAGCATGGAAGATGTGGCTATGCATTGCACAAGTGGGGAAAGGCTCCAACACCTTTTTGTGAGTGTGGCGCTGTGCAAACCATAAGACACATTGCACAAGAGTGCACAAGAACAGCTTATGAGGGCAGGCTGGATGACTTCCTGGTAGCTACACCAGATGCAGTGGCATATTTAAATCGATTAGATATATGTTTATAACTTTCAAAATTTTATTTTTTTAATTTGTGTTCCACCTTTTTTCAAACTTGTGACTAAGATGACTTCATTGTTTATATTTTTGACTTATGTTAGATAACTTAAAGATGAGAGCATGAATTTCCAAAACTCAAGTCGTCTGGCATGGACCTTGCTGTGGAAGCTGGGGAGTGGAGCACCCATGAAGAGACAAAAAACAGATGTTTCAGCAGATACCATAGCATCTCACTTGGTAGCAACATCCAAAGCGAGAATAGACAAGGCACATACAAAAAATAAAACGAGAACTGAGATGCCTGAAAAGAGAGCCAACAGAGAGCGAATTTAGCCATCCTTTCACTTCACAGGAAATTGAACTGGCACTGTAGTCCGTAGCCCCCAGAAAAGCACCAGGGTTTGACAGCATCAACCCGGAATTCCTAATAAATTGTGGAAAGTATGCAAAGGTTTGGTTGGCTGGATTCTTCACTGATATAATGCAAACTGGTATTATACCCAAAGAGCTTAGGCATTCAAAGATCATAGCCATCTTGAAGCCAGGAAAACCTGCAAACACACCCAAGAGCTACAGACCAATTGCACTATTATCAGTGACATACAAACTATTGGAGAGGCTGATTTATAATAGGATCAGCCCGAAGGTATTTGAAAGTGTCCCAATCGAACAAGCTGGATTCAGACCTCACCGAAGCTGTGTGGACCAAGTACTCTCACTCACAACATGTATTGAAGCTGGATTCCAGAACAAGCTAAAGACCTCTGCTGCATTTATCGATTTATCAGCAGCATATGATACTGTGTGGAGAGATGGAATGATTTACAAGCTCCTTAAAGTGATAAACTGCAAAGTGACTGCTCGACTCCTGAACACTGAGTGACAGAACTTTCAAAGTCATCCTGGGCTCTGATATGAGTACACAAAGAAAGCTCAGGAACAGGCCGTTCCTGAGGGTTCCAGAGGCAGGCCGCCTCAAGGGTCAGTGCTTGCCCCTCTCTTGTTTAGTCTGTACATTGCAGACATGCCAAAGACAACATCAAGAAAATATGGCTATGCTGATGATTGGGTGTTAACAACTCAGAGCAGGACGTTTGAGGAGACAGAAAAGACTCTCACAGCTGACTTGGGGAAACTGGGAAAATACTTTCGCAGATGGCGCCTCAAATCGAATGCCAGTAAAACCGAGGTCAACAAGTGCGATGACTTCCTGGTAGCTACACCAGATGCAGTGGCATATTTAAATCGATTAGATATATGTTTATAACTTTTAAAATTTTATTTTTTTAATTTGTGTTCCACCTTTTTTCAAACTTGTGACTAAGATGACTTCATTGTTTATATTTTTGACTTATGTTAGATAACTTAAAGATTTGTGTCGTAGGGCCATACGCTAAATAAAATAATAACATGGGACATCCAATGAGCTGGGAGTCATCAAAACGTAATCTGATTCTGACATGAAGACTTATAATTCGGTTAAATTATAGTTTTACTATATAAAAATAATAATTTTAACCTTAGACCAAAAATTAATATTTTTTTTGGATAATTGAACCCTCCACAAGAGTTAAGCATAACAATTTTCATCTGATAACTAATAACCAATAACTTATAACTGATCCTGTATCTATTCCAGGTTGCCGCTTACCTTTTAGAAAACGGATGTGTTTACTCACCAAACGATGACGAAATCTATGTGTCTGATGAAGAGGTTTTGGAAGTCAAAGTTCAGCCAGTTAAAAAAAATAGCAAAAAGCATAAAGTTCAAGATCCGTTTACTGAGTGAGTATTCACTTGTTATTCTCAACTATTTTCAGATACTCTTGTAATCATTAATTTTCAATTGTCTTGTCTTTTTTACTTGTGTAAAACGTAAAAAGTAGAGTTATTCCAGACTGAAAAACATACAGTAAAAATAAAGAATGTTCGTAAAATTTTTTTGCAGATTTTTGGAAAAATAGTTCATCTATTGTCAAATTTATTGTTACCTATACTTATTTGAATTCACGAAAAGTTCTTTTATTTCACTTAGTTTTGAACAAAAACAAATGTAAATCCTGTACATAGAGAATATAATAAGAGGCTTTAATTCAACCAGAGTGATTTTTAGTCCTGCTACCCTATTGTGTGTGGTAATTTATTTCTAATAAAGGAAAATTTTGTTTTGTCATACGAAATTGGTAGCCCTACTCAATCGGTACTTCTCTTCTTGAATTGTTAATCTTGAAAATTATGGAAACAGCTTCATATTTATATTTCAATGATAATTTGATAGTGTATTTCATAGGGGATCCTATTCCAATTGAAAAAACCTTTGTGTTGCATCAAAATTTTGGTCCGCCATCTTGGAACCGCTATTTTGAATCCAACTTCATTTTTTAAATGGGAAGGTCATACATGATTTCGATACAGAATTGCAAGAGAAAATGAATGGCGAAAACCGCATATCGATATCTCAAACCTTTTTAAAGTAATTCACATTCAAAGATACCAATAAATAATCTTACACAAATGAATACATAGAAAATCTAAACTATCATATTTTACTTTTTCAAGTGTCAGCACAGATTCAACCTAATGTTTACTTAGTCTACGGTGTCAGTAAAAACTTATAGTAACATCTACTTACAAATTCAACACTTCGAAAAGAAAAGTTTGATCAGTCAGATTTCATATTGTACTCATTTATTTAATAATTGAATATTTGATAGTTAACTTTATTTTAAAATATGAAATTTATTTTTGGTAAAATCCTCTAGAACCGCCATTGCTTGAATGGTCTTTGATTGGGTGAAACATTGGGATTCGTCCAGAATACGATCTTTTTGTATTATTCAGTGAATTTATAAGAGATTTTTACTACTTTAGGTTTAGGTTCCTTCACTAAACAATATTTTTATTAACTCTCTCAGCCCGGGATAAAATTACACGTGCTTGGCTTTACCCTTAACTGTGACATTTTTTATTTATACTCTACTTGGTACCCCATATGTATTCAGTATATTATACTATACTGCCAATTCCCACTGAATACATGTATCTAACGCATCTTGTACAAATTTACAGCACTAAGTTGATTGGTGCTATGGGTACACTGGGCTGTAATAATAGTTTCAAGCTAATTAGGTCTGAACTTTTGCAGTTGAGAGTCTACTTTACTTTAACACACGAGCCTACTTTACTTCAGCTCCAATAATCATTGCAGTCCCCACTGGAATTAAAATTTTTAGTTGAATTGCAACAATAAATTTATGGTTCTAAAAATAAATTGGTTATTGCAGTATTGAAGATATGAATGGGCCACCTTTCGGAGAAAGGGAATGAAGTTTGAAGAACCTTGAGAAAATAATGAGATTCACATAATTTTAATCTAACGTTTAGGGCGCCTTGTTAAGTTTTGAAGAATTAGCTACACTGAGAGTTTTTATTTCCACGAAACTCATGTGTGTCCTAATTTAATGACCCTCCTATAAGAAAAGCCAGAGCATAAGACGAAAATTTCGGTGTAACAATATAACGGAAACCTAAAGTAATAAATTTCAAATTGGGTACTGGGAAATTAGTGGTGGTTACAGCTGAAAATATGTTGTTTCATTATGTAATAAAATGAACGTTTTCAACACGTGTAGCTGAAACCAAGAAGAGAAAGACCTACCAAGTCGTATATTATATTCTAAGGAAGAATGTAATAACATTGGAGACGCCGATAGCTCTAGCTAGTGTGTGTTAATAGAAAATAAAATTGTCTTACGTTTCGTAAATTGGTATAGTAATATTGATGTATCAGGTTGGGGGGACAAAGAGGTATTGGAAGGATGTAAGGAAAGGTTACCCAAACCTGTTGCTGTTTCACTTTGTAAAATATGGTACACACACACACTTTGAAATTATGTAATATTGAGAGAATATGCGATGCGATGTTTACTCTACCACTCTCCGTGGCGTACTGACTGTATTGAAGGAGTGGGGATGGCTACCAGCCTACTACCCTGCCGCTCGACGCTTGATTCATCTGCTGATATAATAAAATTATTTCTTTCTCTATTGGCGCATCCAAACATGATGAGCGTTTTTCATGGTATACATTGTATTGGGAACAATTAAAAGGAATGGTTACTCTAAAATTGAATATCAAAAAATTTGTGCTTTGGAAAATTTAACAATTTTTTGAAAAAATGAAACTCTGAACATAATTATTATTATTATTATTATTATTATAAGAGAATAGATCAGATTTAATTATCTTTCGAATTTACTGGGAAAAATCAGGAATAACTTTATAGCCTACTTTTGGTTTGATTCGACAGAACACAAAAAAATTGCATTAAACTGGAAAATAGAAATCTTGAGGCTTTAAATTAAATTCTCTAAATTCAATGAATAAATTAACTGAATAAATCGAGGCTTCTTGACACTCACAAGGTTCAGAGGATCAACTAAATAGACTTATCGGTAGGAGAAACAAGTTTCATTGTAGCGTTAATTTAAAAAAGAAATTCCTGTTTATCCACTCTTCCACAGTTTTGTGATATTTACTAGTTGGTTTTTCTATAATGAAATTTGACGGAACTAAGTTGATGAAAAGATTTCAGTAATAAAAGAATTGATGCCTACATGTAGTGAGCTTGATCAAAAGCATATTGTATTTATTGAAATGATTTACTCGCATATTGTAAGGGGTAGTGCGAGCTGAAAATAGAGAGTGGTTCTTGTTTATGTAGAGTATTACGGTTTTCATGAACGTTTGCCTCAATGTTGGTTCATCAAATTCAATAAAAATATCTCGGCTTGGGTACAAACGTGGTCTCCCTAGAGCTGCTCTTATAATATGTTTTTGGAGGACAAACAGTTTTCTCAAGTGCGTATCAAAAGCTCCACCCCACACCTCAATGATATATTGGAATAAGGAATGTGCATATGCAAAATAAATTTTTCTTATTATCTCCCTGTTTTTAATTTTATTTATTTTATAGAAAATATAGATGAGATATTTCAATTTTGAGCAGAGGTACTCTAGGTGAATGTTCCATTTGATATGGCGATCTACAAAAATACCAAGATATTTTATAGATTGCACTCTTTCTAAAGGTATATTTTCGTGGGCGACCTCATTCATTATTTGGGGTTGCTTTCCAATTCCGCTTTCATTTTAATTTGATGTTAGTAAGTAGATTTGATATTCAATATTTTACCCAAAATTTTAAGGGTATTGTTATATCGCTTGTATTTTGATAACCGTTCATGATATTCCACTGTTCTTCTCACCAAAATATTTGGAAAATCTTTCTCTACAAACTGTTGTTCCAAGGTTTCCTATATCCTATAAAACACATAGTTCATTAGTTATAACCTTCCGAAACCCTACAAAACCGGTTTCTCTTCATTCTCTCAAAATTCTTCCTATTATAAATTTGTTTGTGCAAGATAAACAGAGAAATGTTGTACCTTAAAACGGCCAAATAGCTGTTGTTGCTTTTCCCAATTTAAAATCTATCAGCTTCAATCTATGCTACTTCAATCAGAGCTATTCCTGGGAGTATAGATAGTCTTTATTTTTCATAAAACAAACTTTTATGACGGGAGTTGCTTCTATCAAGTGATCCTATTCTATCAAGACTAATTTAATTTTATTTGTATATCCGATCGCGATAACGGCTTAAACAATTTCCATGAAATTTTAATAATCCAGTATGATAAATGGAGGGTATTTTCAAAACTTCAGAAGTGTCCGTTGTGGAATCTGTTTGCAAAGAATGAGGAAATTCGGCCAAAATTTAACTTGGGCAGAAGAAAGGGGTCATTTATTAAAACAGCCAAATAGCTGTTGTTCCTTTTCCCAATATTCTACAAAATTCGCTGCAATTGGACTACTATTCTACAGAGCACTTCCAACACATCAATGATTAATCAAATGATTTGACTCAATAGTTTTCATGCCAAGTTGTGGCCTAATCTCAAAAACGATTATAACAATGTTGGTAGAATTTAGATTATAAATGGTTCACAAAAATAATCTTATCTTTCAATTCCCGTAGCGAAGTACGGGTGCCCTGCTAGTGTAAAATAAGCTCTCATAGAATGAAATCATAATAATTGAAGTCAATTATACTAAGAAAGCAATTTCTGTTTGAATATGTGTGTTTGTGGATATGTATGTATGTCGGACGGAACTCGAAAAGGCTCTAACGATTTTGATTAAATCAAGAATATGGTGGGTTTGCGACGAAAAACTTTATTTTGGAACAGGTCTCAACTGTGGGAAAATTCGCTGAAGTTCCTTGAGAAAGGATTATTGGTCCCTCAAGTTGCAGCTGATCAGAAAAAAGTTTTCCATAGTCTGTTGAAAACGTAAGAGAGTGTGAGCAAATGAAAAAGATTATAATAGCTGTAGTCGAGTTACCAATTTTGGCGACCTTATTTTAAAACATTGCAGTATTCATGGAACATCTGGAAGAAAAGATCCAGAAAGTGGCCGGATGATAGCAAAAGAAATTTCAAATCGATCTCTCCAAACATAATGGTAGTTGAATGTAATGTTCATTGTGAGGTGATAGAAATGCGACTAATTTCTTCAGCTTCCGTTGTATTGGTTCCTCTGTTGCTCTATGTTTGTACGCAGTAATGGCCTTGAGAGAGCCAGTTGCACTTTCTGTTAATTCATAATCCAGACTAAATACCACGAGAACCAATCAGAGAAGCCTTCTATTAAAAAAAAACCCTGCTCTGATTAATTCTCATGAAATTTAATCCTGATTGAACAGGCTTTTGTGCTACTGGGCCTGATATTTGCATGTTTCAAAATCAGCTAAAACTAAATCGGAAAAACATAATATTCCATCAGCTGCTCCTATTTCCTTTCATGATGTCATTGCATGGCACAAGACAAACCTATTCATATTGATAGATCACAAATAAATACTAAAGTTGTTAATTTAGATAGAAATTAAATTGAGTTACATGTTAGTTAACATCCAAATTTTCATCCCTAAGTTTTTGGTTTTAAGCTAAGATCAAAGAAAGAAATCATATAATGGTAGTCAATAATCAAAGTGATTGAAAATTCACAAAAAATGATGCAAATTCACATTAAAATGATCCCACTTGAAAAAATGATGCAAATTCACATTAAAATGATCCCACTTTAATAAATACTAAAGTTGTCAATTTAGATAGAAATTAAATTGAGTTACATGTTAGTTTACATCCAAATTTTCATCCCTAAGCTTTTGGTTTTAAGCTAAGATCAAAGAAAGAAATCATATTATAATGGTAGTCAATAATCAAAGTGATTGAAAATTCACAAAAAGTGATGCAAATTCACATTAAAATGATCCCACTTTAATATTTATTATAGTAAAGTTTAGGACATGAGAAATCAGCCACAAAATGTTATACTAACTATTATGAATGACCTCTTATGTATGAATGAACTTCCATAAAAGAAAGAATCAGTGGATTGGCTGCTTTTACACTTTTGGATAAGTGAAACGAAGAGTAAGTGACAGGTTATGCCAAAAATTCCAGAATAAGCAAGAGATCTATGGATAGGCTACCAGAGTCATCAAATTCCGAATCAACTTAATTTGTAATTTTTTAATGTTCAATTACATAAAGAAAAAACAAACATAACATGATCACTGCTAATTTGATAACTGTCAACGGGAAATATTAATTACCAATGAATAAAGTTGAGGTCGACTCTCAAGCCCCGCCCAATATTCTACAAAATTCGCTGCAATTGGACTACTATTCTACAGAGCACTTCCAACACATTAATTAATTATTCAAATGATTTGACTTCATGCCAAGTTCTGGCGTAATCTCAAAAACGATTATAACAATTTTGGTAGGATTTAGATTATAAATGTTTCACAAAAATAATTCTATTTTTTAATTCCCGTAGCGAAGCACGGGTGCCCTGCTAGTTATTTATATCTGGCTATTTATGTTCAACGGATCTCGAAAATGGCTCTAACGATTTTCACGAAATTTGGAACATAGTAGGTTTATGATATAAAAATTCGATTGCACTAGGTCTCATTCTTGGGAAAACTTGCTGAACGACATTTAAAGGATAATTCATCCTTGGCTGAAACAGCTGTGGATAGTAAAAAAGTGAGTGAGCGAGTATGTGAAAAATCAAAATATCGCATCCCCGAAATTCATAAGATGACATATAGCCAGCTGTGAAATATAAGCACGATCATTCTAGAGAATTGTGTTCTGTTTATCAATAAATAAAAGTAACGAGTGAAGCTCGGTGCCTCGATATTGTTATATAAAACGTGCCCAAATACTCAGATCGCAGCATAACATACTAAATGATAACTAATTTTTATTTGGATGTCTTCTCCATCTTCTACTCCGTAATGTAACTTTTTTATGACATGCATCAAACTTTTTTATCAACTAGCAGTTCTGTGAACAGTAGACCTCACGCAGTATTCTCATCCACAAGTACCCGATTGAAACTATAGACCTTATGGAAATACAGCAATAGACTGGCTTCTCCACACATCTGTGTAATCACTTGTCAGCTGATTTATGATGAATAATTCTATAGTCTGATTTTTACTTCAATATTGGCGTATGAAGGAGGCTCCTTTTTCCTTTTATATCATCCTTGAAATGCAAAATTTCCAAAAACCTTGTATATACGTCGACGCGCAATCAAAAAAGGAACATACCTGTCAAATTTTATGAAAATCTATTACCGCGTTTCGCCGTAAATGCGCAACATATAAACTTTTAAACATTTAAACATAAGAAATGCCAAACCGTCGACTTGAATCTTAGACCTCACTTCGCTCGGTCAATAAACTTTATTTTAAGCTCAGAACAGATTTTCCAATATCTTGTTCCATGTTTTCCTGGAAGACAACAAATTGATACAATCTCTTCCATTCCACTTTTCTTTAAAAAATCTAAGAAAGAAATTGTCCATTTGATTTTGAATTTCTCTTTAAAGCTCCTTCAGAAAAAGCAAACCAAAACGAAAAGCTAAACCTAGTTTTCTCTCTTGTATCTAGCCTCTAAAAGCTAAGTTCAACGCGTTTAAAATGCAAGCAACTTCCTCTTGTGTCATTCTTTATTATTTAGATAGTTGCTTGGATCTGTCGATCATTTATTTCAATGTTTCCATGCACTTTGACGAAGTTTTTTCCGTCAGCATCACGTCTTACCACATCTTCGTTTGAATTCATCGTTGTTCATATTTTGTTGTTTTTGTACATGTTTGAATGCATGATTCTACTGATTCGTTTACTTATTTTATTCATTCATTTTTTGTTCTTGTAAACTCAAAAATTTCCTGATGCTTTGATGTTGTCTGTATATCTTCTTTCTTATCATATGATGTCTTTGATGCACCCGCAAAAATCTACAGTCTACAAATCTACCACAAACCTCTTACTCTTGAAGTAACTTACTGTAATACTTTGTCCTGACTCCTGACCTATAAGTTTCGTTCTGTTCTTGCGCACAGTATTCACATAGCTGCATTCTTTGCCTCTGTTTCAGATTTGGAAAAATCAAAAGCATGGCGGTTCAATACAATAATACCTGTGCATTTGTCAACTACACGGACCCTTCAATGGCTAGTAAAGCTGTCAAACATTTCCGATCAGATAATCATCCTCATCAAAATTTGGTTGTTAAGTTTCCTGATGCTGCCGCTAAATGCCAAAAATCAAAAACCTAAACTTTGTCAATGTCAAAACCATATTTATTTTTAATTGGTGTTCAAGTGACCAAGTGTATAATATTAATTTTATAAATAACAGGGTAAACATGCTTACTAAGTTAAAGAATATTTATATGATAATCATAAAGTTAATTTCCTGTTACTGAAAAATATATATTATGGTTATTGTTTTTCAAACTATGACTTGATACTCCCACTTGCAGTTGTTATTGCTTACCATTGAATAATATAGAGTATCATATTCGTCTTTTTATTTTGGGACTGTGGGCAATATCTTTTATATACTGTCAATTTCATCCTATTGTGTAATATGGATTTATATATTTCAAAATATGACTTGGTAAACCCTTTTTCAATTCTAATGTCTTACCAGTGAGTAGTTTATAGATTTATTTGAAATGTTTAAAGATCACATGAACCTCAACGGTTGCATAGACATCTAACGGAAGTATAGTATTCAAGAAATACATATTCTGGTTCAGATAGTGATGTCTATCACTATCATAAAATCTTTTATAATTATTGTTAACTTCACAAAATATATCTTTAAATTTCAGTTTATGTTTGAAAAATCTGTAAAAAGATTCTCTCTCTCTATCTCTCTCTCATTCTTGTGTTATTTAACTCAAGTTGTTAACAAACTAACGGTTAATTAGAGTCAAAGCCAAAACGTTTGTAATCTCTAAAAATGAGGTAACTCAGGGTAATCTAGTCTTCTACAGTATTCGCGAGAAGCATTAAACTCATTTCAAAGTGTATAATACTATAGTGAGGTCCACATTATAATGGCAGTGGAAAAAGATAGGGGAACAACGTTGCCGATCCTCTGTGTTGTCAGTGCCTTTTATAGACGGTAGCTAATACAGGTTTATTGATGTAATATTAACCGTTAAAGATCACATAATTTGTTAATTCTCGTTTAAAATAATCAATTATATTTTATTAAGCAAGAAATTATATTTTTCCATAATTTCATTATTAAGATGAAATATTTTGTTAATTATTAATCCTATATTGTTAAAAGACGATCTGGCAACAGAGCAAAGCGATAAAGAGATAGCGCTATCCGCTTTGTTGAATGATAGACAAGGATAACAATACCATTGCTAATCAAACACTGCCATTTTAACGTGGACCTCACTATAGAATCAACAACTAAACATTCCGTTGTGTTCCGTTCCATTCATGTTCCGTTTCATGTTCATTGAACATTTCATGTTCCGTTCTCAAATCCAAAATTAAGTAGAATGTTTATCGTTGAGTTTTTATTGTCGAGATCCATTTTAAGTTGAACTGATCATTTTATTGTACAGTTTGTTATACAATATAAAATATTATGATCTCATTAAGAATAATAAACATAAATATAGAAAGAAATTTCAATTTTATACTTTAGCCTATACCTGTATAGATATATGTTTCAGGTTCATTCCTGCAATGTTCAGTGCAATGTTACTGCATAATATGAATTTACTCATTTTGAAATAATTTTTATAACTTGAAATAAAATCTATAAAAATATGCAAGTCTTTTTTATTTTTGAATCGTACCGTATAGCATCTCATCTTCATTGAACAATTTTTCATGTTTCTCATAATCAACCACAAATTTTATTTTATACTTGTATGTACCCGTGCTTCACGAATCTAATCGAAATAGGAGTAGATGGAATTATCACCCTCCTGTGTCTTCACGTTGACATATAAACGTCTCAGGATTAGGCCTGAAATTACGCAATATTCATATTGAAAAGATGAATTTAAAACTGTGATAATAGCTATAAATCTTATAAAAGATGCACAAATTTTTTTAATAATTAATAAATTGAAAAGTTTTTGTGCAAAAGTCTTTGGCTGGACTGAAATTTGATCTCATAATCTATTGATACAGAGACAAGCTATTATTATATAGTAAGTTGGGGTTCAACATGCCGGACTTGTCATTTGACGTTTAATAATTAATTGTCATTATAAACTCCACAAGGAAAAACAGAATTAAGAGATGCATCAATTCAAATATTTTTTGGAAGCTTTTAAATACCACAGCTTTCGATAAAATAATAAATGAAAACAAAAAACAGACACAGCTACTCTGTTATTATGTAGATAATATAATATTATGCTCCATATAGGAGCCGTGTTCATGATACGAGTAAGCCTTTGCCTCCAAGACAACATTCTCTTAGAATTTCCATCTTCACTGCATATTATGAATATTGAGAGTTGGGTATAAGAGAGGGCCGGCTGCGTCTTAACTTCGCTCTCAAGAAAGTCATCCTATTCTTTCCTGAAGAAGCCTGAGAAAATGAATAATCAAGCTTTTGGAAAACAAATAATTTATTTTCAAGTCGATCAACTAATGGCATTCAGTTTCATGATAAACAAATAATTTATTTTGTGGCTAAATAATGGCCTTCAGTTTTATTATATTTAAAAATAATCACTGGGTTCACTAAAGTAACACAAGGTTCATTCTGTTCACTCTACTTTCCATAGCCGAGCGCAAATCCAGGCTTCTGGTCGATGTCAACATCATCAATGGACTCTCCCTTGAGTTTATCGGCGAAGTATTTCTCCTCTTGGATAGCCAGCTGCTCGGCAGGGGTGTTAATGACCTTGTCGATCCACTCTGCGTCCGGGTTGGATGTGATGGTGGGGGTCTGGTCGGTCTGGCAGCCCACATCCCAGCTGTTCACCCCGGCCAGCTCGTAATGACCATCCCCACGCTCGCACGCGATAGGGCTTCCTACGTCCACCTTTCACACAAATATACAACAATTACTTTCTTATTCGAATTATTTCAATATTAGAAAATATATACTTGTACAGAGGTTGAAAACGGTTGTAGTTGTCTATCAGAGTTTTAAAAACTCTATTAAATTTTGTTATTCAATGTATGGTCTTGATAGAAGTAAGTTGATTTTTTTGAAAGATCCTAGATTAGACCCATGATACCAGGACATTAGGATACCAGGCTGGGTCGCCAGTTGGATGCCAAGTGAGTCGTGTGATATTAGTTCTTATGGTGTCCATTACACTGGGGACTCCAGGTATGGCGGCTTCTCTGTCTCTCTGAGTTTTTAGAGCTTATACTTTTCAATTACATCATCATGTGTTGAGAGTCTTACAAAGAGTCTTCATATGAGCTCTTAATTTTGCTATGAGCAGCTCTTGATTTTGTTATCCAAAAATGATTCAATTGTGTTAAATTTCTTGATGTTTTAACTTTTGAAAATTCAAGAGGTTTCTTTTAATTGTGATAGAACATGACTCACCTTGCATAAATCTGAGGGATTCTTTGGTAAAGCACATGAAAATCCTTTGTTCAGAATGAAGTATTTGCCCAGATTAGTAGATCTCAATTTCGATTCGCACACATCTTCTGGTATAAATTTCACATCAACTTTGTGTAACACACTTTCTGGAATCGAACCTGCAAATTATAAATAATCAAGTGAATGAACTTAGTCCTCCTTCTTAATAATGAAGCATTAAATCATACGACAGTTAAATTTAAAAAAAAATGTTAAATTTGTAAAGTTGTAATTTTAATAGCCACAAGAACTATTAAAATTCTAAATGGAAATTGAGTAAATATATTGAAAAATTATAAGCAAAACGAAAAAAAACTGAGTACAAATCAAATAACATTTATCAAGGTTCTTTAGATGAATAGTATTTTGTAATTACCTTGGTTGATACTGAACAAGTTCTATTACATCCTTTTTTGCTGAGGATGATGCCCACATGAGCCTTAGGCTTGTGCGTGGGTAATGAGACGGATGATAATCAGAGATGAGCGGGCCTACTGCTTTAGGTTGGTTCCAAACCACCGGGAAGCGATTTTTAAACTCATAAATGGTATTTAGAGGAGTGGTCGGCTGTTGAAGTGGCCACCCTTACAAAGGGAGTAGCAGACGCATGGAGGATGGGATGGAGCTTAACTTATCTTGTCTACAGCGACCACCAAACCAAATCGTTTCAAATCGCTCTCTTCAATCCAATAATTCTGTACCGTATACAGGAAAATGTGCAAATTACGTCATAGGCTAGCGGACGTTATGGAAATACTCTTATTTTTCTACTAATAATAGCAATTTATACTCTACCTACATTAGCTGTAACTTATTCTATAAAGGGAAAACGACTGACCAATTTACCTAAGAGATTACTATTTTGATCGAAATAGTACGAAAATATTTTTGTATATTGGTATAAATAATAAAGTAATAATAGTAGGTAGCGGTAGCCTATAGTATTAGACATTTTAGAAGTTTAATATTGATGCTCAATTTGAGTGTGTTTGTTTCTACGGTACAAATTTCTCAGTTAAAGCAACATTTTTAATGTTTATTTCAAGTAAAAATATTTTTGAGCCGAGAACTGTGATGTAAAGAGTAGGCTAACTCAACCTTATTTCGAACTCATAATCTAAATTAGGGAGAGAAATATTAAAGGCTCTTCCAATACAATTCTTATGATAAAGTAATTTTGTAATAGATGAATGAATGATTAACTAGCTTTTGAAATATCTAGGTTGATATTCTTTCAAAACTCTGATGTATTGATAGTTGGTCATAACTCATTAGTCTATACCGTACAAATTTGATTTATAAAAATGATAGAATATTTTTTATCAGTACCCTTGAGCTGTTTGCGTCCCCATCCAGTCACTACACAGTTGCTGGACTGGTCGTATTTGGGTTTGGAAGTTGACGGCAAGCATATCTTGCTGATATGGTCGTCAAAATTGAAGGTTTGCGTCACGACAATGATGGCCAGATCGTTGGAGAGGTTTTCGATGCTGAAGTGGGGGTGACGCGCCACCGCCGCTGCTGGTCGCCTCCGAATCGGATTCTCATAGAGGGACAGCAACTTATATACACCCGCTTCGATTGCTATGTCCTTTGATCTTAACCTGCAAAAAGTGAAAATCCACTTGATATAGAATACAATAGAAATAATTGTTAACTTCATTTCATCCTGCTGTGTAGGCTAAAAATGATGTGTTACTTTTGATCTCAATAAAATAAAAATATGAATCACTCTTAAATTCGTTGATAAAACTGAATATGATGACAATCCCGAACAAGTTTAAGAGGCGTGTAAAGTACCTAGATTAAATGTATCGGTTCATACTCAAGTATACTCCAACTGACGACGATTGTAGTATAACCTAACCTAACCTAACCTCACGAACCTTTCCTAGAACGAGCCTAGAGCACATCAGTAGTAGGCGAAGTGTGGTATGTTCTGGAGTAGGTACACAACATCCATACCACAATCTTGTGATGTGTGTAATAACTATTAGGAAAACTGGAAAATTTAGAAAACTGGTGAAGGTTTCACAAACTGGGTTAGAGCTTAATCTTGAGTCTGGACTCAATATTAGTTATATGCATCCTCTTAATATTTTGAATCTTGTGCATGTACACTATTGCTATTCTTTTGAACCTATACTAACTAGATCCTACTGTATAGGCCTATACTTATTCATGTATCTTGAGCTTTTTAATTGAATTGAAAGGTTGGAAGGCTACATTATACTTTGGTGTGTTTGGGCTTATTAAAGTTAGAGTTTGAGTCAGATGTGGGTGTGGGTGAGGTTTATTCTACTAGGGTTCACGAAATGCCTATATTGTAAGGTGTAAGAAGTTTGTTTTAGTAAGGTTCGTGAGAGAGATTTCGTGAGGTTAGGTTAGGTTGGAGCACAGAAGAAAGAAGGAACAAGAGGCTCTGTTCTTTCCTCAGTGGTTAGAGGTTCATCGTCGGTAGAATAAGTTATTAGGCTACTTTAGTATGGAGCGGAATCCACCGTGTAGGCCTATTTAAATGCATGTTAGAAGTCATTGGATTTTGATGTAATTATTGTTTTACACCAATTTTGTTTCGGTCTGTAACAAAAAAATGAATGCTACACATAGACTACGGTACTCATAATATATCTTGCATAATTTCCATTTTATAATGCTGGGTGGGAGTAATACAATTGAAAATATTATATTAATGTGGAAACTATCAATCTCACCCTTCAACACAATGAGCTGCCGTGATGACCGCATTATCAGCAATTATTGCCGCGCTACAAACATAGGATTTGTTTGAGGCTGAGCTCACCAACGCTTGCCAAGGAAACTCAGCGAAACCGGCGTCTCCCGGTGATGCGTTGTGCGTCTACAAAAAATAATTTCATTAATTCCACCTTGAAGTGATGAAAAATTTAAATACATCATCAGCATCGTAGAATAAAATTTATGGTAGGTAGGCCTACTTTGTTTTTGTTAACTGACATAATTTGAGAATATGTTTCATACCGTTACTCTCTATTTCTGAAAACCGTTTTTATAACAAATCATGTGAATAGGCTACCTATGAAAATATGAATTATATTATAAGTTTCATTGCCCAAATTGAATTAATAAATTTCTTATTCATTGAATTCTGCTATTCCAATTAATTAAAAAATAACAATTTATTGACCGTACTGTAGCCTACATAAAAATCTGACTATCTGTATATACAGGGTGATTCATAATTATGGTAAAATAATTTAATACGTGATAGTAGAGGTAAAAATAAGTAAAAAAAAATACTATAAACATATATCCATGAACGCTTCATTAGCAAGCTATGCAGGGTGAAAGATTTCGCCCGGAATTCAGTTCCTCTGGTGAAATACACCGATGCTGAATTGTTTGGGGACTAGTTTTTGAAAAACTTATGGTGGATTCATATGGAAAAATGTCTGAAAAATTGAATAAAACTAGTCCGGAAGCTGTAGTGTGAGTAGTTTTTGAGAAAAAAGTTGAAATATGCAAAACATCTAAGTAGAAAAACACAGACTTCTAAGTTTGATGCCCAATAACTTTCTTTAATGACCAGTAAACGAATAATTTTTTGCAATAAAAATTGTAGAGAATTTAATTCTGAAAATAATCATGTAAGCTGTGTAAACTAAATTTAAATAAAAGTTAAATAAAATGTATTCTTATGTAGTTCAGTACACCATAAAAATTTGCTGCCTTATGAGAGAACTAATAACTCTTATAGGTTGTAGCTGATTGCAAATAAAACATGCATTCAAATAAAAGCTGTTCCGAAACAGCTGATTCATTTTGTTCTAAATAAGAAAATATTTGAAAGAAATTATCAGCTAAAAATTATTTTCAGAAATATTTCAGCTCACTGTTGAACGAAACAACAAACTGTAAGATAGGCTTACTGTAGCCGCGCTGTGTATTTTGTTTAATCTATTAACCAGTTATTTTTGTAACCATTTCACTTTGCTTTTGTGTTAAGTGTTAGATTTTTGAAAAATGGCAGGTAATTTCAGACATTATTCATACTCCGAATCAGCTGACATGCATTTAATGTATGGGATGGGACACTGTAATAATGTAGTAGGTACTGAAGCAAGACGTTTGTATCAAGAGAACTTTCCTAACCGAGTATGTCCAAGTTCAATATTTTTGGCCACTATTCATCAACGTCTGTCAGAACAGGCTTTTTGATGTCCAAAGAGAACATTTATGCAGGCAGACCACGATGTACTATGACTGTTGAGTTAGAAGTTCTTCATGACATTTCTGAACATCCAGAGAAGAGCAGGAGAGAATTGTCAGTGCAGTTTTATGTCAATCAACCCATTGAGTAATTATTCAACAAGTTGATGGAACAGGACTAAAAATTGAGGACTTTATAAGATTAAAAGTTGGTGCTGCTAATTAGTTACAGATAATCCATTCATACTTCAGGTATACTGTGAGAATTGTCTTGACATGGAACAATAATGCGTCCTCATGTGAAATGATAATGCGGAATACTATTTCAGGGAATGATTGTTGATCCCTACCTCCTTGAGTCTTTTTCCACAAGTCGATGCGGGACGTGGCAGACCGATTGGGGCTGGAACTGGCTGATAACTGTTAGTATCAGGTTGTCCAGGCTGGTAGGCACTCACTGGTTTCTCTCCATTCTGAGTGTTTGGTTGGAATAGGGGCTGTCCATTTGGTGGCTGTTGCTGGAAGGAAGGCTGATCAGGATTTGAAGCTGTCCCTTTGGGATTTGGCTGGTATGTTGATCCTGGGCTATATGAACCTGGGTTTGGCTGATTGGGTTTGTCAGCTGGATTCACTTGACCTGGTTGGTATGTTGATCCTGGGCTATATGAACCTGGGTTTGGCAGATTGGGTTTGTCAGCTGGATTCACTTGATCTGGTTGGTATGTTGATCCTGGGCTATATGAACCTGGGTTTGGCAGATTGGGTTTGTCAGCTGGATTCACTTGATCTGGTTGGTATGTTGATCCTGGGCTATATGAACCTGGGTTTGGCTGATTAGGCTTGTCAGATTGATTCACTTGACCTGGCTGATAGTTTTGACCCCCTGGTTGGTAAGTTTGACCTCCTGTTTGATAGTTTTGACCGGCTGGCTGCAGTTTTGTATCAGAATTGAGTGGGACTTGATTGGGCGGCAGGATGTCATTGGATGGAGGGCTCACTCCTTCGGGATACTCGTTCTCATGCACTGGAGCAGGCTGCCTCGCTGGTGCACCATTCACAAACGCCGGTTTTGTTGGGAATGCAGTTGGGTTTTGGTTGAAATTACCTGTAGTGACATCAAATTAACTTTAATTGCAAAAGAAATAATAAGTGATATCAAACATTGGCACAATTTTATTGGGATAATAATTTATCAAGTTTATGGACTTATTCAAATGACTTGGATTGAAATATCTGACGTTTGATAGTGCTGACAAAACATAACTTCCATTGGACATATTTCATTTGGACTAATCAAATAAGAATTTGAGAGATGGAATAGTAAAGGCTTAGCCTTTTTTTCTTCATTTTCAATCATTCTATGATTCTGTCATTGATGAATTAAAAATAAGTAAAACATATATTTGTCCTTATAATTCTCTTCAACAAGTCTTGACATTATTTAATATTAATATGATAGTTTCAAAAAATTCCATTGCATTAAACATTGACACACGTAAGGTGAAATTAATATTTTGCATAGATTAAAATTGTTATGAATTATAGTGCTCTCATTACACCGAGTAGGCCTATTGATGTTCTCTCATTATCGAACATATTGATTGAGAATCTCGTTTTAAAAATGTCAAAAATGACCGTATTGATGTTATACTACTGAGTACGTTTCACCATTAAACATCCATCAAGTTTGCATTAGCCTACAAATGTAACTAAATTGCAGAGTACAAATTCACAGTTTTTTCTCAACATGTAATCCATAATTTTCTCCATCGATTAGATCAATCATTGTTCAGAAATACCGATATAGTGCTTTAGTGTTGCAAAAAAATTACGACGAACAATAATTTATTTCACGTTTCAACTTCCAACTCACAGAAAATAAAATACTTAGTTGACTCAATGTCATGTTAGGAGTAATGTATGACAGGAGTAATGAATTACTCTCCATGATGAATACCACACGTAGCCAACTTCACTTTCAAGTAAACAAAACTCGAGCTTATTCTTGCTTTGGAAATAACTGAAAAACCTAAATTCATTGTGTTTCCTTTAGGAGAGTTATATCTTAGTGATATTGAGAACATGGATTAATAATATGCAAATATAATTGAGAGAACAAAACAGGATAAGAATGACTACGGACAATGACTGCGCTAGTGAACTTCCAGCTTCTCACGACGGAGAATGACTGAACAACGTACCGATTGGCTTCTTTATGGTGTGTCCTTTAGGGGTTGATGATGGATTATTGTAGTAGAGTCCAGCTTCGTGACTGAAAGTGCCGGATGTCTCGGGCTCGGCGGGCGGCTTATATTGGCCGTCATCAGTGGCCGGTGGGTGATACTGGCCGTCATCGAATTGTCCGCCAGCCGGCGTCTTTCCCATCATCATGCCGGCGGGCCACGGGTCTTTGTAGTTCGGGTCTCTGCAGCACTTGCCTTGTGTGTTCGTTTCCAAATTCATGCAGTCCTGTCGATAAACAGAATTCATTTCTATCAGTTGTATCATTGAATGTGCATTGATACAATAATATTTATGCTCTTTGAAATGTATTTTGTTAAAAAAGGAAAACATTTTAATTAGGATTCGAGTTAGTTTTCTCAGTTGATATAGGCTAAATTTCAACCCGGGCATTTTCATGTTATCAAACTGAATAATAGTAATAATACAGTAGAACCTCGTTCAACCGGATTTGATGGGACCAGGTAATTGCGGATAAGTGAATTATTTACCAGATTCAGTCAGTAAGCTAAACAAACCCTTCAGTCTTTTACCCGCAATACATAAAAACCTTCCGGTTGCGTTTCTGTGTGATGAAGGCGTTTACACCTTTACGACAATTGATCAATTTGGTGATAAAATTGTATTTAAATTTACATCTTCTCATTCAATTATCATTTTACGGTATTCAAGGCACTGATAGACTGTATGACTCATTGTTGAGTCAGATGAAAACGTCTGTAGCTGGTTCCTTTTATTCTGATAATATGCCTACAGGAACTTTTCCCTAGCGATTGGGAATTGCAACGGATGCTAAGAAATGAATATATCAATAGTTGAATTCCGAAATAATTATTGATATCATACTTTCAATAACAAACTTTATATTGAACCACTACTTATAATTTCTCTCAAAAGAGCTTCAATAAAAAATCAAGACTTAAGCTCATTATTTTTATTAATACATTTCAAGTTGAAAATGATGTGAAATAGTTGAGTTGTATTTGCTGCTTAGGCTACTCACAGTCAACGGCACTCTGTTCTCCTGCTGCTCGCGGGTGAGGTAGACGGGTTTGTCAGCCATCACTCCCTCCACTGTGCAGTAGGTGATGGCCACACACTTCAGAGCAGCCGGGCATCCCGGGTAGGGGGTTGTGTTCAATGCTCCAGTGTAGGGCTGTTGAGTTGGAGCAGGTGTTACTGCAAATAAAAGGATTTCGGTATTTTGAGAATCTATTCAGTAATAAATTATGGTCATTATGAATAATGTAATTACACAATTAAGAGTCAATTTTCCAGTATCAGTTTTAACGGAATCTATAATATAAAGCTGCAAATGACAAAAAATCACAGCCAATACTGCTTCTCAGCTTAAACTTGATCAAATAAATATCAAGTTCCGTTTGCTATAATGTGATTCATATTGAGATTAAACCACCAGCTGATTTAATTCAGTTTAAGCTTTCACTTTGCAAGCGGTACTTAAAGCTGGAAGAGTGCAGGAAACAGAAACGGATCCATTTTAATTTTAAAATTGGTTTTAAAATCACCCAGCTCCCATTTCCATCTGTTTGCATAGTAATGCTCAACAAAAGGTCTTGGGCATGATTCTTGGCCCTAGGGTACGAACAGAATGGTCAGGACGATATGTATATTTAAGCTCGCTAGCGTTCTCGATACAATTCGATTTATTCAAAAATCAAAAATATATTACAAGAATAAAATACCCACAAGACAAAATTGTGAATATTTTCCCCCAAAAGGACGAATCTGTTATAAATGACAGTATAAATAATAATAACAATAATAAATTAATAGAAATTCCTATCATTATCTAGGTAAAGTCAAAGAAGAAAGATATATACCGTACCTAATGAAGACACAACTTCACATGAATTAAAAAGAGAAGAGAAAAGAAAGAAATCAGCAATAAAACAAGAAGAGAGAGTAAGAATCAGCAATTCATGCAAATGTGGGAGATTGAGTGAATGGAATATCATGCATGGATATTTATTATATCTTCGAGTGGCATCGATCTCCAGTTTAGTGGCATTGATCTTCACCTCTACTCGTTCTGTTCGAGCCTTTAGATTTGCATCGTAATAAGAGAAGAATTTAAAATTTTATAATGAATATTATTAGTGTAATCATGATGTGATAAGTTCTCACCACTGTTCAATGAAGGCTTTGGAGTCATGTCATAAATCGATCCTCCAAGTGGTATTCCATTGGTTCCTGGGATGTTTCCATAGCCAATAGTGGGAGGAGACTGTTTGTCCGGTGTGGCTCCAGTTGGGATTTTACAACAAACCTCAGTAGCAGCATTACAGTACTGTAACATAAACACATTCCCTTATTTTAAATAAAACATTCAAGAACTTTGCTGTGAAATAATCCAAAAACAGCTTCAATAATAAATTGTGGTTTAGAATCATGTCCAATTTTGAAAATTCCGGAGCTTATCAGCGGATATTGTACTCAATAAAATACTTCTATACAGAGAAAGTGGAGACCGCAAGTTACTTGCAGCTTTAAAATTTGCGTTATCTATGGAGTGATCTGTAGTCTAGTGGTTAATTATAGTGCTTGCGTATAGCAGCCTTGAGGATATGAACAAACGTTTTTAGTCAGGTCATTCCCGTGTTATCGGATCCCAGCTGATGTAGAATAGTTGTTGAACAGACCCATTGACGGCTTAAATAATATTCAACGGAGGTCCAAGGGGCGGAATATTCAGTCAGAGACTCCCCACCAATGAAAGTTATACGATTTCACATTAATATCTCTTTGAACAGATTTCTGGTAAATGGAAATTTGTAGAAAGTTTCGTAATGGCAAGCAATGTTCGCAGTAACTTTCCGTCTCTACTTTCCCCGTATGTAAGGAGTTTGTCAGAGCTTCATTCATATTTTTTAAATTAAGAAATTTCTTCAAATTCTATAACTTTATTCGTCCATGATTCAGTTGACTCGATAGTTCAATTGTTTAGTTAATTGAATAATGAAACATCAGTTAATTATAGGAGCTTGAATAATGATGAACTCACCCCAGCCCTACCAGGTACGCCGGTCTGAGTTAGAACGCCTTGTTGGCAAGCCGATTTTGCAACACACAGCTGATTGTATTGATTGCAAGGGACAGTCGAGGAAGGAAACTGTGGAGTGTATTGCTGGCCAGGGGATGCTCCACTGCCGTACTGAGGGTAGGAGGGTTTCCCTTGTGAGCCAGGGTTGGGATATTGCTGCGGTCTTCCTGGAATGTTCACGGTTGTCTGTTGACCTGCAAAGTTGAAAAACAAAATTCTAAGTGGTACTTGAAACCAATCTGAAATTCTTATGTTGTAGGCTGGATTGAAACCCATCTAAAACTGTGGGGCCGTTCATCATCTTTCCCATTATCCATTCCCCATCAAGAAGAAGAAGTTCATGTAGATTCCATCAATATTGAAGAAAGCTCTCAGTGTTAGAGAGAATAATACTCAATGATAAAGTGATACAGTTGGCTAAATAGATTCACCAAGAAAATTATAGTTATGATGATAGTAGTGTGAAATAGCTGTGAAATTGGTCAATGTTGAATATGTACGGACTGTATCTTACAGTACATGACCAGTGAATTCCAACTACTCATCTAATTCTAACCAAATTTGCACCAATTGTTCAAAATTGTGGTTATTCATTCGCACCTTATTGTTTCAAAGAATAATAATACAATATTTATTAAATCATATCACTAGTTGCTTGAATAGTGTCTCAGATTACAGAACAGTAACGTATACATGAGAAAAAGACGAACCTGTTTATTAGAAAAAAACGTTTTAATGTGTCACCATACCTGATTGTTGAGGATTATATCCACTGCCTGGAGTTTGAGAATTGGGGCTGCCTGAATGAGCCCCTGGGTATTTGAGGGGCAATTCTGATTGAGGAGCTGGGCCCTGCTGGCTTGGATTGTTGCCTGGATAGTTCTGAGATCCCTGTGGTTGTCCCAGATAACTTGGCTTCTGATATTGTGGGCTGCTCTGACTTGGTTGTTGATTGTTTGGATATTGATTGCCTCCTGGATATTGTGGACTTCCAGGCTGTTGAGGATTTGGGTATTGGCTTGTTCCTGGGTATTGCTGACCTCCTTGTGGTTGTCCAGGTTTCTGGTTATCTGGATATTGAGGATTTCCTTGAGGTGGTTGAGAGCCTGGGTCTGGTGACTGTACTGATTGTTGAGGTCCAGGAATCTGGCTGAGTCCAGGATGCAGTGGCTTCGATTGTGATCCAGGAGTTTGAGGACTTCCTTGACCAATATTCACTGGTTGTTGGGGTCCTAAATATTGTGGTTGTTGGGGATATTGGATTTGCCCTTGTGGATTGGTTGGATTGCTTCCACAGCTTCCTGAGTAACTTCCAGAACATCCAGCTGGTTTGTTCAAAGCAGAGCTTAGGAATGGATTGTTACCAATATCAACAGGCTTAGGGGGAGAGTTAGCTGGTTGACCTGCTATTGGGTTTGATGGTGATCCTTGAGGAGGTGGTGGTGAATAAGGAGGTGATCCAGAGCTGCAGCCACTGCTGGCGCCAGGTCTACAGGCAATTGGTTGGTTGCTTGGAGGCAAGCTGGGGGGTTGAACTCCTTGGCTTGGAGGTTGAGGGTTGCAGGCTCCACCACCATAACTGCCCCCACAAGAGCTGGGCTTATTCCCACCAAGAGCTGAGCTTAGGAATGGGTTGTTCTGTATATCAATTGGTTTTGGTGGTGAACCTGCTGCAGGTTGATGAGATGGTCCAGGATGAGTTGACCCTGGCTGAAGTGCCCCAGGATGATTTGATCCAGGATAAGTTGGCCCAGGCTGAGGTGCCCCAGGATGATTTGGTCCAGGATGAGTTGGCCCAGGCTGAGAAGTACCAGGATGATTTGGACCTGAATTGGGGGGAGCAGTGGGTCCAACATTTGAAGGGGGAACATTATTTCCTGAAGATTGTGGTGGAAGTGAAGCAGGCTGTTGTTGAGGATTGAAAGGAGAAGAATCTCCTTGCCACCAGTAGTTTCCTCCAGGTTTTTGTGGGGATGGTTGAGGCGATTGTCCTTGAGGGTATTGTGGGTTGTATGATGGCTGCTGTGGTGGTTTTGCTTGTGGGTATTGAGGGTTGTATGTTGGCTGTTGTGGTTGTTGTCCTTGGGGATTGTATGGAGATTGTGGCTTTTGCCCTTGAGGGTTGTATGAAGGCAATTGAGGGTTCTGTGGGTTATATGACGGTTGTTGTGGTTGTTGACCTTGTTGTCCTTGAGGAGTTTGTGGATTGTATGATGACTGCCCTTGAGGGTATTGAGGGTTATATGAGGGCTGTTGTCCTTGAGGACTATATGATGGCTGACCTTGTGGTCTACCACAACTACCAGTAGGGCCTCCTCCACATCCACCATTTGTCGACTGATAATTGGGATTGCCACCACCATAGGACCCTACACCATTGTTTTGTATGTAGCTCACTGGGTTCACATTATTATCTTGATCTGGAAAAATGATTCCATCATCTGATGGAGAAGCCTCAGTTGTGGTTGTAGTGGTTTTTCCTTTCTTTGATTTAGGAGGGGGTCCATAACAATTCACTGAATAAATGCCACAGCATATCACCACTACTGAAAGGACCTTCATTCCTGTCAACAAACAAAAAAGATTAATAGTACTGTAGTAAATTTATAAATGAATGAAACTCAATTATAATAGATTATAAACTGAATTCGTAAATAACTAATGACCCGTCCGGGTTGGAGAGCTCGCTCATAGTGCCACTGATATTCTGACAGCTTTTGACAGTTCTTTTTAAATCTCCGGTTGGAAACGATTAACAATATTCCATTATATATGCCTTTCACATGATTTCTTCTCTTTTGATTATTGATTCTATTTATAGCATCCTATTTTATCTATCGACATGATATATGATGATATTGAGGACATATCCGTTTCCGCCGTACGAAGGATGAAGGAGTCGGTCTAACTTATGTCCAACAAACTCGATTTCTATGATGGGTTCAGAGAATAAGTGATGGAAATTCAAAGCTTATTAATGAAAGCTTCGAAAGTTATCGTCGAACATACACACCAACGGACGACTGGAGTCACAAGTCAAGAGTAAGAACTCGCTACATTCGTTCTATTAGTATATTTTATTGCTCCAATGAAAATTCGATGATAAACTTCCTTCTTCATTGAAGAAAAAATCTATGATCAAATTAATAATTATTGTGTTTTACTAGATGAAAATCTGTACAAAATTTTAACATTTTCTATTCATTTGCTTTGAAAAGCTGAAAAACGCAGATAACGCTGGAAAAAGCCGATTTTAGGCATATCTGAAGCGCTGAATTGCTCTGAGGGTTGATTGAAAGAGAGGGCCGACTGCGCCCTAACTTCGCCATCCCAGGTCAAAAATAAAGGTAGTCATTCTATTCTATTACAAAATTTGTACGTCTTAGCTGAACCTGAGTACAGAATATGAACATTTAATCCCAATTATTTTTTGAAGAAGGTGAGAAAACACAGAAAAACTTCTAGGGAACGCTCGAAACCCGCTAAAAATAGGTTATTTTGGGCGTATCCTTAGCGAAATTTTTGAAGTCCACCTTTCTGCACTCAAACTTTCTAGTCTCTAGCTGAACATCTCTATCAAATTCAAACATTTTCTGTCAATTAGTTAACGAAGCTTAGAAAACGCAGATTAAAACGCTGGGAAACCGCTCTCTCTCTCTCAAGACAAAATTTCAATATCTTAGCTGAGCTTTTGTACCAAATTTGAACATTTTCTGTTCATTTGTTCTCAGCAAACTGAGAAAATGGCAAAATAGCAAAATTTAAAGTAGCAAAATTCTAATTTTGGGCGTATTTTTGGATTTCATTCAAATCCGTTCTTAGAGCGCGTCTAGAGGGCCAAGTGAACATACTCACCAAATTTGAACGTTTTTGGTCCAATTTATTTCTAGATCTGTTTATGACTGAGTGAGTGAGTGAGTGTCGTTTCGCTTTTATATAATAAGAGATATATAGATAAGCTTATTCTCAGCATGTTTGTTTTGCAGTAGTTGGCTTGTTCACAGGCAGCTTGGGCATTTCCAGTTTGGAGTTCATATCAAATTCCTAGATACAGTTCTAAAAAATAATATTTTTTTATCAGGCATTTTGGATTGTGAGAAAACATTTCAACTAAATATAACTAAAATAAAAAACCGTTTCAAAAGTTAAATTCAATTCAGATTCTCACGAGCGAAAAATTCCGAGCAACCATGAATCTCCTCATTGATAAAATAAAATTAATAATATCAAATCCAAGAGACTATTCAAGATTATCCGAGGAGGGAACAGCGAAGGAATCACATGTTCTCAATATTTGGCAACATTTATACTAGGCAAATTATACTTTTCATTCAAGTAGATGACACTTAGGCTAGTCGTAAAATATCAGAAAATATGTAATGAACTCATTTATTAATAATGGCTCAAATTACAGAATACATGTTGGAATGGTTGAGTGAAAACCCTAATGTAAGCCTACTATTAAGCCTCATTTATGAATTAGACCCTAAATTACACTACTTTATCGATAAGAGCTCTGCCAGCACAGAGACTGTTCCAAACTTCCCTTGAACTTTTGGCTCGCTGCCAACATTTGTAGTCTGGCTTCATTTCAGCCTGCGAAATTACTAGAATCGAATCCAAGAAGGGTTGCAAACAGTCTTCGAATTTTATAATCAATATCATATTTCCAATGATATGTGGTGTAGTTCGCCTTATCAATATTTTTCCATCGATATCACCTATGGTAGTAGTCTACTACGCTTCATTTTGATAATGATAGGATGGATATTATTCAATTACCATCTCAAATTAATTAATTAAACGAAAGCTCATGTAAAATAAGAAAGTCTATGCTCTAGATTGAGAATGATGGTAATTGCATATCATATTGAAATAAAAATGAAATGTATCTACATACTAGAGTAGGCTACCTACCATAACTTTGCTATTCTCGAATTGATAAGATTTTTAATCATTAATATCACTTCAGGCTACTAGCTTTTGATCTTTTCTCAACATACTAGCTTTGATTTCAATATTATTCTATGGTACAATGCACAAATTGGAAGGTACTAGAAATTTAAATTGTTATTAACGTGATTATAAGGAGTACCCTATTCATCCTAACCGAAAAGGAAGGCTAATGATTGAGAAAGAATAAATTGGTAGGATAGTGAGACAAGAGGTTATATTCTCTATAATCTATACTGTAAGGGGGTCGGTCTATTCTCTAAGAGGTTCTAAAAACTCCAATTCTATATTAAAAATACGTCGCATTGATTGTTTTCATGATAATACTCAACAACAGTTTCATTTCAAATTGATAAAATTTTCATTTGAGAAAATAATGTTCTTGTTCCAACATGTGATTATTATCTTGAGATCACGTTTTTATGATTAGGCTTAATATCGACCAAGTAATTTTGCCAAGTTATTCCTGACAATAATTTTTTTCTTTAACAGTACACTTTAAGTTCAATGCCCTCCTTATGGTATGTTTATTCCACTACAATAAGGTACTTCATGATTTATTTTTTATTGATTTTTAATCGTTTAGTCTGAGCTTGTGAATACAAGTTCACTATTAGGGGGTGGAGGGAAAGACTTCGATGATTATATTATTTGATTTTGGAGTGGCCGTGATCGAGCTGGCTTTAATTCAGAGACCTGGGTTCTAATCTCGGCGCGGGCCAGATATTTTTCTCGGAACACTCTCGTGTTTCGGATGAACACGTTAAGTTGTCGGTACCGGCTGCCCAATAACAGTCGTTAGGTCATGCTAGAGGTCCTGAAATTAATCGATTGTAACCAATTACGATTATTATTATATTTGATTTTGAAAAATGGGATTAAAAAAGTATCAGTATATTAATTATTTTAATATGAGCAGTGATGTGTGACGAATGAATAGTATTAATGTATTCTACTAGAAATGAGAGGTCTCTCATAGAATTAATACATACTTGAATTACATACACATTATACATTTTGAATTAAAAATTTTCGAATAGTCAATTCTTGTCAAAATCAATGAGACAACTTATTCAGTTTTATTTGTTTAATATATGAATTATACAAAATATTTCATCATCATTAAATGATAAGGCAAGATATGTTTAGATTCAAGGAAGTTAGGACCAGTACCGCTCAATGAACAGTGATGAATGATTATGATGATGATAGGTAATCAAAACTGACGTCAATGAAATGAATGGCTTTCTGTAGTAGGTACTGACTGAAGATCACGTTTGTCAATGATAGTGGCACCAAATGAAGATGATCCTTACCTTTCCACTGAACAGCTTTGCCTGATCAACTAATCGTTGGTGGGCGGTCGTAACTACGTATGAAGCACCTCACTTACACACGCGCACATACAAACACTTTGCACTTGACCTTGGCCGCGGAAGCAGCAGGTACACTAACCACTTGAATAGCTGGCGACTGATCACGAGGATCAGCAAATCGATGTCTGATGTTTTGAGAGGATGCCGGTGTCTTATATCGACCCCCACCAGTCTCTCTGTGGGCGTCTGGGGTTGTCCACTGATCCTGATCAATCCTCCGCCAGCAAACCTTCAACCCTGATCAATTCCAAGACTCCCTGAAATCCCCATCTCAGTCGGCCACCTGCGAGTGACCGCTGAATACATCCTAATTACTAGGTCATACTTGACCAATCTCCAGTTACACAAATTTCATTCAATCTTGAAGCAATCAGACTTACCTGCAACGGTGACTGGTCTTTTTTCTATGAATCTTTATATCACCAACTAGTTTGTTTGACACAAACCCTGACACAATTTTGATGTGATATATTTTTCGTCATTTTGTTACACGGGAGCCTCTTACTTGTATCAAAGACAAAGTTGATTGGATATATCTTTCTCCTGTGATAGGTCTTATATCTTTCTTCCTTCGTATTGGTGTCAAAGTGTTGTGGGTTGAGTATACTATTTTCACTTATTTTTATTAGTCCAGGATACAGTAACTACATTACCCATAGTATGGCCATTGACTGTCACCACAGAATACAATAATAATAATGCTGTATTTATATTCTGTGCTGTCACGTGGTACAAAATCCGCCATTAAGATTCCAAACAAACTTTATAGTCATATCTTATTGCATTGGAAGTTTTGAACTCATCACTTATTTTACCGATTAGAAACATATTTAGAACTTCCGATGAGTTTGGTTTAACATTTTAGAAGGAAAATTGATTATACTTTAATATAAAATAATAAAGTCGATTAAAAACGCTTAAAATAAAAATTAATCTTCCCTCGGGCTCCTCGCGGACCACTTCCAGAGCTTTTGCGGACCACTTTTTGGAAATCACTGATCTAGATAAATATGCAGAAAGATAGATTTCAAATTTATTGTACTTCCATCCAATTTATTGGTTTGACCTTTCAATAATCTAATTTCAAAATATTTTGCGGCTCAATTGGATATAACATTTTATGAAATATTTAACCGTGATTAGGTGCTGTTTAAAGACGTCTTTACTTCTATGATTGATTCTCTTCAGTCCTGAGAAGCCTACCCATAACCATGTTTAATTGTTCAATAGCATTTGGTATATGAGTTTCGACTAGCAATACCACTAGCAGTGGTGAAAAATTTCGGCAGATTTGAAATATCACTGAAAATAAATAATAATGGTTGTGGGTTTTGTGCTTTTTCTTTTTTTCAATTGCTTACTGAAATTTCTACAAATATGATTGAGAACGTGATCATTTTTTGTCAATGGAACAATATACTACAATATCATGATATATTTCAAAAGTTTATTAGTAATTTTTTGGAGATTCAACTTTCAGGCTATGTTAACTAGTTACCTTTCATTTTTACTCGCTATTATCTACCATCTACTATTTCAAGTTCTAAAACTATATTGGGAATATATGAAAAAAAACTTAAAAGAGATTATATCGAAGTAATCACGGAAATATGATTTAATAAGTAGAGGCCAGTGATTTTACTTATAATCCACTATAAGCTGCATTAAAAAATATAAATTTTTGAAATCTTCATGGCGGCGGCGGGAAAAAGCTTGAACATATTTTACCGCGATTTATATATTAATTAAAAAAAAATTATATCCAATTGAGCCGCAAAAATATTTTGAAATAGATTATTGGAAGTTCGATCCAACAAATTGGATGAGGAAATACAATAAAATTGAAGTCTATCTTTGTGTATATTTATCTAGATCAGTGGTTACCAAAAAGTGGTCCGCGAAAGCTCTGGAAGCGGTCCGCGAGGAGCCTGAGCGAAGAAAAATTGATGTTTTAAGCGTTATTACTGTTATTTTAATCAACTTTATTGGTCTATATTAATGTATAATCAATTTCCTTTCGAAAATGTTATATCAAACTCATCGGAAGTTCAAAATATGTTTCCAATCGGTAAGAGAAGTGATAAGTTCCAAATTTCCAATGCAATAAGATAGGAGTATGAAGGTTGTTTGGAATCTTAATGGCTGATTTGTACCACGTGATCGAGCTAGCCAATCAGATGCGTGACAGTCAATGGCCATACTGTGTGTAATATAGTAACCCAGGATATTTCTTATTTGGGATATTTATATTCAATCTAGAGCGAAAGTGATTTTCCACATACTGGAGGAGAAGATTTTCATTCCAAATGAGATTATGCAATTAATTTACTCAAATTATTTGTATGCTATTTTATGTTTATATATAGATTTTATGCAACTTTCAACTAGAATTAAGACGTTCTGCTTTTAATAGACATTCTAATATCGAAAAATAAATACATCAAAGCCTCAAAAATTCTAGAGAAACTTTTTAAGAAAAGATTAATGAGCTTTTTCAATAAAGTGAACTATTTTAATACAAACCAATTTGGATTTCAGGAGGGCTTGAACACAGAACAGGCATTATATAAGTTTATGTCAAATATTTATCACAGCATCAACACACCACATAAAAATAGAAAATCTGGTCTATTTTTGGACATCCGAAAAGCTTTTGACACCGTTGAACACAGCACCTTGTTGAATAAGCTTCATGCTGCTGGTGTCCGTGGTGTTACCAACATGTGGTTAAAATCATACCTGATGGATAGAAAGCAGTATGTGTCTATTTCGGGTTGTGATAGTGAGCTGACAACAGTTAAATACGGCGTTCCACAAGGTTCCGTTTTGTGCCCTATATTGTTCTTAGTCTACATAAATGATTTGTTTTCCCACACATTTTTTGGATCAATCACATCCTTTGCCGATGACACAGCCCTAGCGTATTCTGCCAAAAATGAAGAAGAACTGCATGAAATGATTGTAACGTTATTTTTTCTATAACGTGTGCCCTGTTTGGCCGCAGTCAGTAGAGCAAAGATTTTGAATATATATAATATTTTCCGTGATTCCTGAAAGAGCAATAGCACCAATTTCTTACCAGCTCTCCTAGGAGCTCAAACAGTTCTCTGCTTTCATTGGCTGCAAACGTCAGCCGCTTTAACAGTTCACAGTTTTTGTGACTGATTTGATGTACTCCACAGATATAGATACAATAGAGATAGACAGATATAAGGGCTCTGATTATTGTACTAGACAATGCGGTATCACCACCAATGCCACCTGTCACCATTCACCAAAGTGGTCAGCAATGAAAAATGATACCGAGCGGAATCAAAGGTGACACTCTTTCAGAATACCTTATAAATTCTACTATGTAGTAACTGTCATATATGTGCAATATGGAAACAATTTGAATAAAGTTTGAATTTGAATTTGAAAATTTGATAGATTGATTCAATAGATTCTACTGATTCCATGTACTGCAATAGTAATCAGAATCCATTTCAAAAGAATCTTATATTTTTTAGTCAATTCTATCCGATCTCATTTTATTTCTTTCTATAATGATTATTTGTAACTTTTCACCTTATTTCGAACTATATATCCCCGATCATCAAGTAATAATTATACCTAGTTGTATAATTCTCACTTCTTGTAAGATAATAATTGACCGATCGTAGTGAGGTCTATGTTTTAACTCGGATTTTCTTTTGTCTGTATGAATGTATGAATGTCACGCAATTATGGCCAAACGCGTTGATAGAATTCGATGAGATTTGGCAGGAATATTCCTTTTTCAACTGCGCATCGATGTATACACAAGTTTTTCTTTTATAATGTTGCATTTCAAGGATAATATGAAAAGAATAGGAATCCCTCTATCTCTATCCTCCGATATCACTATATATCATCTACTCTGAAGATACGATTAATCAGACTATAGAATTATTCATAATCAATCAGCTGACAAGTAGATAACACAGATGTCTGGAGAAGCCGTGTCTATTTCTATAAGGTCCATAGTTTCAATCAAATACCTTAAAGAGGTATGCATCTTTAAGGTCTTTGGTTTCAATATTTTGTTTTGCAGTCATAGACTGCATATTATGCTTGTCCATCAGTATCAATATTCTCACATTTGAAAAAAACAAATTTAATAGGTGATGAAAAATAATCAAATGAACTAAATAATGCTGAAGAAATTGTAATATTTTTGATTGTAAAGAAATTATTTTCATCAGATGGAAAGATTATCACGCAACTGGATGAATTATAATATAATATGGAATACAAATTCAAACATGAACTGAGTCTATTAACATTTCAAACAGGTGACATCAAATACTTGTGGATGAGAAAACTGCGTGAGGTCTACTGTTCACAGAACGACTAGTATATCTTAGTTTCTTTTTGTGGAACTGTCTCAATCAAAAGTGTTCACGATTACTGTGGTTGAGTCGATACAGATGGTTTTCTTCTTCTTCTTTTAAACAGGGATTAGGCTATTGCCTGTTCTGACTCACATTCAGCTTGTAATTAGAATAAAAAAATTAGAAAAATAAATGTATAAATTAATATAATCTAATCTAATAACATCAATATCATCATAAGCACCAGTATAATCTACTGGTTTAATTTTATAATGAGTAATAATAATCACTACCACCTTTTTCGTGGCCTGCCTATGTCTCTTTTGCCTACCGGTTGATACTTGAAAATTCTCAGTGGAAGTCTATCAGATGACATTCGTTCCACATGCTCTTTCCATTGCTGACGATACAATGCAACTCTCTCATTCAGTCAGAAGATATTTTAGCTCCTTCCTTATATCCTCATTCCCGATGTTATCTCTCAGCTGCCTGCACTTTACTCTCAAGTGGCTTTGATGTTACCCACGATTCACTACCATAGAATAGTAGTGGAGCTGCCATTGTCTTGTAAAATTTCATTATCGTGCTGCTTGTGGAGCTTGTGGGTGCTTCTTCCCCAATGTCCTATTGACACTTCCACAAATCATTTGGTACTTTTCAATACAGATAATTCAGTATGAAATTCACAATATCCCAGTTGAAATGATGCAGCGATCCAGGAGTAATCTCCAACACAGATTTCAATGATATATTTGTGCAGGAGGAAGCCATCTATACGGTGTGATTTTCAAACATTATAGATGGAACGAATGATTCTTAAATAGCAAGTTTTCACTGACGTCTATAAAATTATTTAGCCCTTCTCTCATTCGTTTCATTACTTTCTTGAAAGTTCTTTTAATAAGGGTAACTGCATAATATAACAAGTTGCATCCAGTAATCTGCTATACATCTTTGAACTACCTCAACTACAAATTGCATTATTCTAATACAACAAATTGCATCCAGTAATTTTCAGTGCATCCCAATAGTGAATCCTGTCGATTGTAGGAGAAGATTGGAGGTACAAGCGATATTCACTACCATTAATGTCAGGTATGAGTTCTTATAAAACTTATTCAACGGGCACGGAAACATTACTAGAGAATTTTTCTAAGGTCTAGGAGCCAAGACACCAAGAGGAAGAAACTATTGGGGTAATTACTTTCAGGAAATCTCAATGACATAGTCGCATTCTGATAATAGAACATATATGCAGAGATTACCTAATAGGTTAGTAAGTGGCTAATGAGGGAGTTGGAAGAAACGGTGAAATAATAACAAAGAAACTTGCAGTGAGTTTATTGGGGCAATAAATTACCGATAGTTTCAGGCTTTGAGGAACTGTAATGAGAGTAAAAGTGATTAGGTGTGCACATACTGTAAAAGGTATTACACTGGTATGCGACATTGCAGTTCCACGAAGTGATGATAACGATAATAAATGTAATTCGAAGAGAATTGAATGGCTGTGAATGAGGGGACCCTGACCTCGTTACCCCCGCTGTCACCCCCGCTGGAGATCACGCGTCGCGCCAAGTCAGTGTAGTAGGCCTATCACTTCCAACCATCAGCATGCCTCAGAATTATAAAACATCGATGCTCAACATACAACCAATTCTGACAGGTTGAAGTGAATCTAGTATCTTAGTCGAAGCTGACTGGGCGTTGGGGATTTTGTTGGTGCGATTCCAATGGTTCCTCAATCTTCATCCTCATCCTCAGCATCGCATTACGTCATCAGCTATTCTTCTGAAAAATGAGAGTTGAGCCCACGCTTTTCGAACAGTCAGACATCGACCTTAACTTCGATTTATTCTTTCTCTTCTTCTCTCACAACAGCCATATTATAGCAATCAATACTGTCACAATAAAAGCAAGTCCGTAAAGAGTAGGCCTACCTTCAATACGTGTATATTATGCACGCTCTATAAATAAACATCAACAACTGGGAGTGATTATAGCAGCCGGATCTCAACAACTGATGAGTCATAAAAACTTAATTTCTTCCAATAACTGAGATGAAGAATGATGCAGCAAATAGAAGAGAGACTTATCGAAAAGATCAATTAATCAATATGATTGAGTTGATTTTTATTCCTGGGGAAAAGTTTGCGGTAGACTTGGTGCATCATTAACATTTCATTTGCATTTATAGTAGTACAATTTTTTTATCAAATTTACTCCCTTTTCATAATTGTGAGCATCATACACTATTTTAGACACGATTGCGGGAATTCATATCCACTTACAATATTGTTCTATGTTTCCACCGAGGCCATTAATACTACTCACAACTGCATTATACAATCCCACTGTATACCGATATTTAAATGTCATCATGCTCTGGTATAGAGAGCAGTGGGCCTTGGCAGTAGAGAGCTTCTTTTATAATGGTCGATTACTTGTTGCAAAGCAACGTGTCTTCCGCGCTCGATTTGAAATTCCTCCTCACAGACTCATTCCTGGCCGTAATTCGATTCTGCCGTGGATTAGCTCATTTCGGGAGTGTGAAAGTCTCGCTAATCCCAGAAATCGACTTCAACGAGCCATCAGAACTTCAGAAAATATCGAAAGAGTGAGGCATCTGACTGCCCCAGCGTTCTCCCCGGCGTTCGGCTCGCGAACACGCAACTGCTATGGCAATTTCTGATTCCACTGTTCGACGAATTTTCCATGAAGACCTTCAATTTAATCCCTATAAATTAGCTGTTGTTCAAGAATTGACTGCATGTGATATGCTGATTGATAACCTGCCTGAAGACGCGGTCACATTTTTTCAAAGCTCATGCGATTTTCTTCATGGGGTTATTTGAAATCCCTGGTTTATGTCGATCGACCACGGACCATAGCACACCTCAAGAACAATATTGGCGACGCAACAAATGCTATTCTGCAACGAGTGGATACAAATTTCAAAAGTCGACTTTATCAGTGTATGCGTAATAGGGGTCGCAATTGATCTGATGCCATTTTCAAGAATGTATGAGAAAAATTAGGATATTGTATTCTCATATAGAAAAAATATTAAAACAATAACTAATGTACTTTTGTTTTATTGACCTTTCAAATAAGTGAGTTTCTATGGTGGTTTTTCTTGTATAAACATTTAGAGTGAGAATCTGTGCTCCATTTAAATGCGAGACTTTGAATATCTATTCCAAATACTTTTCTTTTTGTCAATTATTCTTCATGAGAAAAGTACTTTTGATTTTCTCCTCAAATCAATAATTACTTCCGCCCTCAAAATTCAACAGAAGGAATTTGTGGAACAAAAATTTGATTAAAAGAAACTGTTTGAAAATTATTGTTTCAAATATTAACGGAACTGTTTTTTACGATAAATTTCAACAGAAGCTGGTTTGAACACACAGTCCTTAGAAGTGAGAATTGTGGCTAGATAACCATTGATTTTACATAATGAGGGCTATTGTGATGTGTATGTTAGCGTGTGCTCAACTGGGGTCTAGAGTCCTCTAATGAAATGAAGCAATTCACTGAGCAAATCAGATGTCAATCCAACTGTCAATTACATAGAAATTGACGGGGGAGTAGATCCATCATTGCAATGGAGTGTAGGGATTCATAAGTTTTGGGAGAAATCCTGTTTGCTTCCATGTATTCATAAATAAATAAATAAATTCCTACTGATAATTTAATAAGTTCCTACCCTACTTATAATCAATAGTAATAATAATAATAATAATTTGAATAAGTTTAAAATACTGTAGGCTCTATTACTGTAGCCTAAATTACGTAACGCTGTTGATTGAAAGGAGATTTGAATTCTACAAATTTGGATGCTGACCTGCTGCAAAAAACGTCATTTTTACATTCAAGATCAAAGGAGTTCAAAAATGTTCTCATTGAAAATATTACAAAATCAATAGTTTTTTATATTTGGCTATTCCATTGTTACATAATTTTAGGTCGCTCAGCACAGGGTATTCTTCAAAATATGAGAAATAAGTGATTCAAGAAAGCCTTCCTTGAGTGGGGCAGGTAAGGTTCATGGTCCTTAACCTCAAACAGAGATACCTTTCAGTTTTTCAGACAACAAAAAGGCTTATTCAAGTCGTAAATATTCAATTGAAAGTGTTTTGTTAGGAGTAATCGTACGTAAAAGGCATTACTGTATTTCATTCGCTCAGCTCCTGCTGAGAGAGTTGAATTGGAGTAATAAACTTGTGAGCTTTTAGCGGAACATATTATTATATTCTGTTTCCATATCATTGTTCTATTGCCAGTGAAGCCGGTACATAACTCACACCATGATTGTTGATTTGCGCAGTCATTATGTCACAAAGAAAAGTGATAAATCGATATCCAGAGTTTAGACTCAGGGATTTCCTCATTTTCTTGAGTGAGGTCACCTTCAAAAGGTTACGGAATATTTTTAAATAATTTTGAAACCAAGTACAGTAATCATATTGTATTTTCTCTTCCAATTAAAAATATTATAGGTCAACATATTTTTTCAATTTTTAAAAATAATAAACCATTATCAATATGAAACGTATTCTATTTAATTATATTCAGAAATGGTATACAATAACATGAGTAAATAGTTTGATTTTAAAATCAGTTTTCATCAGCTGATTAAAAGAATTAGAGATAGGGATAGTTACGTAATGTTCAATACAATAAAAGCTGAATGATTGCTGAGCTACTCTCACTATCATTATTATGATTTTGCGTATGCCAGATAACTCAGTCTACTGGCAACTATGAAGCCTAGCGATGAAAATCCTATTATTTTTTTCTTCAAAATTTTCCTCTGAAAAAAATTAATTCTACATTCATAATATCATTATCAATACTGTACACGTGGAATGTGCTTCTGAAAACTCAAAAAGGTTATTACAACTTTGATAAGAAAATGTTCATAATTGAACAATTTCTGTCTAAAAACTGTCATAATTCATAATTCTGACATAATCCGAGAATGGTTATTACAACTTTGATAAAAAAATGTTCATAATTGAACAATTTCTGTCTAAAAACTGTCATAATTCATAATTCTGACATAATCCGAGAATGCCAATACAGAATACAGTGTGTTTGAGACTCAGAATGCCAGAATAGAAGACGATGTGTTCCTGCCTTTGTAAAAGAAACACGAATAATGTATGTGATCGCGAGTGGAGAGAGGTTGAGGCCAAGACCCGGCGTTCAGGATAATTCGCCTGACGCAGAATGGCAATAAAATCCATCAGGTCTTCCCCCCCCTCTCCACTCTTCCACATCACTCTAGGGGGATTCCCGACTCCCCCGGCCGACTGGTTGTTAGAGACTAGAAACTGGTTGTATTCAATCTCCTGAGTGCTCCGAGGAAGATCAGTCTATTTTTACTTTTCGCCTAGTACAGAATCGTACTTATATTCCGATCGGAACATGTTTGTAACATAAATAATCGCTGATAAACATCCGCGAAGAAGGATATTCGCGTTAATAGACTCCTCTTCCCCTTCCCCACAACAATTGTTCTGCACGAATATCCAACGAAAATGAATTCAATGCCAAGAAGGAAAGCAAGTTATGATAATAATAATCAGAAAACGATTTCTATCTAAGGATGGAACTATAATGAACCTGGCTCTAAGAAAAATTGCAATTATAATGCATTGGAATTACAGTCGTACATAATCTCCAACCCTATTTTGCAATTAGACCTGCTAGAGGAAGCTATTCTGACCAATATATCAATTTTAGCGCATTTAATGATAGGTTGTTTGCGTTATAAATTTAGCTTTATCGGTTATATTCTGATGCAAGCGTAGCTTCGATTCCAGCGAAACTGCTCTGATAACTCTGAAAAATACTGTAGGAAGAGTTCTAAAAAGATAATAATTATTATGCTCCATGCCAATTTGCAGTAATTGCATTAAAAATTAACTTTTTCTAATATGGTTTTATTTATTCATTTATGATATGGTAACTCCAAGTAAATATCAAGCATTTCCGATCAAGAATTTTCCATAAATATGTTAATTGCAAGTAAATATTTTCCTTGTATTCTTGGATTCACTTGTTGGGTACTAGAATTCAAATAAGATCTCTTCCGACATAGCTTGTATCTAATATTATTATGTTAACTAATCAACCATGTATTTGGTAACTTAATTCACACACACTTATAAGAGAGTATTAATTGTTAACTGTTTTCTTCTCTTATATCGCATTTCAAATCCTATAAAATAAAGCAGTAGAGTTAGTGTATTCTATGAATGCAAGGATCTATGAGTAATATACGTACAGTATTTTTGTTGAAATAAATTAGGAGATTCAGAACTTAGACCTGATTTTGCTTCTTATAATTGTAATAAATTATGAATGAATGAGTGAATGGCTGCTTATTCAATTTTCTGAAAATGATATCTACATTGTCCTGTATGCTGTGGACCTCGAGCTAGGTAGGGTATGCTACCCGTCTTACATTCTAAAAGTTGCAATAGTTTTGAACACACACGAGTAGTAGTGTGAGCGTGGTGAGCACTGAAACGTTCACTACTTATCCGAAAATATACAGATACCTATGTTCTATTTCTTTATTTGGGTTTGCTGCCATCTGAAAAACAATAGAAATAGAAGTGGGTGTCCTAACAATGGATAGCTGAATGAAGATGTGAAATATTGTAGAGAATCGTAACGTAGGCGAAGTGTGGCATGAAATATGATACGAGCATATTATATTGTTTCCCATTCACTACTCGTATTTTTGTGTAGCTTCTATTCAAATTATTTCCACATGGAAATTTTTGATTTGTGTGAAATACTCAATACTAAATCACTCTACCCATTATTTTGTGCAGACACGTGCAGGGTTTGAACTTGTTTCAACACCTGTTATCTGGTAGCAATGACCTTTACATTGGAATATGTTTCAACATGTACAACATAGACTCTGAGTTGAAATTTTCATTATGCAAACCGGCTTTTGAACCCTTAATTCGAACCCCAATAGACAAAGTCCCAAGCAATATCAGAGCTTTATCTAACATAGGTTTTAACGCTTGTCTTACTCTAGTAAATGATTAACGTTTACTCCAGGACTCAACTCACTGTTTGGTCTATTACTAGATTTTCCAGCTCCTGAATTGATACTTTGCATAGTTTATGTTCAACTTCCATAATCTATGGAGCACAGTCATTGCTTTCCATGCACTGGCAGTATTCCAGTTTACAGAACTTTGTGTTGTAAGTCTCTACTAGAAAATGTGGAACGTGGGCGATATTCTCATTACAAGAGAATATTATTTAACATGCTACTGTATGAAATTTGAGAAAAGATAGCCTGTCCTATATTGTCCCACAGATACGACAACCCTATAGCTCATAGATGATGATGTATTGAATAGATGTAATTGGTCTATGAAAATTGATGGAGATGTACAATGTTGGTTTCTGTTGAGATTGATGCCCACATAGGATCTAGGCTTGTGCGTAGGCAATGAATGGGAGGGACGATGATGAAAGATTAACTACTCATAAAACTAAATAGGAAAAACTAACTACACTACTCATAACATTAGATTCAACCAGAATGTTTTTATTCAGATTGCATACGATGAAACTTAGTATTCTATAAAATATTATAATAGGATTTTCATTGTTTATCGTCTACGATTGGAAATTATGTAAATGTGTGCTTATTATCGTATTAACTTTGAATGTCTCTTTACAATAATCATGAGATTCGAACTAGGATAAGACTAATCTTTGAATAATCCGGTGAAATTAGAATACTTCGATACACTAACATCCTTTATCCAAGTAAATGAGACAATGGATTGTAGAAATTCTACACTCAGCCAGCTTTTAATAGACTTAAAATCTGTAAATGTTATCATTAGAAAATAAAACGAGTTGAAGTCTCTTATCAACAATGTTTTATTCGTTATTGTATTAAGATTAAGTCAACTTGCTAGTAAACTGCTGCTTCGTCGAGGAAAATTCCACTCGTGTTGAAGAACATCTATTTTTAGCGCTTCATTATGGAAGTGCTTATAATCGCACGAGGAAGAAGGAAAGCTCACTTTCTACTCATCCCCGAACTACCGACCGCTCGACCCCTCGATCACCGATGTGCTTTGATTCCCCATTGTCCGATTGCCGCCATCATCCGTTGACTTGTCAATGCCATTACATTTCCTCCAAAACAAGGAAGAGGAAGATAATGACTGGAGGGGGAGGGAAGGGTGAGTAAGAACAGAGAACACTTGTGAGTTGAAAGGCGGTCGGGATTGATGCTCGCTCCTCTTCAGTGGCAAAGCAGATAAGGAAGACCGTGGTCGTGTTCTAAGCTTCTTGGTGTGAGAGTTTGAGTGCTCAATCTCAGACAAAACAACGATGCTGCTATTTTTTTGACTGTCACGGTCTTACACGACCGCAAATCCTTCCTCCTCAATAATCTCCTTTAAAATTTTTCCCTCCGCTTTCTTTCATGGCGCGAGGTTTTGCATTTCGCTGTGTGACAACAAAGTAGCTTCTGTTCTTGAATGAATGATCGGCTGCGGTTGATGATACATCGTAGGAACGTGGTTGAAACGTACTAGTAATATCTACCTCTGCAACATCGATTACTGTATCATTCACAGGTCCCATGAAAAACGTATTCAATCTCTGCACGAACTTTTTCAAAGCTGACGAAGATGTGGTGGAGTGCTGTTTCCTGGTGTCATGGAATCTTATACGATTGTTTGGATGGTTGGCGTGGAATATTGCCGATGAATACCTTGAATCATGTGCTGGATTATCGTCAAATAACCTGTTATCAGATGTGGATGAGAGTTTATTTGTACTGTTTCAACAGAAAAATATTTCAAAATGTTATTCCAAATTTGAGTATGTGCTAATAAAACTGTTTTCTGTAAGAATACTTGAAGTAATGGAGATTATAGGCCTACCATCATATATTATAAAGTCCATACTATACACAAAGTTTTTTCAGCTCAAAAAGGTAGTGTTATTTGCCGCAATTTTTTATGAGTACTAGAAGACTTCAATCTTCATTGTAAATATGAATAAATCCTTGAGAAAATTTCAGAATCTAATTTGATAATATGGAACCCCTTATTCAATGCTTATCATCAAAATTATAGTCTAATTTAAATGAATATGTTTGAAAAGTCTATTGAACTATAGTAGCTTCTAGTGGAAAATAAATTCTATGGAGTAAGTGTGCACTTGAAACTGATATTTAAATGATATAGTTGATCCTACTGGTTAGGATCAAAATATGAGTAGCAGAATAATGTTGGTCACTATATTCAAGTTTGATCAATACAACTTGGAAAAATGTGCTTTATGAAGAACTAGTAGAAAGTTCATTAAATACTTATAATAAAAAGTATATCAATGTATATCAATCTATATATATAAAAGCGAAATGACACTCACTCACTCACTCATTCACTCACTCACTCACTCACTCACTCGCATAACTAAAAATCTACCGGACCAAAAACGTTCAAATTTGGTAGGTATGTTCATTTGGCCCTTTAGAGGCGCACTAAGAAATCTTTTGGCAATATTTCAACTCTAAGGGTTGTTTTTAAGGGTTTAAAGTTCGTCTTTTAGCATGTATATTCTTCTTCTCCCAATCTCTTAATTATAATTGGAATTTCCATATTATATGTTACTATAGAACTATAATCTAGATAGATACCTCTTCGAAACAGTTGTTAACTGGCAACTAAATTAATAATTTTGTCAGGTTGGCATTAAGTTGAGTTGACTTTGTTAGGTTGGCACCAAGTTGAAGATTTAAATGCATTTATCGCGGGAAAATAATTGATTGGGCACTGCTACTTCAATCCTACTTCAATCCCGACTGGATTGTCCTAACATATGATAAAAATGCTCAAATGAAAAAATGCAGGCGAGCGAAGCGAGCCTGCTGATCTCATTCTTGGACGATCCAGTCGGGGGTCCAGGGGGC